>NW_020837976.1:3264427-3580138 GCF_003676395.1 Aethalodelphis obliquidens
CACACACACACACACACACACACACACACACACACACACACACACACACAGTCCTGGAAGGTCCTACATCCTCAATACATGATGAATTAAATGGAAAGAAACATTTCAATACTATTCTTTTTATAGTATCCCATTTGATTTTGTGTCTTGCTCTAACCATGAACAGCTGGGCTCTATTTTTTAAATATCCCTATTTACATTTGCTAGTTCCCACATAACCAGCACCACAAGTATAACAGACATAACAGAAAATGAGTTAAATATGTTTCCTTCCAAAACATTCAGTAGGCTGTAGTCAGACAACATAAAACCAAGAATCAGAAGCAGGGATAGGAATTGTACTGGAAAGCAGCAACATTTTTCTACTGGAATTTTCTCCCAACCTCTCTATGAATATATGTTAATATGATAAAGTGCTAAACAGAGGTCACAGTGACCTCTTGGGACCTCTTGGGACTCTTACCAGGTCACCCTGAGTCTCACACCATTGTGACTCTGGTGTTCAGCTGTGTGCCAGGATTAAGGCCACTGCAGAGTGGTCAGAGGGATCTTTCTTGTCAGGAAGGGTGATAACCAGGGTTTGGCCTCCCATGGGAGGGTGAGGTCTGCAGTCCAGGAAGAGGCACTAGAGGGGGAACCCCCCCGGCTGTGGGTCGGCCCCCATCGAATTCGTCTCTCAAAGAGCTAGATGGCAAACATGCACCGGAGTTCATTTCTTGAAAACTCCCTGGATCATGGCTTATGCTGCCGAGAGAAAAATAAACAGAAACAAAGCCCTTGGTACCTTCTAGAAAAGGTTAATCCTCTTTCTTTGAGGACTGGCCATGCAGTTAAGAAGATAGGAGGAAGATGGCACGCCAAGGCACCGGTATTGAGTTCTGTGGAACTGGGAATTGACCAGAAGGAGAGCCACTTGGTTTCTTGGGAAGGACCTAGGCTGCTGTGCCAGCCTTTGGCCCCAGCGAGGTGGTTAGGGTGGAGAAGAGACTGACTGAGGCATAGAACCCGGGCAGGCTGGAGTGTCCTGGCAGGCCCTCCCCCGTGTGTGTGGGGAGGACTCCCTGCTATGGCTGGAGATGCTTGTGAACAGTGTTGGTGAACGTGCTTTGATCCTTGTGAAGCACTAGGCAGACATAGACTAGTACTATCATTACTTAGAGAAATTGTCATTGACACCCCTCCTTCTCTCCTTTTCTAGGCTTCCAATAAGCTTACACTGCCTTATCTCTTCCAAGTGAGTGAAGGATCTATAAATATATTCACAGTAAAGTTCTGGAAGCTCAGTACTGATGTTACGTCTTCCCAGAATGTTTGCATCTTAAAAAATTATTATCTACGTTTGCCATGGAACTAGTACTTCTAGGCATTTATCCTAAGGAAATAAGTGCTTAAAATGTTTGAGCAAAGATATTCTTGGGAGCATTGTTTATAATTATATAACGTGGGAAACCATCTCACGTCCAGTAAAAGGGGACTGATTCATTGAATGGATTAATTGGCAACCATTGGAAGGATGCCACAGAGGGGGTCTTTGTTGATCTGACGTATGTTCGTGCTATAGTGTGAAGGAAAAAAAGCAAACTGTATGTAAGCTGTATATATAGCGTGGTATGATTTCCTTTTCTTTGTGTGTATAAGCAAAGCAAAAAGTCAGGAAAGAGGGAATCTAAAATGCTGAGTGCTTTTTCTGGATGGAGCAATTATTGATTTTTACTTTCTTCTGTGAATCTCTTTTACAGTGTGATTCAGATACATGGCTCTGGGTTATTACATAGGTACAAATCTAGCTCCAGAACTTTCCAGCTGTGTGACACTGGGCCCTCTTAGTTAATGTCTCGGGGTCAGTTTCTTCATCTGAGATGTGGGGATGAATCTAGAACCACCCTCATAGGATTGTGAGGAATTAATAAGGTCATACAGAAAAGCTCTTAAAATTATGCCTCACGCACTACAAGAACTCAGTCCATGTTAGCTATTATATCTGTATTTTTTTCACTGAACATGTATTACTTTTAGAGTTAGAAAGACAGTAAAGACGATTGGGAAAATCTCTCTTTTTGGGGAAAGAAGAAGAATTCAATACAGAGAGGGCAATAGGCACAGTTATTCCCGGTGGGATTGGAGGTATTGATGGAAAAGCTTACTTGGAGCTTTCCTGATGCCCTCCATCCCCCAGATATGACCATTTCATCCCTCAATGAGGTTGGCCTGCTAGAGATCTTTAAATGCCAACAGAATCAGAGAAATGCCCAGTAAATGGAATTTTTTAAAAAAGAGCCTCTTTTATTCTTTAGCTAGTCTTGAAAACTGTTTCTTCCCTTGTGAAACTTTCGTGATTTCAGGCATATTTTAGCTTTAAATCATGGCAGTTTTCCTATTACTATTAATGGCAAGCATATATAAGGAAAAACTGAATTTCATGAATTCTTCACAAGGGTTCCAACGAGAGCTTGTATTAAACGTAACGTCTCGGGGCATCCCTGGCCCCAGCGCCTTCCCTCCTCTGCCCGCCGTCCTTCAGGGCCCGCACCAGAGCCTCTGCCCCTCTTTCCGCTGGTGGCCCTGGAGCCTTCCTGTGCCACGAGACATTTTCCTTTACTCTTTTCTTCCTGAAGCCTCTCCTTTCCCTAGTCCTGTTTCTGTGCTTTTCACTTTCCGTTCTTCCATTGCATTTCCTTCCTTTAGAGAAAAACTAGACCCAAATCAAACCACCACCTGGTTTTCCTGCCCGCCTTCAGGAGGGGTGCTGTGCGTGTCCCCGGCCACCCCTCCCAGCCCCAGAGTGGTGGCCCGAGGAGCCAGGTGGGAGGGTTAGGGCTCCACCAGGACCAGGCTCCCTGCCTGGCTCCAGCCGTACCCACTGGCCCAGCCTCCCAAGGCCTCACGACGTGGGCAGCGTGGACATCCTACCTCCTGGGACCTCTGCAGCTCCCTCCAGACCAGAGGGGCCTGGCTTCACACGTCCCCATCCCATCCCGAAGTTCCTGCCACTCTTCCTTGCGAGGTCTCCTTGGCATGCAGCCTGCAGGTGAGACGCTTCATGCTCGCTCCTTGGTCTCTCTAACTCAACAGCAAGCTCCGGTGCTATTTGCACTCCTCTCTTTAACTCTCAAACCACTAACGGCAATGTCCTGCAGTGTAGGAATTTCCCGATTCAGTACATCATGCATGACGAGCTCTGTGCCACATACTTTAAGCACCCTGAGCAATGAGATTGCATGTTTACCTTTACAGTTGCTCAACATTGCGGAATAACCGGAATGAACATTGGGGTCTTTCCTCTGTCTCTCGCAATCACCCTGGCCCAGCAGCCTCTCGCCGTCCCCGCATGGCCGGTTCTAAGCACACGGTGTCCCAGGAGCTCCAGCGAGATGGAGGGGGCACACCAGGGGCGGGGAGACACAGCGCCCTCCTCCTGCTTCGGGACCTCGTCCTGCTTCACCACCATCTGGGGGGGCCCAGCAGCACGAAATCAGGCTGATGTCTCTATCAGAGGATGCAGGTGGGTGGAGCCAGGGGGTAGGTAGCATCAGGGTGAGAGAGCAGAGCCCAGGGCCTGGCTGAGGTCAGGTGGACCACAAGGAAGAGAGAGTCCAGCCTCCTTACTGCGGAGGGAGGCCAGGGCAGGGAGACTGGGTAGAGCGCAGCCATTTTGCAAATCCCTGTGTTTCAGGGCGAGGGTATCTCCCCAGCTCTGCGCGGCCTGGGCAGGGCTGGACCTGGAAGCGTCTGGTGTTTAGGACAGGTGGGTTTGACAAGTTGCCCGGGCTGCCCGGCTTGCCCCCGTTGCTAGGTTGCTATGGTTTGAACTCCTTTTATTACTCTCCCAGCCAGCCTCCACTCAGCCCTAGATTCTGCTCCCCTCCCTTCTCTTGTCACTTCCTCCATCCGTGTGAGCCCCCTACTCTCCCCAAGGCTGCAAAAACCACCGCCCAATCCAAGGGCACATGAAGATTCGAGAAGCACTGCTTAGACCAGGGATCCTCAAACCGTCTGTTACAAGGGACCCATTTTTTTAAAAAAAACATTTCTAAGCTGTCACAGACCAGTACCTTTGTAAAATACAATAAAAACAAATTCTTAGAAAAATGAATTGAAAAATAAAGTCTAAAGACATACAAAATATAAGCCTCATTTAATAAAATCAGATTCAATCGATGCCAACTTGTTCTTTCCAATTGTTATGAAGGTTTCTCAGTGCTCACCCTTGGTTTCTGTCCCTGTTTCACTGTGGATGAGTCACAAGCAGTCCATGGACCACACTCTGAGCAGCGCTGCTCTAGACCATGAACTGTCATTTTTCTTCAGCATTATTGATGCTGTCCCTGAAAAGTCTGCTTCTCCTTTCTGTGACCACGAGTCTCTTCTCTGGCTCAGACTTGGTTACGCAGGTCAAGGTGTGTTTGCTAATTGTCTAAGACTGTAGCCTCGAGTCCCCCTGTGACCGGGATGGTCTCCCTCCCCTCCCTCCAGCCACCCTCCGCCCTGCTCAGTGCCCGAAGCAGCTGACCTTCACGGGCAGAATCTATATTCTCCCTGCCCTTGGGCATCTGGCAGAGTCTGGCCAGTGGGATGTGCACGCACGTGCTCAGCTCAGAGGGCGGGAGGAGGGTGAGGCTGGGGTGTCTGTCCCCCACCCACTGCAGGATCTCAGTGCTTCTACTGAGTCGCTTGGCTCCTGCAGCAACAGCTGTGTCTCAGCTTCCTGTCCTTGCCCTGCAGGTCCAGGGTGGGAACGGCACTCAGATGCTCTTAGCTGTCACCCCTGCTCACTCCTTTGTAGAAAGCTGCTTTATGAAAGTCTCCTCAAGTACTTCATTCTAGTAGGTCCTCCGTCTCCCACTGGGGCTCTAGTGACACCAGCGCTCTGACTTTCGAAGGATGCTTTTTGACCGGTTGAAAGTGACCAAAATCCCCCCAGTTGTCATCTCTGAAAGAATGAAAGGGAATTATTGAGGAGGTGACTAACTGTAAATTTTTAGAAAGTACATATAATGTAAGTGTGTGTGTGTGTGTGTGTGTGTGTGGAGAGAGAGAGAGAGAGAGAGAGAGAGAGAGAGAGAGAGAGAGAGAGAGAGAGGAAGAGAGGGAGAGGGCTCAGTTGAATTATGACCATGAAATAAGGAACAGTATTGTGTTCCATCCTATAGAGAATGCCTGGTACACAGAAATAACTCAGTGAATGTATGTTTAATGTATGAATGAATGAGTGTCCAGAGAGTTCCTTACTATATCTGTCCAGTGTACACATGTCCCTCATACACCAAAAGCCATACATATGCAACAGGTAGTAAAATATCCCTTGCAATTTGGAGCATATTGAAGACATAATGAAAAAGTTGGATTTTTGGTCACTTACATTTAGAGTATTCATTGAAACGTTTAGAAAAAATAGGTGGTAAGAAGGTCTGTTGCCCTTTTCCTTGTGGTAGATCCGCTTATGAGTCTTAGAAAATTCTTCAACATCTGCTTCACAAGATGAAGCAACAGGAATAACACCTTGCTTCACAAGATGAATAATTTAGAATTGAGAACGTTAAGTTCTATGGCAGCTATAATGTGAATTTAATGCTAACATCCTTCCTATGCTGGAAACCGTTCTAAGCACTTTTCAAGTATTAACTCATTTCATCCTCACTACAACCTTGTAGGGTAGGTTCCTATTTCCTAGAAGAGGAAACAGGAGCTCAGGGCTGTTCTGTAGCCTCCTGACCCTATGACTAATGGTCACAGGTGAGCACTCAGTAGACACAGGGTTGGCACCTGTGCAGTCTGGCTGCAGAGCCGACCTTAGGTGCTGTGTGATATGTTGCACGTGATGCTCCCGTTCTGTCCCTGCTCCAGTTCTATGAACCTCTGTGGCCCCTGGGCGGGGGATGGGGGTGGGGTGTGTTTGGTTAGAACCATGTCCCTCTCTCAGGATGTTGTCCATCACCTTCCAGAGTGTTCCCCTAAGAAGATCCATTTGAGAAATCCCTTTAGTCCCTGAAATAATTGTGCTGCTTTGGGGGCATTAAAAACCAAAACTAAACAAAACATGGACACTGGGATCCTGTTTCCCTATTTATATGGGCTACTAAAAGCAAATTTATGGCTACACTGTGCAAGTGTATAGAACTTCACGACCCGTATTTTGTGTGCAAACTTCACTGTGGGCTCAAGATTTCATCACTATTGATCATTTCCCTTTCACTCCTTTTGTTTGTTTGTTTTTGCTCTTGGGTAATTTCATATTGCTGTTTTCTGTACGTCCTTTAGGATTTAGGGTTCTAAATCCCTCCCAACCCTTTTTTCTTAAACAAAATGGGATGTAGATGAAGACAAGCAGTATATTGATGAAACAGTAAAAAAATATGATCACTGTTTTCATTCCAGTCATACATTTGGTTAACACTTAGAATAAACTGTCAAGACGTATTTTACCTGACTTCATGATTATTCTAAGCCTGAAAGATTTGTATATTCACATAGAAGCATTTCTTATTTTATAGTGTTAATGATATTTCTGAGTCACTTTGAGAAGTACAGTGAGATTCTATAGAAAACACTCGGACTTTGCAAGCTGGCTAAGGTTCAGTTTTCAATTCTTCTTTTTAAGTGGATTGTCACAGAGAAGCTTTGTCAAGCAGAATGACCAAGCATTAAATGCTGTTTGAAGAGCGTGCCAGGTTATAATTTTCCTTTTACAATACGTAACTGACAAAGAACCTGCTTTTACTAAGCTATTTCCTTTCAGAACTGATGTGATATGTTCGTTTTCCCTTGAGCAAATATATCCTTTAATTATAAGGCCTCATTAGCTCTTGTACTATTTCATTCCCCAATATTTTTTCTTTTGCCCCTAAATGTTTCCAGTGACAGTAGGATAATAATGTGTGTGTTGACAGCTGAGAGAGGGTTCACTTCTAAATATATAGGAATTTATCCTAAGCGTGCATATCATGACTCATAACACCTCCTCAAGGCATTCTTTCAAAAGACCCCTTCTCGCCCACGTTGTACCTCTTCCTACCATCATTGCTACTCTTGCTAAGAGTTATTGCTTACTTTGGAGAACAATTGGAGCTTATTTACTAAAGCATGTTCTCTGCTGAAATTTCTTGCTCGACATATCCTAGAGAAGAGAGACTTGCACCATTAGCTTGCAGTTTGGCTACCTGAAATACTTATTTTGTCCCCCAAACGGGTCTGCAATCATAGCCTGGAGAAGACATGGTCCATTGCTGGAAAAACTGGGCCAGCTTTCTATGGGGTTGGTTTGGCGGCTGTGGGCATGGTGTGATTTCAGGGTGTAGAGCAGCCTGTCCACCCACCCCTGGAATTCCTTTCACTGAGGATAAAGCTGTTAAAAGGCTAATGCTATTGGGAGAGGTAATACATTGACTTAAAACTCACTTGAGACTGGGTTTCCACAGGAGAGAGAACAGCGCTGGCAATGTGCGCCTGATGGAAAAAAGGATATATTTTGTGGGCTGGGCCAGTGCCTCTCGACTTGAGTGTACGTCTGAATCATCTCTTCAAATGACAGGTCTGACTCAGAAGTTGCAGGCGTGCCTCTAGATTCTGCATTTCTGAGATGCTCCCGGTGATGCCTGGCTCCTGGCCTGGGGGCCACACTCTGAGCAGGGAGGGGCCGGAAGGACTCTCTGCTCGTCAGCCGGCCTCCCTGGGGAGTGAAGAGCAGGGCGTAGGCTGAGCCAGAAGCAGGGCGGGCAGTGGAGAAGATGAGGTCCGGGGCAGGGGGCAAAGCCTCCCATCGCCAGTGATAACAGACACTGTGCTAGGGACACACAGACCTGGAGACGGGGGCAGACATCCTCACAGCCAGGTAACTGTTCGTGCTCCTCCTGTTGCTGGCTTTCTTGGGCACGGTACACACAGGGTCAGAAAATCAGGCTGGGCAGCAACTTCTGTCTCTGCAGGACAGCCAGGGAGGAATGACTCCTCGAAGAAAGGCCCGCACTCCTCCTTTGGCCCCGTCAGGTCCTGTGGCTGCCTGCACAGCTAACTGCATACCAGCCTGGGCTTTGGAATCAGACGTGGGTCTGAGTCCTGGCTTTGTCACCGACTCTCTGTGACCGTAAACACGTTCCGCGTCTTCTGCAAACTTTAGTTTCTGCATCTATGAAATAGAGAGAATATTAGTACCAAAACACTAGGGTTATTGTAAAGGCTACTGAAACACAGAGGCATTAGTACCCGGCACATCATAAATCCTCAACAAATGCTAGTTTTTCTCTCCCTCCTCCTTACGATTATTGTAATAATTCGACTTGACGAATCCTTCTCACAGGTGTCACCTCTCCCTCTTCTTCCTGTGACTGCAGCCTCCTGCTCCGTTTTCCTGTTTCGTGGCCCTGCATTTCCTCAGTCTTGGGGCACTAATCCCAGCAGACAGAGCTTCAGGTTGTGGACTGAGCCGCAGGCCAGCGAGCAAAGCGGAGGAGCCCGGGTTTCTAGCTCGGGGACTGCACTTGGTTGGCCTTGAGCTGTCCTGGGGCCCCACTAACATCAGGTCCCCACGTCACACCTTAGCAACGGGGTCCTCTCCACCTCCCTTCTCCTTCCCTGGCATTTATGACAGGCTCACTCCGGTATATTCACATAAAATTCTGGGATTTCACGTGCTTATTGGGGAGTCAAATGCACGAATGCAGAATCAGCGTGCACCCTGAGAAGTGTAACCACCATGGAGCGAGCTACGACCTCTGCTTGGGGGGTGTGGGGAAGATTTCACAAGGCAGCAGCCTTTCCACTGGTCTTTCAAAGATAAAAAGGAGTTCGTTGGGTCAGTACTAGGCCTGGTCATAACGTGACCAGCCGTCCCACTTTGCTGGAGACTAAGGGCTTTTCTGGGATGCAGGATTTTTGTTACTAAAACCAGGACAGTCCCAGGCAAACCAGAGTGGCTGGTTACCCTACGAGTTCATCACGATGATGTCTGGATCTTGAGAGTCTTCTTCTCTTTCATCAGTCATGTGAGCGCGTGTAGTCTGTGGCTGGGACCCTGAGATCTAATTCTAGAACACGGGGAGACTTCCTGCCTGGAGCGGCACCAGCTCTCAGAGTTGCAACCCTTTTGTCCCTCTCCTGGGTGCTGGGACCTGTCTTGATTACCTGCTTCGACTGGGTCGGTCTGTCTTTAAGTCAGTGCTTCTCAGAGTTGGTCCTTGAATCCCTGTGCTAAGAAGGGGGACCCAAGCTTGGGGCTTAATGCCGTCTTGAAATCCTTAATAACTTTATGTTTGAGTTTGTGTTTTGTAAGTGAAGTCCAGTCCATCACGGAGTGTGTGCTGGCTCATGGGCCATCCTGCCTCCCAGACAGGTTCTAGGCCACCTGCTCCCCCAAGTCCTGGTGCCTCGATTCCTCCAGTCCTCTTCTTCCCTGACCCCACCCTGCCACCCTTTGGCTGGGGTCTGGGAGCAGGTGCAGGGAAGGCTGGCTGCATGCATACCGTGAGGAGGAGGGGCAGGGCGGAGCTATCTCCATCCCAAGCTAGCAGAGCAATGGGCGACTTGACAGGGAGGAGCCTCTTGTCCATCCTGCATCCAGGTACCAAGCTCATCCCAGTGTGGAGGTTCCAATCCCTTGGGGATCGTCTGTCTGTGTGAGTTGGGCGGTGGGCCCATGAGAAGGGGAGGGAAGGGGAGATTGACCTCGCCCTTGACCAGGGCACAGTGCGTCACGTCCACCCAGCAGCGGTCAGGAGGGGATCCTGGCGTGTGCACAGCCAGTGGCAGAGTGGTCCCTGTGCGGGTCTGCATTCACCCTTGCCCAAGGGAGTGCAACATTAAATAGCAAATAAAAGTTACCATGATGGGTCAAGAGAGGAACTGTGGAAGAAAGGAAAAAGCACATTTTAGTACCTTTAAAAGCACTTTTTTCCTGCCTTTAACCAAGGACCCCTGTGTTTTCATTTTGCTCTGAGCTCTGCAAATGGTACAGCTGGCCTTGCTTCTAGGCCTCACTGCAGACCTACTGAACTGGAAGGTCTCGAATTGTAGCCTGGGAATCTTCACTGTGACACAGCCCCAGGTGCTTCTAATGCACACCTAAGTCTGAGGGTGCAGCAGTGACATTTTGCCCCTAGTTTGGCCGAATGTCCAGAATTGATCTTGTCTTCTCTCAGCCACTGTCATCCTCTATGGCCAGTGTAGGTAGCCTGGGTGATAAAAGGAAGAACCCAACCCCTTTGAAATCTCAACCTCCACCACCATTAATTTCCGACTTAGCAGGAACAGCAGGGCCAAATTGGCCTGAACCAGGGTCCTCTCAGCGTCAGCACCTCTGCGTTCCTGGCTCAGCAGGATTCCCAGTTCTTCTTTTTTTATTTTTTTTGCAGTACGCGGGGCTCTCACTGTTGTGGCCTCTCCCGTTGCGGAGCACAGGCTCCGGACGCGCAGGCTCAGCGGCCATGGCTCATGGGCCCAGCCGCTCCGCGGCATGTGGGATCTTCCCGGACCGGGGCACGAACCCATGTCCCCTGCATCGGCAGGCGGACTCTCAACCACTGCGCCACCAGGGAAGCCCCCCAGTTCTTCTTCCAGGCTCAAGACAGGGCCGCACCTGCCCGTGTCTTCGAAGGAAAGTTTGGCGGCAGGACCAGCCTTGGTCATGACGTACCACATTCCCTTCCTGCCTCAGTGGCGTTCCAGACATACGGACTCCATTGGTTTGTGTCCCTGTGTGGGGAGGACATGGAGCAGGGTCCACCCTCAAGAGCCATGTCACACGGACGAGATGCAAACAGATGTTCTGAACCGCTGAGATTTTGGTGTTGCCACTGCAACGCAACCAGCCCACTCCAATGGACCGGGCTCCATTCTAATGACTGTGACTCTCTAAGCATTTTCAAGTCCTTAACTGTAAAGCAAAAGGCGGGTGCACAGAGCTTCCCTCATTGATTTCCTGGAATGGGGGAGAAAAAAGCAAGGATTTCCTTTTAGAAGTCCCTGAACAGAAACTTCGATTCTGTTGATGAGATAATCCCACGTGCCCATCCTCACGCCTTTGTGCCCTCCCACCCACACCAGCAGTTTCAAGAAGTGACCAGTCACAGGCTTGGCTCATGGAAAGGTCTTGCCACCCTGAGAGGAACACCGAGAAAGGAAGGTGCCAGAGGTTACAAGGTCATGGAACTGTAAGGCAGGAGCGAGATCGAGCCGTCCAAATGGACAGTTTCAAGCTCGGAGTGTTTTCCCGGATTTGGGGTGGATTTATTCCCTGGGGCCCATTCGTTGAATTGCAGTTCAAGTGGAATCAGCTTTCTTTCCTTGCAAGTCTGGCAGTGAAGGGACCCACATGTCTTAGCCAGTGGGAATGAAGAGAAAAAATCCCTCTCCATTACTGGCGGCCCAAACCACAAGAAAACAATCCCTTCTCGGGTGCCTGTGCACGCTGGTGTCTGCATTTATAAGGATCACCCCAGTCAGGGCATCTCCCCGCCTCCCGAGCAAGAGGCCACTCCTGCTGCCAGCCTGGAACCAGGGCGCAAGGTGCTCGTGGACATTTCGAATGGTTCCTTGAGATTTTCGCCAAGTCACTTGACCAGGACAGGAGGCAGTATATATTTTGTGATGACTAAAGGCTGATGTTCCATTTAGGTTTGTATTGTCTTATCTCCTTGGGAAGCAGTTGTTGGAGGATTTTAGAGATATGGTCCCCACTTGGAGATGAGCGCACAGCGTGTTATGAACTGTGCCCCTCTCGTGCTTTATTCTTCTATCTCCCCCGTCATCCTCAGTTCCCACTCCTGTTCCATGGCCCTTCGCAAGCATCTGTTCTAACATCTTTGCTACTTAATCTGAAGCTCACTTGTGCCCTTAAGATGCGCTCACTTCTACGGGGTAGGTCCTCACATGTGCGGGGCTCTGCGCTGAGTGCAATGCGGGCATCGGCTCTTCTACCCCTCACACCAGCCCTCTGTGGGTCGTGGTCACCGACATTCCTCCCTCCACCTGGGTCACGCTGCCAGCCTCTATCTGGCCCCTCTTCTGGGTGGTGAGTGTGAATCAGGAGCTGGTCATGCACGGCTCTGTCCTGTCCCTTGAGAGCAGGTGTCCAGAGGCAGGCATATGCCCTTCTCTGCTTCTCCTGCCTGAGACACATGGGCCACCGGCCCGGGACATCTCACCTCACCGGTCACCGTCAGCAGACACAACCTGTGTCCTCCAATATAAGCTTCACCAGAAATAAAGGCGATATTTTGTCCCCATTGCCCTTCTTCCTTTGTCTTACTTCTCAATTGGTTCTGAGCCAGATAGGGAAGAGGGATGCTTTTTATTGGGCCCTTTCAAACACTCCCACTTTAAGTATTATTATACTTATAGTATAATATATTATTATATATTATTCCTTTTTACACATGAGGGTACCAAGGCATAAAAAGATGAAGGGAATCGCCCGGATTGCACAGCTCAGAGCCTGGAGCGAGACATTCTGGCCCCAACACTGGCCATGTTATGTTCATGTTATGAAGCTTCATTGATGCTGTCTGTGTATCTATTTCCTTGATTCTCACCACTACGTGGTTGGTATTTGTAGGGTCATTAGTTAGATTGTCTTTCACGTTGATTTTATTTAATAGAATATTGCCTGGGGCAGTCATATATGGGTGTAAATGAGGTGCACCAAAAGTTACATCAGATATTTAGAACTTATTTTGCATTTTTTTTCCCAGAAAAATTTATAAATAAGGAGCTCTAAGCTATGCCTTAAAACCCGCTTAGTCCCTAGTGTTATAATAGTGTCATATTCCACATTTGCAAGACGGGTGGTATAAACCTTATGGTATAATCCTCCCCACTCTGTGTAGCTTCTGAGGTATGGGGAGAAAAGGGGCGCCAGATTGGGGAAGAAAGACCAGGGAGTAAGAGAGTGGGGAAGGGGGCAGAAGTGGACCCCCCAGGAAGTGAGGGGGTGGGCAGGCCATTGTGTGGCATTTGGATGATGGAACTTTGGGGCTCCACACACCCTCCAGCTCCAGACTCTCCTTTCCGGAGCCTGGCCGCTCACCCCCGTCTACCATCTTCAGATCCAGACCTCATTCCTGGCGAGGTGGCCAGATTGCTTTTAGTGGGATGGTTCCTGCTGGCACTTAAGGTGTTTTTCCCATGTCAGTCCCCTTCTCCACCAGTGGGCAGAGCGGGTGTGTGCTGCGCCCCTGCCCACCAGGCGTGCCTGGAGCTGATTAGCCCAGTTCTTCCGTTTAACCCACCTGCGGTGGACGATCTGTCTGGCTGCCCTACCCACTTCCCTGGCTCGTGTTCCACTTCTCATCCTCTCTGGGGCGGGCTTGAATCCCTGCCCTAGTTCCTAACAGTGTCTTGCCCGGAGGAGCTGGATTTCAGGAAACTGAGGCTCTAAGTTCAGCTCCCTCACCCAAGGTCATCTGGTTCCCCACTGATTCTGAGCCAGGCACAGGACTCTCCAGTTCTCCTGATGCCCGTCAGCCTGGCCACACTGCTCTCCGCTGCCCAGCCACTGTCCCTCACCCACCCCACTCTGACCCTTCACACCCAGGCCTCCCATTCGCCCTGCTATGAAGGATGCCTGCTCGGGGTCCTTGCGGGAGCCAGAGCATTAAGTGGGAGCATTTGGGACACAGGAGGCCGTCTCATGTCCAGATCCGAGAGTTCAGCTGGGGATGCACCTTTTTATCACAGTGAAAGTGACTTTGAGCATCCCGTTTTTCGCCAAGTAAGTGCAATCCTCAGGGCTTTGGCCGACTACCAGCGCCACCCTGATGCAGGCCAAGCGCGGGCCCTGGCCTGGCCTACAGCTACCTGTAGCAGAGTGTTCCTGCTGCAGTTCGTGAGTGGGCAGGATAATCAAGCTCACATCCTGTATTTACAGGCCGTGTGCACTTGAGCCGGGAGTATTTATTTAATTACTCCTGGGATGGGTGTTTTAAAGGAAAAGTACAGTGTTCCAGAAAGCATCGAACACAGATATCTCCCTGAAGGGGGGAAACTGCATTGAGACCTACAGTTTCCACAGGAATCAGCGGCTCCAGAGGGCCAGGATGAGGCTTCAGTTGGGTCACATTGAGTTGAGGTGGTGGTGAGGTATCTCACGTGGAGATTAACTAGGCTGTTGGGTCCGAAGCTTATGTGAGAAGTCTGTGCTACAGGTATAAATCGGGAGTCAGTGGTGTAAGATGGAAATAGCGTGGAGTGAGGTGAGAGAAGGCTGAGAACTGAACTCTGGGTGAACTAGAGGAGAGGTGAGGAAGGGGGACACTCCACCCTTTGCTGAAGTGTGGCTGCAGCGGGAAGAAGGAGGTAGGTGGACCTAGAGGAGGGTTTGGATGGAGGGAGAGGAATTTTCTTGACTTCGGATGGAAGAGTCAGTTGAAAGCTGATGGCTGGAGGGTATTATGCTTAGTGAGATAAGTCAGACAGAGAAAGACAAATACTATATGTTTTCACTAATAGTTGGAGCCTAAAAAATGAAATGAGTGAATATAATTAAATAGAAACAGATTCACATATACAAAGAATAAACTAGTGGTTACCGTTGGGAAGGGGGTGGGGTAGGGGCAAGGTAGGAAAAGGGGATTAAGAGGTACAAACTACTGGGTATAAAATAAATAACAATCAAAGGTGTAAGGTGCAACATAGGGAATATAGCCAATATTTTGTAATAACTTTATAAGGAATATAATCTATAAAAGTATTGAATCATTATGTTGTACACCTGAAACTAATAGAATATTGTAAGTCAACTGTACTTTAATTAAAAAATAAATACCTAAGATAAAAGCTGATGGGAAGGATCCAAGAGAAGGCAGGAGGGGAATGAGATCCAGAGCGCAGAGGGAGGAGGCTCCTGTGCCATTGGTCCAGAGGGAAGGGAGGAGGATGTGCAGATGCAAAAGTGCTCATGGATTTGGGATGGGAAGGCAAGGGATTCCTTTTCGATAGTTCTAATTTTACTGGTGAAAGAGAAAAAGTCGCCTGTGAAGGTGGAAGGAGAGGACGTGGGGTAGTGGGTGAGGATCTAAGGATCGTAGAGAATCAGGTTCAGGAAGTGGGCAGAAGCAAAGGAGGCAGCTCAGTCAGAATCACAGGTCCCTCTGCGAGGACAGAGCTGTGGCTGAATGCTGGTTGCTGCATGGTGATGTCACAGTCAGCCCGGATCCTGGACTCAGTATGTCCCTGCTGGGGTCAACCACTGTCCCCAGAAGCCAGAGGGGGCTGCCATATTTGTTGCTTCTAGAAACAATTCTTCAGTGCCCCTGCCTTTTTGTATCATTTGCTCTAGATGCAAAATCTCGGAAGGAGACATCCAATTCACTGAGCCTGGGTCAGGTACCCGTGCTGCCTTACCTGCCAGGAGAGCTGGAAAAACTGGCATTTTCAGCTTCTAAAGGTGGATTCATAAGGTGGGAAGGGCATTTGGATCCTCAGAAGTCCAACCTACAAAAGACAAAACCTCCAGCAGGGCCCTTTCTCCAGCCTCCTCACCCAGAACTGGCAGTGATCTTCTTCAGGGTGGAGGTTGATGCCTCTTCAGGTGCATGGTCTCTCTCCTTATTTGGGTTTGTTATTGTGACAACCAATAAAATACCCCAGATGGTGATACCATCCATTTGGAGAACTGCCACGCTAGGGGATTTAGTGTTCAGAAAGTAAGGACAGCTTTTGGCCAAAGGACAAGTTCTAAGATGAATATTTAATCTATAGCCCAGCTGATTTGAAACCACACTTCAGCCTAAACCTCATTCCAAAAAAAAAAAAAAAAAAAGCTGACTAATAAAAATGACTCTGCTGAGTCAATTTAAGTGACCAGCCTTATGCTTTACAGATATGCACAGCTACTGTCAAAAAGGTCTCCCAAGTGCCCTGCCATTAATAAGAGCAATGGAAACACAGCCAAAGGAAAATTTTAGCTTCAGGTAACACTCAGATTTAGCCATGGATGCTAAATCTCAGGAAAGATGTCACAGGGAGAAAGAAGAGATGTGACTGAAATTAGGAAAGGACCATTACCAGTGCAGGCTAGAAATGAGAATACCCTTTAGGGAGAAAGGTATTGGCCAAGAGGAGGACTGGAACATTATGAAGGATGTGGACTCAGTTATGAAAAATGATGAGAAATAACATCATTTAGAATCTGATTTAGGGTAAATCATCATTGAGCAATACTTTGCTGAACTTTATCACAGTGTGAGTCCCCTGTAGAAATCAATATATTTTTTAGGAGTTGTTGAGTTAAAAAAATTTAGATAGATTAAAGGAGGAATTAGATAACTTGGTTTGCTCATGACGAAAGTTGAGTTACTTAAATCTCTTTGCCTTGGAAGAACAAGATTATCATTGCCCTTGTCCTGTATAGTTTGTCAGACAAATTCTTAGGCTGTTTATCAGTTCAGTGAGTGAAGTAAATGTCATACCCAATTTTATTATAAATTAGAAAAAAAAAAAAGCGTGAATGAGGGCAAGTGGGTTTTATAGGGAGAATCAGGTCCTGGACAAAAAAAATTTCCCTGACAGTTGAGTGTAGCTGTAAAGCGTTGGATAAAATATTAGACTTCATTGTGAAATTGAGCTCAGTTCTTGGATTCCAGTGGGCTTCAACTTATTTAAAATCACCACCAAATCTATCGGTAAATTGTTAGTTGTGGATAAAACGCTCTTGAGTAACATATGTTAGTTTCAAGCTCTGCCCTTTGAGTCTACTTGGGGAATAATAACGTCCACAAGGACTGAAAACCATGCTATATGTCTTCAATCTCTTTTTTCCTCCAGAGTTAAGGATTCATCAGTCATAAAATACAGATGCAAATGGTTCACCTTCTCCTTGTCTTTTGATTTTTTTCTTGAAATCTTCCATTAAAAAATAGCGGGCTTGTCAGTTTCCAAGTTATTGGAGTGATCCAACACTTTAGACTCGATTTTGGTTCAGGATTTTTATTTCTCAGGTTATTGTAGTTATTTTTAATGAGGAAGTGAGATACTTTAATTCTCTTCCCCTTTCCAGTTCCTACCCTAATCCTTGCCTCCTGCTGACTTAAATCTTAGTTCATTAAAAAGAACCTAGGGAGATGTGGTGTTGGTATTTAAATTCTGGGCAGGCTGTCATTTGGGATAAATGGTAGAAATCTGTGCTACCCCAAAGGGTAGGTGGGGGAATTATGAGGAAAAGTTTCCAGGACAGCGAGGAAACGTGTAGTGACCCAAACTTAGCAATGCAGTGGGTCTTCTTTCCTCTCAAAAGGAGATTCTAGCGTGAAGGTTCTTACCCTGGGTGAGAGATTGACCTGGGACCTCTTGAGTCCCTTCCTGTAAGTTTCTGGAATGATCGACCTTCCCTCAACGGTGAGCAGGTGCTTTTGGGAAACAGTAAGAGGACCTGAAGGACACGGTGACTTTGCTCCTAAGCACTCTCTTTTCGATGGTGCCGAGTTCTGGGTTTTATAGGACAGGGTGATGATAAACCCGAAAGAAAGAAATGCCCTCGCCAAGCCATTGGCCGATGTGCTCTTCGCACCAGGATTAAAAGGATCCTTTTTCAGGCCAGCTGAGTCATATTTTCATCACTGGCCCTGATCGTTTAATGAGGATTGTACTTCATTTTATAAGAAGTTTTCACACAAGTTTACTAAAATGGAGTTTAATTCCACTTGACCTGCATAGTTCCTTCTCAATTAAAAAGTTTCTATAGGGACTTCCCTGGCGGTGCAGTGGTTAAGACTCTGCGCTCCCAATGCGGGGGGGCCCGGGTTCAATCCCTGGTCAGGGAACTAGATCCCACATGCATGCTGCAACTAAGAGTTCGCATGCCACAACTAAGGAGGCAGCCTGCAACTAAGACCCAGTGCAACCAAATAAATAAATAAATATTTTAAAAAGTTTTTATAAAATTAGCTCATTAGATAAGTTTTTCAAATGGGCATCAGCCTTAAAGGAACTATAACTGTTTGATTCTGTATCTTGGGACTTATTTTTCTTAACTCTTATTTGTATTTTTACATGGATAGTAGGAACGTTTGTAATTTAGTTAATAAAAATAAGTGTTTCAAAATGTCTCTCCATGGGTTACTTATTAATGACAAAGGTAGAAAGATAACTTTGTAAAGGGGAAATCTGGCGTAACTCTTCTCGAGCAAGTGATCAAACACAGCAACACTGATAACAGGACAACCTGGCATCGCGTGCTCCCTGGCATGATGCCATGAGAAGAGGATGTCCCATGGGTAGTAATCCTGCCAGAATGTTTACCCTGAATCAGATAATGAGAAAATAATCAAACACATTCAGATGGGGGAACATTCTGTTATGGAAAGATGCCAATGTCAGGAAAGAAAAATCGTGGGAGGACTGCTCTAGATTAAAGGAGACAAGAGACTTGGCAAGTAAATGCTATATAGAACCCTTAATTGCATCCCGGATTGGAAAAATGCAATGGGCAGTATTAAGAGAATCAGGGTAATTCTAATATGTACAGTGTGTTATGTAAGATTTTTGTATGAATGGTAAAAGTTCCTAGGCATCAACATGTTGAGTTTATGTAGAAGAAATGTCCGTGTTCTTGGGAGGTACATGGTGAAATATTTAGGGTTGAAGCATAATGATATCTGAAACTTGCTTTCAAAGGTTAAAAAAAGGTGTGTGTGTGTTGTGTAGACAGAGAGAGAGAGAGAAAGTACGAACGTGGCAAAATGTTAACAGTTGGTGAATCTAAGCGAAAAGTGTAGGGATATTCATTGTACTGTTCTTTGAGCTTTCCTATAGGTTTGAAAATTATGCCAAATTATAAGTTGGAAGAAGCAAATCAGGAAACACTGCATTGTGGAACAGTATGTTTATCGAATTGTAAGGCTATGATAATAGATTTATTTCACATTATAACTTAGACTCTTTTGGAGGAGAGAGTGCTGTTTAGTTGAGTAAGAAGCTAATTTTGGATGTGACTTTAAATACATGTGCATAATATTTTGCAGTTTCACATGTCCCATTTATTAAATTTCATTGCAATTCAATGACATTTATTAAGCATCTACTCTGAGGAAACAGGAGTGATTGAGACACAAAGATGTCAGTCTAGTGAAAATGACACATGAAAACACATGTATGCCACAGAGCATAGTAAGTGCTCTTTTAGATGGAGGATGTAAGATTTCTATGAAGTGGATACTACTGTCCCTCACCTATGTACTTAAATATCTTTTTTGATTGTTTTATGTTATTATTTTATGCACAAGGAAATAAAGTCGCAAAATGCTTCAGTGATAGAGTCACATGGCTGGTGGGGGGCAGAGCAAAGGTTTGCCACCAGGAGTTGATTCTCCTCTGCCATTAGCAGTCCACTGCCGAGCACGGCACCCAACGGTGCTAACTGGAGCCCACTTCCCAAACTCGGTGGTGACTGCACAACTTTAATATTCATCCATTCATTCATGGCATTTATGGAACAGCTACTACCTGCATCTGGGAAGGCCATGGAATGAGATAGATGCTGGGCTGTAGGAGCTGGAATCTCAGAGGCTTCAGCATGAGGAACAGAAAGGGCTGGCTTGTCTCACCTGCTCCCCCTGAAGGCTTTTGAAGTCAAAGTGCCTCTTGCTGCACCTTTTATGACTATTATCTGCTTCATTAAAACATTGTTTAAAAGGCTACTTTGTACCTCCATCTAAATGCTCGTCAGCAAAGGTCAAGCCATCTTTAGCTTGTTTCAGAAGCATGTGGAGAGAGGATGACAACTCAATCCTTCTCGGTCACTTTTCCCTCCTTACCTTAACTCCCAAACGTTATTTCTCCGAAAATGCACAGCTTGGCCTTTGCTTTTCTGCTTCTAGTGACTCCACTGCCCGGTGCTCTCTTGTTTCGTAAAGGGCCCTCATTTACATCCATGCGTCTCAAGGGTCACTCAGGCGTGCTTTGAAGTATGTTGAGTGATCACAGAGCAAACATAAGTAACCGATAACAGGGGTTTAGCAGAGGAGCCATTTAGAAGGCACAGCATTTAAAATTATCAAGAAGAAGAGAATAAATCCATACCTGTTGGTTTAACATGCGTGAACCCCCTGTGAACCCGCTCTGGAGGCCGCCTCTCAGCACCATTTTGAATCTATACATCGAGGGGAGATTGGCAGCAGAGCTGGGGTGCTTGGTAAGAAGCCACTGCAAGGTGCACCACAGTGGTAGGGAGAGAGAAACGGGGTCTGGCAGTGCAGGTGGGCTCAGCAAGAATGAAAGGCAGCCTCCCAGTGTCAGGGCACGTAATCCTGTGCTGAGGAATCTCAGAATCAAGTTCCTAAGACGAAAATGGGAGGGAAGCAGTTTGGAGTGGAAAGTCCTGTCTGGTAGGTGCTGGAAGATGAGTTGGTGGAATCCCAGAGCTTATTCAATTAGGTCCGGGTGGCAGGTTGATGTAACATGCAGAGGGGACACACTGTGGCATGCCTCCCCTTGCTGCTAGATGTGGGATTTTTAACTGATGTGCTGCCTTAAAGGGATCACATGTTATCTCAGACAGGATGAAACAAAACAAAGAGGTGCCCTCTGAGCTACCAAGGCTATTTCATTTATGGGGATTTGTACCAGCAGAAGGTGCAGCTTTAGAAACCAACGCGCTCAGATGACCGTCGAGATGTATTATCACATAGCTCCCTGTAATGGACTTTTAGCATATTTGGAAATAAAGGTGTTTAGAACTTCTTTGACAGTTATTTTCCCCAGGATGAAACAGGTTAAATGTTAAGTATCTGTCAGGTTCAGTGGCATTGCTAATGATCAGGGAGTGGAATATACAAAGGTGGTGGACTTCTACACCCGCAAGATGTGGACACATTATTTCACCTCTCGAAGTCACACATCCCTCATCTGTAACGTGGGGTTAATAAAATCCACTTTCATTGTGAGAATGTTTCTGAGGTGCTTGACATAGTACCTAGAACATAGTAACCATTTGGTCACACACTATTAAATAAACAGGGTTTTTAGGGGACATGCTATGATGATAGGATTTTGATGGAAGAGATTAAGAATGTTTTAAATGATTCCTGTATCCAAAAATGGTTTTTTTTTTTTGCGGTACGTGGGCCTCTCACTGTTGTGGCCTCTCCCGTTGCGGAGCACAGGCTCCGGACGCGCAGGCTCAGCGGCCATGGCTCACGGGCCCAGCCGCTCCACGGCATGTGGGATCTTCCCAGACGGGGGCACGAACCCGTGTCCCCTGCATCGGCAGGCGGACTTTCAACCACTGCGCCACCAGGGAAGCCCAAAAATGTTTCCTTTGTATTCTCTCTTACATATCTAAAAGCAGTCTTACTTTGATGTGGTCTAGGAGAGATGTGCAGTCTTTAGGAAATATATTTGTTCTGATTATCTAAACTGGGAGTTCTTGGATTTCCTATGAATTCCTTCACTATGTAATAATAGTACATGTATTCTGGAAATTATTTCTCCTTCTTTAGGTATTGCTTTATGGTTTTCAGAGTACCTTACAATTCCTAACTAGCTTTTTTTTTTTTTTAGCATCTTTATTGGAGTATAATTGCTTTACAATGTTGTGTTAGTTTCTGCTGTATAACAAAGTGAATCAGCTATACGTATGCATATATCCCCATCTCCCCTCCCTCTCACGTCTCCCTCCCACTCTCCCTATCCCACCCCTCTAGGTGGTCACAAAGCACCGAGCTGACCTCCCTGTGCTATGCAGCTGCTTCCCCCTAGCTATCTGTTTTACATTTAGTAGTGTATATATGTCAATGCTACTCTCTCACTTCGTCCCTTCGTCCCAGCTTACCCTTCCCCCTCCCTGTGTCCTCAAGTCCATTCTCTATGTCTGCGTCTTTATTCCTGTCCTGCCCCTAGGTTCATCAGAAAGTTTTTTTTTTTTTTTTAGATTCCATATATATGTGTTAGCATACCGTATTTATTTTTCTCTTTCTGACTTTCTTCACTCTGTATTACTTCACTCTGTATGACAGACTATAGGTCCATCCACCTCACTACAAATGACTCAATTTCATTTCCTTTTATGGCTGAGTAATATTCCATTGTATATATGTGCCACATCTTCTTTCTCCATTCATCTGTCGATGGACACTTGGGTTGCTTCCATGTCCTGGCTATTGTAAATAGTGCTGCAATGAACATTGTGGTGCATGTCTCTTTTTGAATTACGGTTTTCTCATGGTATATGCCCAGTAGTGGGATTGCTGGGTCATATGGTAGTTCTATTTGTAGTTTTTTAAGGAACCTCCGTACTGTTCTCCATAGTGGCTGTATCAATTTACATTCCCACCAACAGTGCAAGAGGGTTCCCTTTTCTCCACACCCTCTCCAGCATTTATTGTTTGTAGATTTTTTGATGATGGCCATTCTGACCGGTGTGAGGTGATACCTCATTGTGGTTTTGATTTGCATTTCTCTAATGATTAGTGATGTTGAGCATCCTTTCATGTGTTTGTTGGCAATCTGTATATCTTCTTTGGAGAAATGTCTATTTAGGTCTTCTGCCCATTTTTGGATTGGGTTGTTTGTTTTTTGATATTAAGCTGCATGAGCTGCTTGTGTATTTTGGAGATTAATCCTTTGTCAGTTGCTTCATTTGCAAATATTTTCTCCCATTCTGAAGGTTGTCTTTTTGTCTTGTTTATGGTTTCCTTTGCTGTGCAAAAGCTTTTAAGTTTCATTAGGTCCCATTTGTTTATTTTTGTTTTTACTTCCATTTCTCTAGGAGGTGGGTCAAAAAGGATCTTGCTCTGATTTATGTCATAGAGTGTTCTGCCTATGTTTTCCTCTGAGTTTTATAGTGTCTGGTCTTACATTTAGATCTTTAATCCATTTTGAGTTTATTTTTGTGTATGGTGTTAGGAAGTGTTCTAATTTCATTCTTTCACATGTAGCTGTCCAGTTTTCTCAGTACCACTTATTGAAGAGGCTGTCTTTTCTCCATTGTATATTCTTGCCTCCTTTATCAAAGATAAGGTGACCATAGGTGCGTGGGTTTATCTCTGGGCTTTCTATCCTTTTCCATTTATCTATATTTCTGTTTTTGTGCCACTACCATACTGTCTTGATTGCTGTAGCTTTGTAGTATAGTCTGAAGTCAGGGAGCCTGATTCCTCCAGCTCCATTTTTCGTTCTCAAGATTGCTTTGGCTATTCGGGGCCTTTTGTGTTTCCATACAAATTGTGAAATTATTTGTTCTAGTTCTGTGAAAAATGCCATTGGTAGTTTGATAGGGATGTATTGACTCTGTAGATTTTCTTGGGTAGTACAGTCATTTTTACAATGTTGATTCTTCCAATCCAAGAACATGGTATACCTCTCCATCTGTTTGTATCATCTTTAATTTCTTTCATCAGTGTCTTACAGTTTTCTGCATACAGGTCTTTTGTCTACTTAGGTAAGTTTATTCCTAGGTATTTTATTCTCTTTGTTGCAATGGTAAATGGGAGTGTTTCCTTAATTTCTCTTTCAAATTTTTTGTCATTAGTGTATAGGAATGCCAGAGATTTTTGTACATTAATTTTGTATCCTGCTACTTTACATGAGGTTGGATCATTTTCTTCCAAGGATGGGTAGAAAATCTGAGAGTGTTAATCTGAACCCAGGGAAGCAGATTTTTCAAGATCAAAGAGCGAGTGTTTGAGACAAAACTGGCTGAACTTAGGGTTTTCAGTAATTGGTGTGACAATTCTTCCTTCCACAGAGAAGTAAGCAAAGGGGCTTCTTAGAGCAAAGGATAATCTCTGTGACCAAGATCAGTGGTTCTCAAAGTGCGGTTGAGAACCCATGGGGTTCCTAAGACCTTTCAGGAGGTCCACAAGCTCTTAAGTCCTTTTTCCTATTACAGATCTATGGGAGGCCAGATTTTCTTCAAATACTTCAAACCAAACAACGTTATTACAACAAACTGAAGAAGTGGCTATGAGAATCCAGCTGTTTTCTATGAAGGCAGACATTGAAAGAGATTTTAAAAATGTAAATCAAAGCCACTCTTCTCACTATAATTTTTATGTTTTGGAAAATATAGTATTTTTTTCATAAAATATGGTATTTATGTTAAAATGTAATGCTTTATTATTTTAAATGAATTAGTAAGATGTATTTTAAAAATTTCTCAGCCTTAATTTTTAATATGGCATTTCTTAATTAATAGACATAGCCCACGTAAGGAAAAGCTTTTGAAAGTCCTCCATAATTTTTAAAAATGTAAAGGTATCTTGAGACTAAAATTTGAGAACAATTGCCCTAGAGATTTTGGCTTCTAGTGTCGAGTTGGGAACATTCACAATCAACTAGTAGCTCTGAGACTTTAAAAAATATATATGGGGGCTTCCCTGGTGGCGCAGTGGTTGAGAGTCCGCCTGCCGATGCAGGGGACACGGGTTCGTGCCCCAGTCCGGGAAGATCCCACATGCCGTGGAGCGGCTGGGCCCGTGAGCCATGGCCGCTGAGCCTGCGCATCTGGAGCCTGTGCTCCGCAACGGGAGAGGCCACTACGGTGAGAGGCCCGTGTACCGCAAATAAATAAATAAATAAATAAATAAATAAATAAATAAATAAATAAATGACTCTTACCATACTATTGTATGTGAAAAATATACAGATGAAAATCCCTTATTTTTTTTCCCTAAGAAATAAAAGGATCCCACAGGGTCTGAGTACTGCCTCTCTCTCTAACTAGATGAGCTCATTGTTCAAATGGCTCTACTGGGCTAGTTAATAAGGTGGCAGAGTCTTTTCTGAAAGTCACTGTGGAATCTCTTCCTCGTGGTTGGGGAGTGGGGGGATGGGGATAATCCCCAGTTCTTAACATGTTAGCAGATTCGTTTAACACCCATGTTCATTGTCATGAACAATGAACTCATACTAGGCACTTTGCTAAGCATATAGACTCTCAGGGTTCACAAGTCAAGCCAGATATAAGTTTTGAGGGAAGGGGGTGGGAGCGGACTGCAGGGACTCCTGGGGTCCATCATGGAGGCATACTGGGATTCAAGAGTGGGAGGATGAAGAAACTGGACCAAAGCTGCGCTTCATGTCTCCCATACGTTTGCATTGTCCTGGCCGTGGGCAAAGAGCGATGAGGATGAACAAGAAAATCAGTAAGAGGGAGAGAAATCAGGAAAAGAGGGGGTGAGTGGAGATGGCACAGGAGAAGGAGGTGCTACCCTGTACCAGGCAGCCGCTCAGGTCTCAGTTCTGCAGCCGTGAGCTCTCCAAGATCTGGAACCAGGGCTGTGTCACTCACGGGAGACGCTCAGGGCTGTACTACCGGCTCTTGCTCCTGGAAGAGCTTAGCCCACGATGGTTGTTGTTTGACATCAGACTTCTCTGAATGTACAAACTTGAAGGTGCTGTGTAGGCTGGTTGAAACTCAAGGGTATAATGATTAAGATGTGACAAAGATTAATGGATAGATTCGGTGGAAAGAGAACAAATGATTATTTGGGTTTTGAGCATGATAAGCTTGAGAGACTGCATCCAATTAGAGATGTCCAGTAGGCAGTTAGAAATGGGATCTGGATCTTGGGAGAGGTGTGGCTAGATGTGTTGCCTTGGGAACCAGCATCATATAGAGATGATGGAGGGTGTGGACAGATGCGGCGACTTGAGTAACTGTATGTCCTTTGCTTTATCAGCTTTTCCAGGTGGCCTATATTTTAATCAAATTTGCAAATTCTCCTCGCCCTGATCTTTGGGTCTTGGAAAGATCCGTCGACTTCGGAAGCACCTACTCACCTTGGCAATATTTTGCTCGTAAGTAATCTAGCCTACCATGTTATGAGGGGTTTGAATTATTGGCAGCAGATCAAGACTGTGGGTTTAAGTAGAAAATTAGTCTCTCAGTGTGGCTAGTCAGGGGCTGGTCAATTTTAACTTGCTAGGTTACCCTTGGAACATCCCTATTTCTCAAGCGCACTTGCATGAATTCCAAGGATACACATGTATAACTGGGGTTGAAACACCTCTTATGATAATGGTTCTTGCTACTATTTAGGGGGAAGCAGTGTACCTATAACTGGGCCATAGCTTCAGTCCATTTCCTTTTTTTTAATATATATATTTTTAAAAATTTTTATTTATTGTATTTATTTATTTTTAGCTGCATTGGGTCTTCGTTGCCGAATGTGGGCTTTCTCTAGTTGCTGCGAGCGGGGGCTACTCTTTGTTGCAGTATGTGTGCTTCTCATTTTGGTGGCTTCTGTTGTGGAGCACGGGCTCTAAGCGCATGGGCTTCAGCAGTTGTGGCACGAGAGCTCAGTAGTTGTGGCGTATGGGCTTAGTTGCTCCACGGCACGTGGGATTTTCCTGGACCAGGGATCCAACCTGTGTCCCCTGCATTGACAGGTGGATTCTTAACCACTGCGCCACCAGGGAAGTCCCTATTTTAAAAAATATTTTATTTATTTATTTGGTTGTGCCGGGTCTTAGTTGCAGCAGGCAGGCTCCTTAGTTGAGGCATGCGGGCTCTTAGTTGTGGCAATTCATGTGGGATCTAGTTCCCTGACCAGGAAGCAAACCCAGGCCCCCTGCATTGGGACCGTGGAGTCTTAACCAGTGCGCCACCAGGGAAGTCGCAGTCCATTTCCTTTTATGTAGAATTAGGAACTAAGCTCCATCTTTATGGATCCTGCCTTTCACATTACTTACCTTGACCTTGTCTTTTTCACTAATGAAGAATGTCTGGGTCTCTGAACCCTGTGACAAATTGAGGTGGACAGGAATTTGGCTTACAAAGGCATTGGGTTTTCCAGGAATGCTCCTTAGAGGGTAAACTTGCCTAATGAGGAATGAGGATTTAGAACCATATCTCCAGACATTTCTGTTGAAAGTCACGTGGCCTGAAATGACTTGGTATTTTCCTTCGTGAATTAAGAATTTCATTCTAAGCTTCCGTCTAAAAATCTTAAATGCTTCTCTGTTCTTTCCCTTTTCGTGTATATTCTTAAGTAAACATAAGATTTCTTAAGAGATTTACAGCAAGATGATAATATTTTATTTTACAGTACTAACATGTTTCCCTCCTAGATTCTAAAGTAGACTGTTTGGAACAGTTTGGACAGGAAGCAAATAGGGCGATCACGCGAGACGACGATGTACTTTGTACTACTGATTACTCCCGGATCGTGCCATTGGAGAATGGTGAGGTAAGTAGATTTGGGAGGCCTTGAGAGATAGGACTCAGAAGTGAACATGAAGATGCCACATTTTTCATAATTGTGAAACTTGCACCTTCAAGGAAATCTAACATAGATGGAAAGGAATCACATCGAAGACTCCCAGATTGAGTTGGGTTGGAAATCTTTTTTTTTAAATTGAGGTATAATTGACATTGCACATTCTATTTGAGGTCTAATTTTCCTTGGGAATTCAGGATTCTGGATTCACGGCCCACAGGTCTTGAACTCTTTTTTTCTGGTGGACTATTTAGAAAGTGGGTCACTGGTGATTGTGGTGAAGCACCCTCCCACTGCTTCACAAGCACATTACCTCCCCTAAGAGTGGTGAGAGGAGGGGTTGGTGGCAGAACTGATCCCTGATCCTTTTTGGCAGGATGGGCATCATCTGTAGGGGAGAAAACAATTGCTGTCTCATTGGGGTTGCATGTGGTCCTTGTGAAGTCAGCCAGGCTGTTGTTAGGGAAGATGAGAAAAGAGAGTGGGGAAAATCAGAGAAGCATCCCATGGAGTGAGTTTCAAATGAACTTCTTTAAAGGGTGTCAGTCTCGTTCTCCTTAGGTAGAGAGATCTTTCTTGAGCAGCTGTGTCTAGTATCTTCCAGTGATCGGTCAGTGTTTCATGTCTCAGTAACTGGTTGGGACTTGGACTTCATCGCCTCAAGCTTTAAAACAAAACCTGGGGGACTTCCCTGACGGTCCAGTGGTTAAGGCTTCACGATTCCACTGCAGGGGGTGCGGGTTCGATCCCTGGTCGGGGAACTAAGATCTCGCGTGCTGCGCGGTGTGGCCAAAAAAACACCTAAACCTGGGTTTTATATAGACTTTTTTTTGTCCTGTTCACTGTCAACTTTATATCCAAAGACTTCCTTTTTCCACCCTCTTTCGGGATTTTAGATTACTTTAGCTTTGTTTCGTTGATGCAGCTTGACAAAAATTGTTTCTTTATATTTGTAGATTTTCATGTTATACTTTGAACATTTCATAGTGTGTATAGCCCCACAATGACAGTGATAGAACAAAGGGTTTGTAAATGAAATGATTTATAAAACCTGAAAGCCCAGGTTTTGAAACATCTAATGACTCAAAGAAACCAAGTAAGTGTTCGGGGGCATGTGAGTTATTTTTAGTTACTTGCAGCTAAATTTTGATAAAAGGACTTTTTTCCCCCTCTATGTGTGTGTGGTTCTTTTAGGTTGTGGTGTCCTTGATAAATGGTCGTCCAGGCGCAAAAAATTTTACTTTCTCTCACACCCTGAGAGAGTTCACCAAGGCAACGAACATCCGCCTGCGTTTTCTCCGAACCAACACTCTTCTTGGACACCTCATCTCCAAAGCACAGAGAGATCCAACCGTCACCCGGCGGGTGAGTAGTGCTTTGACGGGCCAAGACAGCAGCTTTTGGTACCTTGTTTGCTTATCAAGTTCATTGCCTCGAACTCCTTCAAGTAAACTTTTATAGCCAGTAATGTCATAGGCGTAAGAGTCGTTCTTGTCTGAAATATTAGGTATAGCTTAGAAGTTTGGTGGTTAAAGACAAATCATATTCAGAGAAGATGAAAGGCAAAAGAGGACAGCCATCCTGGTATTAGTCTGCTCTTATAACAAATAATCCCCAAGTCTCAGAGGCGAACACAATAAAGGTTAATTTTTTGCTCATGTCACGGTCTAATGTGGGTCAGCAGGTGGGATCAGCTCCACACAGTTATTCAGGGAACCAGGCTGTTTCTCTGTAGAGGCACAGCCATCCTGTAGGACCTCAGGGTCCTCCTCTGCACCTCCTGCACCTGGTCAGCGGATGAGGGAAGAGAGAAAGAGCATAGGGAGGAACAATCTCGTAACCACAGGGCTCACTTCCATTGGCAGGAACTGGTCGTAGAGCCCCGTGGAGATGCAGGAGGCTGGGTGATGTAATCGAGCCAAAGCAGAGGGGTGTGGGCATTGGTGAGCAGCAGTACACTCCCCTAGGGTTAGATGGACATCGTCTACTCTCAGTGTCAGGACGGCACCCTGTCGCCTGGGCACAGAGGGAACCAGCAGAATAAATACCCCGAGCTCACTCTTCTCCCACCCTCTGATTCCCTCCCAGTTCCTCCCAATTGTCAAACCTAACAGGAGGCCAGAGAACAAGAGGCCCTTGTCATCCCATAAAGTTTAGCCCCAGGGCAAAGGGCAGGGTGGAGAGGGGTGGAGAGTGGACCTGGGAGGGTGAATGGAAGATGCCAGCTTACCTTACAGAGTTTGGCTTCTTAGGGAAGTAAGTCAGGGAGCTGGGAAAGGAAGGGAGAGAGAAAAGTTAGGTTTTGCTACAGTTTTGAGCATTTTCCAAAAAGGCCAGTCATCTGGAGTGTAGGTGGCCTGTTTTCTGACTTTTTTTTTTTTTTTGCGGTACGCGGGCCTCTCACTGTTGTGGCCTCTCCCGTTGCGGAGCACAGGCTCCAGCCGCGCAGGCTCAGCGGCCATGGCTCACGGGCCCAGCCGCTACGCATCGTGTGTGATTTTCCCAGACCGGGGCACGAACCCATGTCTCCTGCATCAACAGGCAGACGCCCAACCACTGCGCCACCAGGGAAGCCCTGTTTTCTGACTTTTTAAGCCCCCTTAGCTCCCTCTGAGCTGTTGTATGTGGGAACTACAACTGGATCCAAGAACGCAATTTACAACGGCGAGCCGGGCTTTCTGATCAACTGTAGCCATACTGCGTTTCCATTCCTCCAGGTGTTTTGGAGCCTCGCCACAAATGTACCTCACCACTTTTTTTTTTGTCTTTTTAGGGTTGCAAGATTGGTACTCGTATGTATGTAGATTTCTTTTCACTTAGGTGAATGTAATCTTCTCTGTTAAGTAATTTTTTGTGGAGTGCATCACATATATAATCTTGACACTCCCTCCCCAGCGGTCTAGGTTGCTTCTTTAAGTGGACGAGCCAGAATACCAGGTGTCCTATCACACGTATCATGTGTGCTGGGGTGAAGGCTGATGGAAGGCTTCTCTCTTGCCGCTGCTGCCCTAACCCACGTGTAGAGGGAAATTTCTGTGGTGATCAGCATGAAAGCTTCTGAGTATGAACTTGTCACGGAAGCCCTCCAATACTGAATTTTATCCATATTAACAAGAGGGATTGTTGATGCCTTTAGACTAAGTAAGACATTGCCGGGAAGCTAAGACACTTAACAGCTTTTAGGGAGGAGATCAGAACAGAACCCAGCCCTGAGTGACTGTGGGGAGGTTTAGGATGACTAATCTCAGCAACAACAAAAAGATACAAAATCCTCTTGTCCCTGTGAATTCACAGACTTCCTCACTGACCGATATTCTCACTGGTGGCCTGACCTCAATGAGAAAGATGATTTCACACCCTCTGAATTCTTACTGAGTCCTGTGCCTCCTGCCAAGTCTGAGAAGTAAGGGAGCCGGCGGATGGGGCCACCTACGGTCCCAAGTAGAGAGGCCTCCACCGTGCTGGGGACATGCCTGGTCCACGAGATGGCCTGTGCATATCGCTGGCCTGGTCTAGGGACCGAGCCTTAGCTGGATCTGAAACTGTCTGGCCTTTTGGAGCTTGAACCTCTGCCTTTGGCTTCATTAACCCTGACCTAGCAAGGCTTCCGCAACTGCTAGCGGTATCAGCGCTGTATCTGACCCATCTTTGTGAATATTCTCTCCTTTCCTGAAGCCCTAAACACGGTAGTTACAAAATTTTTGTTATAAAAATGATGTCTTTTGGTAGATAGATATGTCCAATTTATGGAACTCAGATTTACATTTTAAAAAAAGAGAAACTAGGAAGCACTTAATCCCTTTCCCAAAGGCTGTAGGGTATGATTCTTGTCCGAGGTCATTTCCCTCCGTGCATTTAAAGCATTTGATTTTTAAAAATGGACAGATTCAGCAGTGGGCTATTCAATTTGATTGGGGAACGTATTTGCTTTGTAAGAAAAGTTACACCCAAACGCGGCTCCCTTTTGTGTTGAGGGAGGCTCAGGAGTACAGGATGGAAGGAAGCGGGGTCAATACAGATGTATGTTAAAGGTTAGGAAAGGAAAGTTTACGTTGGGGTTTAGTAAAACTGACACGTTCTCTTTTCTGTTCTATAGTATTATTATAGCATAAAGGATATCAGCATCGGCGGGCGGTGTGTTTGCAATGGCCATGCTGAAGTGTGCAGTGCAAACAATCCTGAAAAACTGTGAGTACACTGTACAGATTTTTCAGCTTTCTATGCATAAATCTAATTGTTTCAGTAGATGTTTGCATCCTGTTAAATACTTCTAAGTTCCTGCCGGCAACAAGAATGTTGCAATGCCAACAAGTAGGTGATGTGTATGTCTCCCCTCCTCCACCGCTACACTTCCCTCTCACCTGCAACCAGCCCATAGCAGACATAGTTAATCAATCACAGCACTCTATGCATGATCAGGTACAAAGCCACCCAGACCCCCTTCCCCCACCCCTGCTCCAGACAGTGCCCCAGGCAGCCACAAATAATTGAGTAGAGTTGGCAAGAGAAATAATATTTGTTTGTCATCCCTGGTCTAGTGAGATCAGGGGTAAATGTTTTCAAATCCTTTTTCATCTTTAAAATTGTGGTGAAGTGCACATAATATAAAGTTTACCGTCTTAACCATTCTTAAGTGGGGGTGGTTTAAGTTCACTGGTGTTCAGTTCACTCACATTGTTGTGCAGCCAAGCACTCTTTTCATTGCGCAGAACTGAAACTCTGTACACATGAAACAGCAGCTCTGCATTCCCTCCTCCCAGCAACCCCTGGCAACACCATTCTACCCTATGAATTTGGCTACTCTAAGTGCCTTGTAGAAGTGGAATCACACAATATTTGTCTTTTTGTGACTGGCTTATTTCACTTAGCATATACTGTCCTCACTATAGCACGTGTCAGAATTTCCTTCCTTTTAAAGGCTGAATAATATTTCATTATATATACACCACGTTTTGCTTACCCGTTCATCTGTTGATGGACAGTTAGGTTACTGCCATCCTTTAGCTATTGTGAATAATTCTGCTATGAACATGGGTGTAACACTGTTTTGCTTTTCATTGAGGTATATTTCGCATACAGTAAGATGCATGGATCTCAAATATTGTGTTATGCAATTGTATACACTCGTGTTATCACCTTAGGAAGGATACTTCGAAGGGCTGGAAATTACCAGACGCTGGATATAGTAATGATTGTCTCTCAGTGTTTTATTTAAAGTCTCCAATTCCACACGAGCAGCATTTACCAGGGGTACATTTTACTGTTAGTCAAATTCAGGTTTGTACATCATAAGGCCTAGCTTCATGGTCAGGCAGAGATGCCAGCTACCAACTTGTGTGGTAAGTTTGTGACGCCCTTCTCCCTGTCCAGAAACAATCCCTAAGCCTGTCAGCCCTCCTTCAGGGATCCGGCGGTGCTCTCTGAGATAGCAGTGTGAATCCATCAACTGACTAGCCCTTAATCAGCAAGGAGCTTATTAATGATTAAACCATCGCTGCCGTGTAGACTCCCGAAGGGTAGGCCCTAAGGCACTAGAAGCCGGGTCAGGGAAGACCTGAGTTGGAACGAGAGGGGAGAAAAGAGGTCCCTCTTGGTCCCTGAGCCTGAGATGAAGTGATGCCACCTGGGAGAGGAGGAGAAGTCATCGGAGAGGGGTTGAGCTTCCCACTTGGAAGAGCTGCTGAGCCCCGTGCCCTTGGCGGACCTGGGGGGTTCTGCACTGAGCAGTTTACTGCTCGCAGTGTGTGTGAGTGGAGAAGCTGTCTCCCCATCCCTCCGTGAAAGGCTCAGTTTGCCACTGGGCTATATCAGCACAACTGCCTTGCCTCCCCCTGCCTGTTGTGACCTGCACAAATGACTCATGGAGGCCTCCATGAATAGGAAATAATCTTATATTGAAGGGGATTCAGTGACAGTGGAGGGAGCCACGGCTGGACAATCAGAAACCAAGCAGAACCTCTTGATGAGGCAGAGGAGGATTTAATCAAGCATGGGTACCATGCTGACTGTGATGTAGGGAAACATGGGTGGATCACAGATTTAATTCTGAGCTTCCTGGCAGTCAACTCAAAAAGGGAGATCTGCTCAGTTTCATATTTCACTATGATCATAATCTAAAAAGCAATCAGTTGTGTAGGAGAAGATGAGTGTTGATGCTAGGGCCAGATGAGAAATCTACCTGGAGGTGGATGGAGTGGCCGTCGGGAAGAGGATTCTCCAGTCAACAACATCTTCAATAACATCCTTACAACTGATGCAAGGACAAATTTTCTACATCAACCATCAACCTGGGCTGAGAGTCAGAAAAAGCAATTATTTGGGAGTGACAATATGATTCAGACAAGTTCCCAGCTCTGTTTTCTTTTTCAATGCTCAATGTGAATCTCCCTGTAAGAGTAGTTGGACTCCACAATAAACCCCTCCTCCAAAAAAAAGAGTAATAGGACTATATGTTCTTCAAGCAATTTTCCCTAAATGTTCTTTCAGTTCAGCTTGCAAATAAACACCTCATTGGCAATGAGCTGAAATTGCATCTCTGACAAAAGCCCGTTTGGACTCCAGCTGTTCTGTGCTTCCAGTTAAATCTATGTCCATTTGCTTTGACGGGGAGCTGAGTTGGGAGAGGCGTGACGCCTTCCCATAGGCGCGTAACCATCCCACCTCCCCTCAGAAGAGCTGAGGGGATCCCCATGGGCACAGCCAAGGGTCTTCTTAGACTCTGTTTTGAATCCTCTTTCAAGCACAGACGAATGGAAGCTCAGAGCTTGGAGTTCTCATCCAACACCATGGCTGCAACGATTTCATTTTAGCTCAGAAACGTTCTAAGGCAGGTGTCTAGTTCTTTGAATGTCGAGTTTTGTCTTTACTCCATCGCCTTGTTGAGTAATCTGAGCTTTGGCTCCTGTGATGGAGCTGTTTGTTGGAGCTGGCATGGACTCTTGGAGCAGGGTCCTCTGAGATCTGGTTAGCAACTGTCTCTCGGATTTGGTGAATCTCTGCACTAGACCCCGGATGGAAAGTAAAAATCCTGACCCATCTCACAGGACTACTCTAGATTTTTGTGACGATGTTGATATTCAACACACCTCAGTACACTCAGCACTTGCTTCCTCCTGTGTTGATTTAGCATTATCTGACATAATAGGGAAGAAAGAGCTGGGACTTTGGAGTCAGACAAACTTAAATTAGAAATCTGGCCCTCGGTTTATCATCTCCTGACCTTTGGCAAGTGTTTAAGTATCTCCGGATCTTAGTGTCACCACCTGTAAAATGGAGATAGTAAGCGGGATCGGGGGACTTGAAAGAACGTATGCAAAGTGCTCTGTTCTCATAATCACTCAGTGGTACCATGGGCGACCATGATGACTCAGTTTTTCACACAGGAGCAACTGATCTTATACTTCAGTTAAACAAACAAACAAACAACTTTTCAGTAACTGAGATGTGCTTTGCTACATGCTCAGGTTTCGGTGTGAATGCCAGCACCACACCTGTGGGGAGACATGTGATCGCTGTTGTGCAGGGTACAATCAGAGGCACTGGCGGCCTGCCACGCGGGAGCAGAGCAATGAGTGTGAAGGTGAGTGCTGGGGGAGCGGTGCTAGGAAGCGAGGCCCCACCCATGATCCCCATCCCCCCATCTCTGAGGACTGATGCAGTGTTTTCCGCATGCTCATGAAGAGGGCGAGATCATGTCAGTCTTAGGGACTCAGAACTGTCTTATGCAGCAAATAACTCACCGACTGGAGGTAACAGTGCCCCACTCTAAATTCAGATACAAATATGAGAACAAAAGTAACAATAACGCTCGTTAATATATATTAAGCATTCACTATATGCAAGGATTGGGCTTTGACAATTGGCCTTTCTTTTTAGCAATCTAAAATGTGTTGTAGCCACTATTAAATTGTAAACCCTTATCATTTCTTAGGATGTGATACTGGATTGGAATCCTAATTATTCTGATGACCGAGATTCAGAGGTGGTGAGATTGATGTCTAAACAGAGAGCTGGAAGTATTGAGGGAATAGGACTGAGGGGGATGCAGGATGGAGGGGACCAGAGAAGGAAGGAAGAAAGAGGAGAGGCTGCTTTTAATTATGGGCACAATATAAACTAAGAAAACTGTTATTTAAACAAACAAGCCCATGACATCCAACTGAAGATTTTCTTTTAAACCCATCTTCTTAGAAGGCCATATATTTATTCCAATTGCTGGAAACATTTTCGTAACTTTTAGTTATTGGCTTTGGAGACTGTGGCCTATTTTTTCTGAATATTCTTAGCATTTGAAGACGGATTTGCTTTTTTGAAATGACCAAAAGGCGTTTGGATACAGGTTTGTTGAACTAGATGTGTAAGGAAGAATCTATACTTTATACTTTCTGGCCAAATAGTTCTTGTAACTTTAAGAGATAAGACTGATGGTCTCTGTGACCAGCAAAATTACTTAAAATGCATTTCCAGTGGGGAATTCTGAGCACGCTTTGAGAGTTGCTAACATTGTTGGAAGGTGTTGCCCAAGGTGAACGCTCAGGTGATCTCTAGGTCCAGGTCGTTACCCGGATGGCCATTCTCACTTTAGAGTCATAGTTAACAGGTTCCTTTGCAGTGAATTCCTGATTCCTCACCCCTGGATAATAGGGCCCCAAAGAGGGAAAAGTAATAATCAGGGGTTATTTCTTCCAATACTTTCAGGTGCTGGTTTAGGATACTTTGACTGAATAAGTGTCATCACATGAATTCCAACATTCATCGTGCGGTTAGTTTTCCAGACTAATGGAACCGCTCAGTGAATGACAACGCTTTACTCCAACACATATGACAAATTTTAAATAATTTCCTTTCATAAGTTTTTAACCTTTTTACACTTGCCACAATGGTTAAAAATTATAAACAGCCTATGGAAATCAGACCTGTTAAGATATTTGTTAGATGCTTTCCAAATTCCACTTGAGTTACTGCAATTCAGAATAAATAGACTTCTTAAGAAATAACTGACGTAGTAAATGTAAATGCTTAGAAGTTTTAAAACAATCACGGCACCACTGAGGAAATGAAAATACGAAAGGGCTCAGCCTGTTAAAAACAGGGTAACTTGAAAATCTAACCCTAACAGATTTATCCGAGAACTTGATTAAAACACAAATTCCTAGAAAGACTCGGAAAATTGGATCTAGGTGGAATGTAGTGAATATATATTCTGCCTAAGAGAGAATGAGTGTTTTACTTGTTAGATCTTTTTTCATCTTGGCAATGATGAAAATCCTAAATGGGTTTAAATCGTATTTTCTAATTTTAGAAGCATCATACATTACTTGTAGATAACTTGGGGAATTTTTTTTTAAAAGTAAAATCATTAATACTTTTACTACCCAAAGAGAACCACTGTTAATATTTTGTTAGGTATTCTGGTGTTTTTTTTCATGCATACTTTACATGCTCAAGGGTATATTATTTATACAATTGTATACCCTGAGCTTTTTCACTTGATATTTTAAAATATTTTCCCATATCATGAAAAACTCTTGGACATCTCTTTTGATAGCACGTATTCAATAGTATTGTCATTCTCTGGATTCGAGTGTATCTACAAAGTGTTTGAGTACTTACTGTGTGCTGGGGACGATGCTCTATTACAGACAAAACACGAGCAGTTCTTGACTTCATAGAACTGACAGGCAAGCAAATATACTGTTGTTTGCTTGGCCATTTCCCTATAATTAGATGTTAGGATGATTTCCAGTTGATCACTATTATAGATAGTGCTGGGATGAAAGGCTTATAGTGTTGACTGGGAATAGGTGTTGGAGTCACAGAAAGACAAGTCAGGATTCTGCCTCTCTTACTCGTGAAGTCTGTGACTGTGTGCACGTCCCTTAACCTCTCTAAGCCTCAGCCTCCCTATCTGGGCTATAGGCATAATAGCACCACCCTTAGAAAGTTATTGTGCAGATTAAATGAGATAATGCATGTAAAATGCTTTTCACAGTGTACCAAGAACTCAGTTATTCTTATTAATTAATTAATTAATTTATAGGCTGCCTTGAGTCTTAGTTGTGGCACGGGGGATCTTTGTTGAGGCACGCAGGATCTTTTTTCGTTGCAGTGCGTAGGCTCTTTGTTGTGGTGCGCGGGCTACTCTCTAGCTGTGGAGTGTGGTTTTTCTCTTCTCTAGTTGTGGCGTGTGGGTTCCAGAGCGCGTGGGCTCTGTAGTTGGTGGCAGTGCGGGCAGTAGTTGAGGTGCACGAGCTCAGTAGTTGTGGCACGTGGGCTTTAGTTGCTCTGCGGCGTGTGGGATCTTAGTTCTCTGACCAGGGATTGAACCTGCGTCCCCTGCATTGTAAGGCGGATTCTTTACCACTGGACCACCAGGGAAGTCCCTCAGTTATTCTTGACAATAGCAGGAGTAGTAATATTCTCTTTGTGCATAAAGCTTAATTGGCATTTTGGTTTATCTTAATTTGTAATTATATATCTTATTTTTTAAAAAAGAGAAACCTTTCTCACTTAACATCAGATGAAAGAAGGTATAAATTGCATGTGATGATAGGCGGGTCTTTGTGTAAAAATCCCCCCAATTTTCCACTGGGGGTATCCCTGGTGTTCCAGAATAGACTTTCTTGTAGCTCAGTGTAGCAACAATACTCTCTGGGGGAATTTACTAAGGGTCTCGTAGTCACGGTGGAGTACTAACTTAGAATGCTCTTTTTTCAGCATGCAACTGCCATGGCCACGCCATCGACTGTTACTATGATCCAGAAGTTGAGAGGCAGCAGGCAAGCTTGAATAGCCAAGGCATCTATGCAGGTGGAGGGGTCTGCATTGACTGTCAGGTGAGGCACTGTTTAAGTCAAAGTGAATGTGTCACAGTAGGAAATGAACACTCAGTAAGCCCTGCTCTAAAAAGATGTCAAGAAAGTGATATGCAATTCTAAGGATTTTCTGACACCGTTTCTCCACTTCTGTACACAGAAGGCTTGGTTAGCTGGATGTAATTTAGGGAAAATGGACTGAGGCATGTTTGTCCAAACTCCATTGATTAGATTCTTCTTTTGGGTCTTTGCCTAAATGGAGGGGAGAATTCCTGGCTGTCATCCTGACTGCTACCCATCTTATATTAGAAAGGCTCTAATATAGGAGGGCAAAGAGGTATCAACTTCAGTGCTGACTCTAAATCCTATTTTCAAATGGATTCTGAATCTAGAGGAAGTATATCATGATAAATTAATGATGTCTGCTGTTGACACTAAATAAGAAAAATGGATTTTTCATCCCTCCTATAAGGACGATTGGGTTCACTGGAATTTAGGTAAGAGGAGTGTATGGCAGGGGAGGGTATATGTACATCTGCCTTGAGATATTCATTAAAACTTGTGTAAAATGTTCACGAGTTTGGTCTATATTGCCATTCTGTCTTGTGTGCTTTTAGAGTGATGTTTTGTTAGCGTTGCCAGTAAGCAGGCACTCTTTACGTGAGATGCCCGTTTATGTGGGACCAGGGCTACACACCCTTAGAGAGACCCACCGTTCTCCACCTGTCTGCCACTCCACACATTTTGTATCATCTGTCACCACAGTTAATTAAAATACAAGTAAATATAAGTCATAGGTTTGTTACCAATCACAGGGTTTCACGGATAAGTGAAAGATCCCAGGATCTTCTTAAAGCTATGCATTACAAGACCTTCAGGTGATTTGCGTGCACGTTAAAGTTACAGAAGCACTGGACTGTCTGCAATCTGACGAAGGGTATCTATGAAAACCCTACAACTAACATCGTATAGGTGATGAAATATTGAACTCTTTCCTTCTAAAGATTGGGAACAAGGAAGGATGCTTGCTTTCACCGCTTTTGTGAAACAGTGCCCTGGAGGTCCTAACCTCTGCATAAGACAAGAAAAAGAAACAAAAGGTGTTAAGATTGGAAAGGAAGAAGTAGAACTGTTTCTATTTGTAGATGACATGATTCTTTATGTAAAAAAGCCTAAGGAATGTACAAAATAATTACTAGAACTAATTGAATTTAGTAACATTGCAGGATACAATGATAATATAGAAAAACCAGCTATATATACTAGTAGCAAACAATAGGAAAATGAAATTAAAATTCAATTAAAAATAGTAACAAAGAACATAAAATGCTTAGGAATAAATTTAGCAAAAGACATGCAAGACCTCTATATTAAAGCTAAAAAAACTTTTCTGAGAGAAATCTGGGAAGACTAAATAAATAGAAAGATGTAATATATTTGTGGATTGGAAGATTCAGTATTATTAAGATACCAGTTCTCCCCAAATTGCTCTACAGAGTTAATGCAGGTTCTTTTTTTTTTAAAGAAGTTGACAAGTGGATTCTAAAATTTATATGGTTATGTAAACGACCTAGAATATCCAAAGCCATCTTGAAGAAACAATAAAATTGGAGGACTTATATTATCTTACTTCAAGATTAACTATAAAGCTACAGTAATGAAAACATGGTGCTCTTGACATAAGACTAGAAGAATAGATCAGTGTAGCAGAACAGGGAGCACAGAAACAGACTCACACGTGGACATTTTATTTTATTTTATTAATTTATTTTATTTTATTTATTTTTGGCTGCGTTGGGTCTTTGTTGCTGCCTGCAGGCTTTCTCTAGTTGTGGCGAGCAGGGGCTACTCTTCGTTGCGGTGCACGGGCTTCTCTTTGCGATGACTTCTCTTGTTGCAGAGCACGGACTCTAGGTGCGCAGGCTTCAGTAGTTGTGGCTCGTGGGCTCTAGAGCGCAGGCTCAGTAGTTGTGGTGCACAGGATTAGTTGCTCTATGGCATGTGGTATCCTCCCGGACCAGGGCTCGAACCCGTGTCCCCTGCATTGGCAGGAGGATTATTAACCACTGCGCCACCAGGGAAACCCCTGGACATTTTATTTTTGATAAAAGTACCAAAGCAATCCAGTGACAGGGGATGGGGAGAGAAGAGAAAAGTCCTTTCAACAAATGGTTCTGGCGTAACTGGATTTATATGGGAAGAAAATTAACTCGGACCCCGACCTCAAATCATGCACAAAGACTAAATTGATATGGATCAGACCTAAAGTAAAGTTAAAGCTTTTGAGAAAAATATAGGCAGATATCTTTGTGATTCGAGGATGGACAAAGTTTTCTTAGCTCATAGAAAGCAATAACCATGAAAAATTGACAAATTAGACTTCATCAAAATTAAACACTTCTGCTCACAAAAGACACTGAAGAAAATGAATAGGCAAGCCATGAATAGGGAGAAAATATTCAGAAAACATAAATCTGACAAATGGTTGGCATCCAGGGTACACAATATAAAGAACTCCCGCAGCTCAATAATGAAAAGACAAATAACCCAATACAACTGAAAACGACTTGAATAACCACTTCACAAAAGTGGATGTATGAATGGCCAATAAGCATACAACAAAGGGCTTAACATCATGAGTCATCAGAGAAATGTAAATTAGAGTTACAATGACTTACCCCCAATTTTGGTGAAGATGTGGAGCAACCGTACCTATCATGCATTGTTGGTGTGAGTGAAAAGTGGTGCAATCACCTTGGGAAAATATCTGGCAGTTTTTAAAATATAGTTAAACAGACACCTACACCATGACTCACAGATTCCATGCTTAGGCGTTTATCCATGAGAAATGGAAATGTGTGTTTACAAAAAGTTTATAGCAGCTCTATGCACAATAGCCCCAAACTGGAAATAGCCCTGGTGTCCTTCAGAAGTCGAATGGAGGAACACACTGTGGCATATTTACACAGTGGAATACCAACGGGCAGTAGGAAGCAACAAACTGTTGATGGTGCAGCAACGTGCAAGAATCTTAACAGCATCGTGTTAAGTGAAAAAAGCCTTCCCAGAAAGAATACCGATAGTATGAAGACCATTTAGATGAAATTTTGGAACAGGCAAAACTAATCAATAGTGGAGGGCTTCCCTGGTGGCGCAGTGGTTGAGAGCCCGCCTGCCGATGCAGGGGACACGGGTTCGTGCCCCGGTCCGGGAAGATCCCACATGCCGCGGAGCGGCTGGGCCCGTGAGCCATGGCCGCTGAGCCTGCGCGTCCGGAGCCTGTGCTCCGCAACAGGAGAGGCCGCAACAGTGAGAGGCCCGTGTACCGCAAAAAAAAAAAAAAAAAAAAAATAGTGGAAAAAATCAGAACTGTGGTTGACTGTCGGAGCTGGTGGTGAGGATTGACTGGGAAGAGGCATGGGGACACTTTCAGGGGTGATAATATTGTTCTGTATCTAGATAGACATCTGGGTTTCACAGATATATGCATTTGTTATAACTCAGTGAATGTACAAGAGTTTTGCCCTTGTGTATAAATTTTATACCAAAAGAAAAAAACTATGAACAAACATTAAACTCCAGTTAATTATATGCATACCTTTAGCTATGCATATAATTAACTGGAGTTATTATAATAACAGTTAATATAAATAGCTAAAGTATATAGGGGATGGTAACTGATATCTGCAATTTATTTTGAAATGCATAAATAAGATGGATTAATGGATGGATAGAAGAATGAGTAGATGGATAATTATGTGAAAAAACAAGTGTAGTAAAATGTTAATGGTACACTCTAGTAGACGGGGTATAGGTGTTTATTGTGAAATTTGAACTTTTTGGTCATAAAATATTGGGGGAAAGAGCAATGAAGGAAGGCAAGGAGCACAACATTTTTGGATTGACTCCTCGATTCCTTTCTGTTTGATAAAATATTGTTGCTCTTAATGAAGGTTGAAGATTACCCATGTTATTGTAGAGGATGCTGGAAGATACTTTATCTCCATTAACTAAAACAGAGTCTTTAGCTTCTTCCATGGAGACACGACTTCTAATCTAAGTCTTGAACTGTTTGTGTCCCTAATGTGTTCGTCTCACTATTTCCAAACTGTTTGTTTTTCTCTCTCTTTCACACTCACATACACACACCACACAAAGCTAAGAGATGGAATCAAGAAACAGACGGAGCACATATGGCTACGTTCCCTTCTGCAACAAATCCTACAAAATGACAGGAAAGATACCAAACAAGCAAAATACTCTCTCCTTCCAGAATCCACAATAGCATGAAAAATAAGAAAGAGTGTTATCAACAGACCAGCAGTTTAAAAGATTCCTGAAAGATAGAAAGCAGAAACAGATACATGCAGGAGAACACAGCTGTGATTATTGGAACAATTTGGAGGTACTCCAAGAGGCAACAGAGAGAAGAAATTAACTGTGGAGCTACATTTAAACCTATAAAACATGATTGAAGTTTATAAAAGAAGACCTATATGGAAAGGCATAATATGTTTCCAGACTCAGTATGATAAATATACCATTTTTTCGAAACCAATCTATAAATTCAGTGCAATTTCAATCAGATTTTTAATGAAGATGGACAGACTGTTTCTAAAATTCTTATCGATAAAAGAATATGTCTATGAGAATAGACGAGTAGCTTAGAAAAGATGAACAATGACGGGAGAAATTTGTCTTGCGAGATATCAAAATATACCGTGAATCTGTATTAATGGAGTGTGAACTCAATGCAGGGATAGATGGTTCAATAGAACCTAATAGAGAATTTAGAAACAAATTCGTGCAGGTATTAAAATTTGGTTTGTGGTAAAATTGGCATTTCTGATGGAAGAGAAGGATGGATAGTACATAAATGATGTTGAATAATTGGCTCTTCATTTGGGAAGAAAATGTAACCCTATCTTATGCCGTATACAGAGGGACATGGGGAGTCTTGCCCAGGAAGGGAGGAGAACGGGTGCAGCTACAGCAGGGCAGATGGTTTGGTGAGCTACATGATGATGCTTCAAGATGAAATTTGAGTTTGCTGGTAGAACACGCATACCGTACAGCAAGGTCTGCCTATCAGAAACCCAGCTGCCTTAGTCACTTCTGGCCGTTATAACAAATATACCACAGACTGGGTAGCTTACACAATAAACAGTTATTTCTCGTAGTTCTGGAGGCTGTGAAGTTCAAGATCAAGGTGCCAGCACATCCAGTGTCTGGTGAGAGCCCTCTTTCTGGCTGGCTGATGGCCATTGTCTTGTATTCTCACATGGAGGAGAGAGAGAGAAAGGAAGGAAGCTCTCGCTGTCTCTTCCTATAAGGGCGCTAATCCCATCATGAGGGCTCCATCCTCATGATCTGATTACCTCCCCAGGCCCCATCTCCAAATACATTGGGAATTAGGCTTCCACAAATGAACTTGGGGGGAATACAAACATTTATTCCATAGCACCAGCTAACATGACTGTTTCCTGCCTTTTCTGTGCAGTGCTGGTAATGGGAGAATGATGAAATCTCTGCCATCAGTCTGGGCAGGTGACAGGAAGTGGGAACATCACAGGCAGGCTGGGCCTGCCAGGCAGCCAGCATGTAAGAGCCAGATCGTTATCCGTCAGGGCATGTGGTTGTCAGAGGTGGCTGTTTTCTCACGTGGTATTGATTTCGCTTTTGTTTCTTGGATTTACTATTTTAAGTGTTGGTTTGGGGGTATGTGACATTTCAAATAGGGTGGTCCGTTCTCTGGGATATGGCATTTGAGTAAAGACCTGAAAGAAGTGAGAGAATGGACCAGGCATCTGTCTGGGGGACAGCTTTCCACGTGGAGGGGACAGCAGGGCAAAGGGCCTTGAGAGGGAACAAGGGGCCTGCGTGGCTGGAGGGGAGTGAGCAGGGCTAGATGCGTCAGAGAGGTCACAGAGGCCAGATCACTTTGACCTTCAGATGGAATATCAGATGGGGTCTTCCCAGGAGAGTGTGGCCAACGAGTGGAGTAGCCACTAGTCTCGTTTTACTTGAGGTTCACGGAAGTAGAAGTCAGCACCAGTGTTGTAGGTGTGGTCAAGGAATTGAGGGAAAGAGAGAGAGTCAGAGAGAGATGGGGTTTAACTGAAGATTGAAAAGCATGTAGGAAAAGTTTTGCTTGGAGGAATTAGGACCTGAGAATGATCAGAGCAGGGCCTGAGGTTTCTAGGTGGGCGTTCCTTAGAAAGCCTCTCTAGATGGTGCCAAGGGAAAAGGAGTAGGTGGGGGTGGGCTACCTCCTGCACAAATCCCGTCGGTGCCCACCCCACTCTTTCGCTTGGGCGATGGAGGCTTTCTCATCTCGTGTTGTGTCATACATATGCAAATTCAGACACCCCCTCCTCCTGGCAAGAGTGCTTCCTAGGTACCTCCAACGTTGAAACCTGGAGCCACTACTGTCCTTGAGTCTCCTTCTGGTATTGGTCCAACCATGACCTTGGTGTCCATGGATAAGTGGTGTATCTTGCCCTCAGGTGGGGCGGGTCCTAGAGAACCACCCAAAACTTGAAGGCAAACTACAGGTATTCTTAGGGTGATTTGTTGCTGTTCTTTGTGTTTTAAAAATATAACTTCTTTGGGGCAGGTGCTTCATTAGACAAACCTTGTGGTAAAGGGGAGAACCCAGGGTACCCACTTGAGAGAACTTTTTCTCATTTCCTACTCCAGTGGGAAAAAAATTGGGAGCCAAGTTTAACCTGGTGTCCTCTGTGTATTATAAGCCACAGTGGCAAACAACAGAGTTGAGAGGTTCGTTGGCATTTGATGGAAGAGAGGGTGGACTACAGCTGTTTGCTGTTTGTCCAAGATGTTTATGCATGTAAACCTTAGGTCAGAGAAGTGGCCAGTATGGTTTTAGAGACCTCACTGTTAAAGTGAATTCAGATTTTAGCCCGCAGGACAAGGAGTGGTAATAAATAAAAGCCTGTAATTAATAAAATCATCTAAAAGGGTAGAGCATACAGAAAGGGTCTTTGTTCTCCTCCCTGTGTTTCTATGCAGACTCCTTTTAAGTCAGTGTGTTATATTTGTTCTTTTTAACTTCCTATTGCCTTTCCTTTCATTAGCGAAAGAACACTGTCCTTCTAATTGTTTCCAAATTAGAGAGAGAGAGAGAGGTGGAATTGAGCTAGACCCATGGTATATAGTTCTTGGAAATTGATGATGCGTGTCGGGTAATTTGATCTTTTCTGGCAATTACAAGGATTAGCCATGAAATATGAAAGGCTGCCTTGTATTGTACTTTCAAATGAGCTCTGTGTATGAACCACATGCCTACATTTTCTGTTCCCGTAGCAGAAATGTTTGGGAAATGGTTTCAGACTAAAGCACAGATAAAATTTTGGAATGACGAGAGAAGGGGATCTGTACATGCAGTTTTTTCCAAAGTTGGAGAAGATAAAAATACACACATAACCCTTTATCCCTTGGGTTAAACCTAAGGGTGATTTATGATCCATTCATCGCTACTGAAGGAAGCTGTGAAGAGTGGTCCTGTGGAATTTTTGCTCACTCAAATGTCAGGTGCTTCATTAAGTGGTAGAGAGGAAAACTTGGGTTGTCCAGTTCATCGAACTTACCCTCGTTTCCTCTTCCAATGGGAAAAAGAATTCCAGAGCCAAGTTCAAGCCAGTGTCCTGTGGTAAATCTTGGAGATTCAAGGTCAAGTTCAGTGCTTTTTGTTTTTGATGACTTTTACTTTACATTTGTGTACGACAGAATTATTTCTCTGGATGAATAGCACTCTCCCCCCTAAGTTTCTTTTGTTTCTTTCTAGCATAACACAGCTGGTATAAACTGTGAAAAGTGTGCTAAGGGCTATTACCGCCCTTACGGCGTTCCCGTCCATGCCCCCGACGGCTGCATCCGTAAGTTTCATTCCAACTTGGTGTGTCTTAACTTCAGGGAGGTCATCGGGCTAAATTCTGATTGGCTAGTAATTCCCTTAGTTTTCTCTCTCTCTTCATATTATTGGTTCTACTCCTTACTAGCTGTGTGACTTCAGGCAGTTACATAGTCTCTCCGAGAATCAGATTTCATATATATAAATGGAAATGATAATCTAGTCTCTAAGAGTAAATGAAATGCAGTCAAAACCACCTAGGAAAATACTGAGCATTGGGCTTGACGCATACTAGACCTGCAACAAATGTTTTCTGTTGTTTTGACATGTTTCTATGATCTCCAGTAATTTTAAATTTCATCAGAATTAGACTCAAGGCAACATAGTAATGATTTCACAAGGATGTAATAATAGTCATAATATTCAAAATAGTTATGATTTATTGAGCACTTGCTATATACAAGGCATGGCCTAAATAATTTCACAAATGTCTTATCTAATTATCACAACAAACTTAAGATAATGTATTATTAGTCTCATTTTTAGATATCGAGAAATCAAAGGGTCTGAGCAGTTAAATATTTTGGCCCAGGTGAGAGAACTACTAACCGGTAGGTCCAGGGTATAGTTCATATCTGTCTAGCACTGCTGTAACGTACCACTTCCATTATACAGAAAAATGCCACTGTTTTTTTTTTTTTCTGTGGAATTACCAGTCGTAGCTCAGATTATAGACTTTGTTCTGCATGTGTATTTTATTTGGTTCTTTTATGTTCTCTGGCTATTGCAGTTAGAAAACAGTTCCAGTCCTGAAATTGGCTTCTGTGCCCACCTTCCCCCCGCAAATTCATTCATCATATCATTAATGTTTGAGAGCATCAACATCCAAAGAATGTGTAAACTCTGATTTGTTCCTCTGTAGGGCATCTTAGTTATTAAAAGTGTGTCCTTGTTTTCCCTCGCTTTTCCACATCCTCCTATGAAGTAGGCCCATGATTTATCTTGTGCCCACGAAGACTAAGCTTTGGCAAAGGAAAACAGGACATCGTGAATAAACTCATGCCTTATTACGAGCCTGTTTTCCATCACTTTTCTCGTTTCTTTCTTCATCACTGAAGTGGTCTCATGGAGATATTAGAGGCTTAGCAGAAAGAATCCACAGGACACATAAATCCTAAACAAATTAAGCAAAGGACACCAGGAGAAGCCAGGCTAGGGGGTTGCTTGGCGCTCACGACTTCTCCAGCCTCCCAGTTCCTCACAGGACAGGGACTCAGCTGAGCTATGACAGTGTTTTTGCTGTCCAAGGTGAGGACTTTTGCCAGGTCAAGGGGAGCTCCCAAGTGAGGGGGTTCCCGAGTGTTTTACACCCAAGTGTGTCCCTCTGGAATACAAACCCAATAGTCAGGCTGGTTGCAAAAACTGCCTTCAGTAAGCTGTATCACTTGATTCGAACATTTGGGTTGTGGGCACGATCTTGCTGTGTTGTGCACAGATCATATATCAACGTCTAGGCATATCCCACACTTGTGTCCACATCACAGCTGTGTAATGACGACCACTCTGTGGACATTCACAGTTGGCTCACAGCCGGGAGAGGCTGTGCCCAACAGCCCTGCCGGGAGCCCCAGCATGCGCCCACCCAGCCCCTCCGGTGGTGGCTTGTGCAGGGTTGCCCCCTACACGGTGCACTGGGCGGTGCTCAATGGAATAAACCACATCCTCGAGAACTTCTCAGTGTGACGCTCATTAAAGCTTGTCTCTGAGGGTCCACGGGGTTCAGTCAATGCAAACCGTCAACCAGGTGTGAAGTGGAAAACAGGCTGTGCCCTTCCAAGAATCCCTGGAAACCAATGATGAAGTAGTAAACATTGCCTGAGAAGGGTTAGGACATATTTGCCTTAAGAGGTGCAGTGAAGGACGGACTCCTTGGGATTTCTCTTAGCCTGCAGCTGTCACCCCGACCACGCGGAGGACTGTCAGCAGGGCTTGGGCCGCTGCACCTGCAGGCCCAACTTCCGCGGGGACCACTGTGAGGAGTGTGCGGCTGGCTACCACCATTTCCCGATTTGCTCCAGTAAGTCCCAGCTGCGGAAGGAGAGGCCCGGCTTCTCGGCGCTGACCTGGGCTTTGTGCTTCGACCCCTGAGTGCATGGCAGGCATGGGGCAGAGGGGTGGTAGAGGGACAGAAATAGGGCCAGGAAGGTTCTATTTGTGTGAAAATGTTCCCCAAAGTTGGGAACATTACATTTTTATAAGTATGTTTTATAGTGTTATTTATCTCCAAAGTGTTAGGCTGTACCATAGACATTACCATCTCAGCAGGTCAAAGGGTCAGAGAGTGGCAGTTTCAACGTAATAGTAATCCATGTGTGGGGTTTTCCTTCGTAAACCTAGAGTAAAGGTCGCGGGCTTCCAGATGTTCGCGTGCGCACACGTAGTGTGTGTTGTAGTTCCGGTGGCCGGGGGGATGTGTCTGTTCTCTCCCACTGTACAGTAGAGCCCTCACCTTATCCCACTGCCGTGATCTACGAGAACATCTCAGCATCTTGGAGAGATATATACGTGTCTGTTAGAAACAGCGTAGAACGTGGAGCAGGGGAGCGCGTGAAGTCAGCTGTGCAGACTGTTCCAAGAGCTGTGGCCCTATTTGTTCTGCAGTTAGTGTAAAAACTGGACTTTGGGGTCAGGACGGAGAAACACGGTCTCAGGAAGAGGCCACCCCATTGCTGCGTTAGTTCTTGCCCATTCCCACCTCACAACTCTGCCATCCCCGGAAAAGCATGTTGAGTTGTGGAGCTCTGTGGACAGGATGTGCGCGTGTCCTGGCTCCCACCTGCTGTCCCAGGGTCATTGTTAAACGAGCACCCACTTCCACTGTCAAGTGTCCCAGTTTGGAGGATGAATTACATGATCATCTTAAAGTTAAAGGAACCAGTTTTTAAGCCCAAACATAGTGACACTGAATCAGGGCTCAATCAGTTTAGAATCTATAATGATTGGATAGAGGCTGAGCAGAAATTGCATTTTCATAAGCAAAGTTTTAGGGAAAAAGACTTGAAAGAAAACATTTTTAAAAAGCTAGTCTCGATGTTAACATGAAAAAACAATAAAGATACTAAAGAAGTCCAGCTCAGCGCTGCTAGACTGGGACTTAGCTATTGTGAGCACGAAATATCCATTTCTGTCCATTAATATACAAATCAGAATGTCTGACCATCCTGGTTTTATTACTAGATGCATTTTAAGTGTAGCAACATTTCCTTTCTTTCAGTTAGTTTCCACATGCCGCTTTCACTAAGTCAGAGAGGGCTTCTTCCTAGGTAGTGCAACTTAATGTTTTACTTTACTGTCTCCTTAATCATCCTTCTCTGTATTTTTTGATAAACTATTTTTTCTAGGAATTCCCGTTTTTCCTATTTCTACTCCAAGTCCAGAAGATCCAGTAGCTGGAGATATAAAAGGCAAGTAACTTCTCTTTTGGTTTAACTTCAGTGAAGTTGTTCTGCTCCATATCCCTTTTCTACTTCCTGTGCACGTGGCTATGTCCAAGTTCAAGTCATCCTCATGGGACCATGGTGGTGCCTTGCAGGTGTGTCGTATTTGGTTTTTTTTTTTTTTTTTTTTGCGGTACGCGGGCCTCTCACTGCTGTGGCCTCTCCCGTTGCGGAGCACAGGCTCCGGACGCGCAGGCTCAGCGGCCATGGCTCACGGGCCCAGCCGCTCCGCGGCATGTGGGATCTTCCCAGACCGGGGCACGAACCCACGTCCCCTGCATCAGCAGGCGGACTCTCAACCACTGCGCCACCAGGGAAGCCCAGGTGTGTCGTAGTTGGGCTTCTCACCTCCCATCATTCTCTACTCCAGTCTGTCCTTTGCAATGACACCACCTGATGGAGACCAAGAAGAGTTTTTAGATTGTATGTTGCTAGATTGCTCAAAAACCTTCAGTAGCAGTCGGTTGCCTGCTGCGTTATTTGGTTCTCCATAAAGGGACTCTGAGAAAGGAATTGAGCGCAAGTAGTTAATTTGGGAGGTGACACCAGGAAACATCAGTGAGGGAGTGAGTCCGAGATTGAAGGGAACCCTTATGAAGGTGCGTTAGCAGGCAGCCCTGGAGCTGCAGCCCTCTGAGAGACTCTGGGAGGCAGCAGAGAACTTGCTCAGCGTTATCCCAACGGAATGGATAACTTCAGTCACCTGATGTGCATGGAGGGCTACCTCTGGGGCATTAACTTTCTGGGCCCGGCCTACCAGAAAAACACCCGGTGAAGAGAGTGGCAGGGGTATGCAGGAAGCAGCCTTTGGGGTGGAGAGGTGCTACACCTACCTAATCCCGGATTCTGCAAGTATTTTATGACCACCTGCTATGTGCATAGCACTTGGCTGCTGGGGACTTAGTGAAACGAATTTCCCAACTCTCCTGGAGCTTATATTTCAGTCGGGGGTGGGGGTGACTCCTACAATAACATATTTAATATACAAACAAGTAAAATCACTAATGTGATAGATTATGATATGCAGGGTTGTGTCCTGCACAAGGTGTTACTTTTAAATGGGAGTCATCCACATGGTAGGTGTAAATTAACCCATATGAGAGTATTCCAGGCCTTTGGGTTCGATTCTGGAGCTGTGAGCAGTTCGCTGTGTGAACCCACAGTGGTGCTCACAGGGACACACACGCTCAGAAGGGCGCAGCACATTGCATGCACACAGCCCACGACCATCTGGGTCAGGCATGGGTAACCTACGTGGTCTCGTCCCCCAAGATGGGGAAAGGCCTGATGGTCACGTGCTCATCTCACTGGGAGCACATGGACCCCTCTTCCTGGTGCGTCCGGAGTGTGAGTGGGCAGGGAAGGGGCACTGGTGGCCAGACAAGAACATGGTCTCTGGAGGGCCATCCTTGGTCAAGGAATTCAGGTTCTACAACAGTATATTAGCTCCGGGTGCGTTGGCCATCAGTGCTGTGGAATAAATAAGGCCGAGAGAGAGAGGGTAGGAATGTGAGGTTTGCACATGTAAGTAGGTTGTCAGGGAAGCCCTCCCTGAAGAGATGATTAAGCAGGGTCGTCAGGGGGCTGAGGGCTGAGCTCTGCAGGTGTCTGGGGAGAAGCATCTAGATGCAGGAAAGAGTAAGTGCAAAGTCCCTGGGGCAGGACATGCCGGGGGTGTTCCCTGAACAGAGAGAGATCAGGGGTGTGAAAGCAGCGTGAGCGAAGGGGAGGGAACTTGGCAACCCGGGGACGAAATTGCAGGCCCTCGTCAGCCACTGCGCGGACGTAGCCTCTACTCTGATGAGCCAGGAGAGTTCGGCACAGGGAAACTACGTTGCATTGGGGTGTGGCAACTGTGTTGAAGACCAGCTGTAGGAGGAGGAGAGAAGAAGCAGGGAAGCCATCATGATGATGATCCATGAGGAAGAGATGGTGGTGGCTGGGACCCCGGAGGTGTCAGTGGAGGTGACAAGCAGTGCACAGACGGTGGATATAATCTGAGGATGCAACCCACAGGACTTGCCTGGGGGTTGCTGGGCAGAGGTGGACTGTTAGAGCAAGAAGACTGGTGGTGGCTCCCGGCTTCTGGATGGAGCACACAAGGAGCGAAGGGGAGGGGGTGCCATTTGTTGAGCGGGAAAGGCTGTCAGAAAGGAGGAGGCGGAGCGTGGGGACGGGCTGGGCAAGGGCCTGCAGACCCGTGGCGGGAGCATGTGGATGCTCTCTTCTGGTCTTTCTCTTTTTCTTTGCAAAATATGAATCAAGATGGGGGCAGAAATTGAGGCTGGGGAGAAGGCCTTGGAGTTGAGGAGAGAGAAGGTATGAAAGAGGCATCCTGGAACGCGGGGGAGTGAATGGGCTTGGGGAGTGTCACGGGATTTGGGGCAGCACAAGGGCTCACCTGACGTCAGCTCTCACGTGACCCACTTTACCTTCCTGTGCCGTTTCCTGCTTGTGCCCTGCCCACACCCGGCTCCTCTGAGCAGACCACAGCGCTGGGGTATTATGCGGGGTATTGTCTTTAGCTTTCATCAGACACTTGGTCATTTGGGGACAGTAGCTGTGCCTGACTCGCTTTCTAATCCCCACAGCACCTGCCGTGGTATCCTGCCCACAGCGGGTATCAGCAAGTTTTTGCTTAAATGTTTGTCATTTGACTAGAATGGGACTCAGCTTTTGAGCCTGGATTATGACACACATCTCTGGTTTCCTTCCACAAACGTGTTTTAGATCTTTCATTTCTGGTCTGTTTCCCTTTGTTATCCCATTCTTTTTTCTCCCCAACTAGATTGGTGGTGACTTCAGGGAAAGAAATTTAACTGAACTTGAAGGGAAGTTCAGACGTCTATTACAAAATATTAGAGAAGCCTCAGAACACAGCCTCGAGAAAAGAAGTTTCAATTAGTGCAATTAGATTTAGTTGGGCATTGGAAGGCACAGATACCCACTTCAATTTGGTTTCCACTAATGCATTTTAAAAACACCCAATTTGGAGCCGAACTTCTGGCAGTGAACATTTGAAGCACAGACATCTCAACTGCCAGGAGATACACAACACTGGATAATACCAAGTCCCTCCCACCCCAGAGAATTTTATTTCATTAAGGCTCATTAATGCTTTCATGTCTTCTGATATAGTGGTTCTTAAATAGGGCTATGTTTTAGAACCCCATGCTTTTACAGAGTATAAATTCCTGAGTTTCACCCCCAGATCTTTTTTTCCCCAAATATCTTATTTAAAGTTTTCCATATATACATATAATTTCCTAAAGTTTCTTTATAAATTTCTTATGTATTTGTTCCTTTGAAGTTCCAGTGTTCTTTTTTCTTTTACTTTTTTTTTAGTTTCTGCACGTACCAATTCCATGTTATGTTAATAATAGTGATGCTTTTTTCTAAAAACAGTAGTATAATTTTCTAATTATCCTAAAAGATTTTACTAGGCAAATATCTAACTATTTAGCTAAAATAAATGTTCTTGCATTTTTTTTTTTTTTTTGCGGTACGCGGGCCTCTCACTGTTGTGGCCTCTGCCGTTGCGGAGCACAGGCTCCAAATGCGCAGGCTCAGCGGCCGTGGCTCACGGGCCCAGCCGTGACGCGGCATGTGGGATCCTCCCCGACCGGGGCACGAACCCGCGTCCCCTGCATCGGCAGGCGGACCCTCAACCACTGCATCACCAGGGAAGCCTCTTGCATTCTTATAGGTTGGTTGGGCCTGAGGTCAGCTACACAAACTCTGAGAGGCTATTTTCAGAGTGAATCTTTGCATACTCAAAGCACATGTAGCATAGTTCGTTCTTTTTTTTTTCATTTTTTTTAACATGTTTATTGGAGTATAATTGGTTTCCAGTGTTGTGTTAGTTTCTGCTGTATAACAAAGTGAATCAGCTATATGTATACATATATCCCCATCTCTGCTCCCTCTTGTGTCTCCCTCCCACCCTCCCTATCCTACCCCTCTAGGTGGTCACAAAGCACCGAACTGACCTCCCTGTGCTATGCAGCTGCTTCCCACTTAGCTATCTATTTTACCTTTGGTAGTGTATATATGTCAATGCTACTCTCTCACTTAGTCCCAGCTTACCAGTCCCTCTCCCTGTGTCCTCAAGTCCATTCTCTATGTCTGCATCTTTATTCCTGTCCTGCCCCTAGGTTCAAGAGAACCTTTTTATTTTTTTTTAGATTCCATATATATGTGTTAGCATATGGTATTTGTTTGTCTCTTTCTGACTTACTTCACTCTATATGACAGACTCTAGGTCCATCCACCTCAGTACAAATAACTCAATTTTGTTTCTTTTTATGGCTGAGTAATATTCCATTGTATATATGTGCCACATCTTCTTTATCCATTCATCTGTCCATTGACACTTGGGTTGCTTCCATGTCCTGGCTATTGTAAATAGAGCTGTAGTGAATATTGTGGTACATGTCTCTTTTTGAATTATGGTTTTCTCAGGGTATATGCCCAGTAGTGGGATTGCTGGGTCATATGGTAGTTCTATTTGTAGTTTTTTAAGGACCCTCCATACTGTTCTCCATAGTGGCTGTATCAATTTACATTCCCACCAACAGTGCAAGAGGGTTCCCTTTTCTCCACACCCTCTCCAGCATTTACTGTTTGTAGATTTTTTGATGATGGCCATTCTGACCGGTGTGAGGTGATACCTCATTGTGGTTTTGATTTGCATTTCTCTAATGATTAACGATGTTGAGCATTCTGTCATATGTTTGTTGGCAATCTGTATATCTTCTTTGGAGAAATGTCTATTTAGGTCTTCTGCCCATTTTTGGATTGGGTTGTTTGTTTTTTTGTTATTGAGCTGCATGAGCTGCTTATAAATTTTGGAGATTAATTCTTTGTCAGTTGCTTCATTTGCAAATATTTTCTCCCATTCTGAGGGTTGCCTTTTCATATTGTTTATGGTTTCCTTTGCTGTGCAAAAGCTTTGAAGTTCCATTAGGTCCCATTTGTTTATTTTTGTTTTTATTTCCATTTCTCTAGGAGGTGGGTCAAAAAGGATCTTGCTGTGATTTATGTCATAGAGTGTTCTGCCTATGTTTTCCTCTAAGGGTTTTATAGTGTCTGGTCTTACATTTAGGTCTTTAATCCATTCTGAGTTTATTTTTGTGTATGGTGTTAGGAAGTGTTCTAATTTCATTCTTTTACATGTAGCTGTCCAGTTTTCTCAGTACCACTTACTGAAGAGGCTGTCTTTTCTCCATTGTATATTCTTGCCTCCTTTACCAAAGATAAGGTGACCATAGGTGCGTGGGTTTATCTCTGGGCTTTGTATCCTTTTCCATTGATCTATATTTCTGTTTCTGTGCCAGTACCATGATGTCTTGATTACTGTAGCTTTGTAGTATAGTCTGAAGTCAGGGAGCCTGATTCCTCCAGCTCCATTTTTCGTTCTCAAGATTGCTTTGGCTATTCGGGGTCTTTTGTGTTTCCATACAAATTGTGAAATTTTTTGTTCTAGTTCTGTGAAAAATGCCAGTGGTAGTTTGATAGGGATTGCATTGAATCTGTAGATTGCTTTGGGTAGTAGAGTCATTTTCACTTAACTTCTGAACTTCACTCTGTAACCCTGGAATTCAACAAGATAATCTCTCCAGTCCCTTCCAGTTCTTAAGGTGTGAAGCCCTCCAGCTCAGGAAATAGTGGGCCATTTCCACCGCTCTCCTCTCCCCAGAAGCGGGTCCTTGCAGTGAGTGCTGAGTGAGGCTGAGTAACTGCCACCTTGTGGGAGGTTAGCTGCAGGGACCGGTAGGAACCTGACCCAGTAGGAAGGGGTAGAGAGGGGAATGTCCAGAATCTCTTCTCTCCATCCATACATGTTTAGTCACCTGCTTGAGGGGGATGAAGGGAACCTGAGATGCTTTTCCTGTCTATTCCCAACCCTGCCTGCATCACTTTTTTCATGATTATTCAGTTACACCTCACCTTGAGAAACTAAGTATGAGGAGAGGGGATCACTGTAGGCCAATCTGGACTGGAATGGTTTGCATTTGATCCCCAGTGGGATGTAGAATTAATGTGGCCTCTGCATGGACTCACGTCCCCAATCAGCTGTTCCCTGCGTCTTCCTCTGATGAGCACCGTTAATGAATGCAAGAAGCATCTCCCAAATCCTCATCCCCAACCAGCCGATCTTGGTCGGTATGAAATTAGCAACAGAAAAACCCCAGCATTTATTGATTGCTCAGTATGAGCCAGGCATTGAACCCAGCTCTTTCAAGTATTACCTTTATCTAATCCTGGCAACAATCTTATCAAGTAGATGCGAATATTATTCTCATTTAAGAAAGGGGAAACTGAGGCTTAGAGCAATCGAGCGACTTGTTTCAAGTTCCATGTCCGATAAGACGTGGAGTTGGAACTTGCATTTGGGTCTGTCTGGCCCCGCCTCCATACTCTTATCCGGGTCCTGTGCCCCCCTGCCCTGGGTCTTATTGAGGTCTTTTCATCCAGCCTGCCAGTGTTCAGCCCTTGGCTCCTACCAGACGCTGTGCAGCCCAGTGACTGGACAGTGCGAGTGTCAGCCGGGGATCACAGGACAACGGTGTGACAGGTGTCTCTCAGACGCCTCTGATTTCCCCCACTGCCAAGGTAGGGAAGACATCAGAATGCCGGAGGGCGGGTTCCTCTCTGAAGTATGTGCGGGCAGCATCCCAAAGAAACCTGCAGACCCCTGCAGACCCACCACTGGTCACTGCTACACTTTTGACCCTAATCTGCCTGGTTCCTCCCCAATTTGAGTCCATTGAAAATGGGTATACCAGTTATACATCTTAAAAGAAATCTAAAAATGACTTATTCCTAAAATTTTAAAAATTATTTCATGTGCTATAAATTTGTGTTTCTTCTTTTCTCTTTTTTTTTTTTAATATTTATTTGGTTGCACTGGGTCTTAGTTGTGGCTCGCGGGCTTCTTAGTTGTGGCATACGAACTCTTAGTTGTGGCATGCATGTGGGATTTAGTTCCCTGACCAGAGATCTAACCTGGGCCCCCTGCACTGGGAGCATGGAGGCTTAACCACTGCGCCACCGGGGAAGTCCCCATAAATTTGTGTTTCTTGGTTTGCATGTCAATTCTCTGTGTAGCAGTGTGGCAGAGGTGACCCCTTTTAGCTGAGCTGAGCATTCTTGTCTCCCTTCCCAAGGCAAAGTGGCTTCTCTCTGGTCCTGGGTGGCGGCACCGATGTGTCTGCTCCGTAATTTCCTGCAGGTGTTCTAACAGGTCCCCCTGCAGGCAGGCAGAGCAGGGCTTTGCTGGGGTTCTGCTCCCCTCTCTTGCCTGCCACTGGCCTCCTGGGGGATGGTGTCATCCCACATCAGCCCAGGTGTGAGGGGCCGGGGAGTGGGGTGGACCAGAGTCTCTTCAGTTTGGAAAGAGTGAGCCAAGGATTGAAACACTGTCCTGGGTCGGTCCTCATGCCTGCAATGATACGAGAGATGAGAGTGTGCCGGGCTCAGTGACTCAGGGCACAGACCAAAGATGCCCAGGATGGGCTTCCCTGGTGGCGCAGTGGTTGAGAGTCCACCTGCCGATGCAGGGGACACGGGTTCATGCCCCGGTCCGGGGAGATCCCACATGCCGTGGAGTGGCTGGGCCCATGAGCCATGGCCGCTGAGCCTGTGTGTCCGGAGCCTGTGCTCCGCAACAGGAGAGGCCACAAGAGTGAGAGGCCCACGTACCGCAAAAAAAAAAAAAAAAAAAAAAAAAAGATGCCCAGGAATCTCCTTGTGTCCCTGGAGTGTGCAGGCCCCAGTGGCAAGTAGCTCCTGACTGCTGCTTTCAGAGACCCTTTCTCTGTTGAGAAGCGGGTGTTTGTGAAAGGCTGACCCAGACTTTGCATCAGGAGACTGTGGTTTTCTCACACCCCTTCCTGCTCCTGATGGCGCTTGGAGCCTGGCACGGAACCATCTGAAGACAGAGCTGCAGCTCCAACTTGATTCCCCAGAACCTCGCTGACCAGAATCCTCAAGAGATCAGGCTTTCTTGCCGGTGGCAACAGTAGCCAGCAGTCAGAGGGGACTGCTCACTTTGGAGAAGGCCTGGAGGTCCCTGGAGAGGGAGGCTGTCCCAGGCTGGGTGTCCTTACCTCCCCGGGGTCGGGAGTGGAAGGAAGTGCTGAGCAGTGGGCAGAGGGGCTGGTCAGCCAGGACAAGTTCCCTGGAGCTGGATGGGGCCACTGGGCAGCTTGGGGAGGAGCCAAGGGCTGGGCGGGGCCAGGTCGGAAAGAAACAAGGAGCTGGAAGGTTGTGTTGGCTTGTTACAGAAGAATTCAGGAGCATCAAAAAAGGAAGAGACAGAGGGCTTCCCTGGTGGCACAGTGGTTAAGAATCTGCCTCCCAGTGCAGAGGACAGGGGTTTGAGCCCAGGTCCGGGAAGATCCCACATGCCGCAGAGCAACTAAGCCCATGCACCACAACTACTGAGCCTGCACTCTAGAGCCTGTGAGCCACAACTACTGAGCCCGTGAGCCACAACTACTGAAACCTCCATGCCTAGAGCCTGTGCTCCGCAACAAGAGAAGCCACTGCAGTGAGAAGCCCGTGCACCGCAACGAAGAGTAGACCCCACTTGCCGCAACTAGAGAAAACCCGCGTGCAGGAACAAAGACCTAACTCAGCCAAAAATAAATAAATAAATTTGTAAAAAGAAAAAAATGGAAGAGACAGAGAGAGCATATCATCAAGGGGGAAGTTGAAACAAAGAGAGGAGACAATAAAGGCAAAAAGCCTAGGGAGCAACATGTAAGAAAACAAGATCATGTTATGGGTTTATTTAAATTATTTGAAAAAGGCTCAGAGCAGGCTTACCCAAACTCTCTTCATTTTTATTTTTTATTTATTTATTTTTTGGGCCTCACAGCTTGTGGGATATTAGTTCCCCGACCAGTGATTGAACCCAGGCCCTTGGCAGTGAGAGGGCCGAGTCCTAACCACCGGACCGCCAGGGAGTTCCCTCTTCATTTTTAACACCGTGTGATAGTAACGCCGAGACACTGCAAGACCCTAATTTGTTGAAAAGAGATTATGACATTGGGTTTGTAATACTCTATTGACTAAGGCAAGAAAGCAAATTAATTAATTTTAGAAATAATTTTAATACAGGTGGAGAACAAGGGGTCTGTGAGAGTTAAAGAATTGTCTTGAGTAACTAAAACATAGACTTACAGATTCTGTGACATCTAATTGGACCATTAAAAAATCTCTTGGTACAATACTGCCCTCTTCTGGATAACCCTAAGGATGTTCAAAATTCTAGACTCCTTTCCCCCGTCTCCTTTGTTATCAGGTGGAAGTGAACTTTTAGTAGTAGGCAGGGAAGAGGGTTGTTCGGTGGCCAAAGGGGTGATTTGGGGATTAAGGACCATGAGGATTGTTCAAGGTGTCTTTTTCTGAATTATATGCAAAGTCCTTGCCACCCATCTATCAAAAAATACAAAGGTAGATGCACTAGTTTTAAAAACAAGTAAAACTTAAAACAAAAAAACCCTCAAAACATCAAAACAAAGGGACAAACAAACATTAAAACCCCAGACATTTACACCACTTCTAAATCATATACAGGCTCCAGCAGTGTCTGTGACCCAGCCGGAACCCTGGACTCCAGTTTGGTAAGTAGAGGCTTGTAAAAGGGTTGCGATTCTAACTATTGTTCTGATACTTATTTGAGACCGACACATTTGGGAGCTTCCTGAAATTAAAAGTACATTAAAATAAGACCTGAGGCCAAATAGCTTGAAGAGACCACTGCTCTTTTTCAAAGTGCATATGTGATATTGTGATTTTCTGCCCAAAACAAAAGAATACGGTTTATTTAAACTTTGAATTGCAGAGTCCTAGCGTTACTCTGAGGGCGTTGCCACCCTGGAAACCTGCGCATAAGCCTGCCATACATAATTAAAATTAAGAAAATCAGAGGCGAGTACACACTTCATTAAGCTGTGTACAAAGTCACTGCAATTTATTTGCTATTACTCCAAGCACAATACCATGGCATTCTGATTCATTTTCTAAGCACTTTAGAAATGATCTGTCTTCTTGGCCTCAGAGCTTGGAGAAGCTGGAACTCCAGGCCCTGGAGGGAAAGGGGAGAGACATTTTGCCTTTTCACTATGGGGCTTCACGGTGTTTAAGCAAGGCAGTGACTCTGGCATATTATAGACACACTTGCAGATAAACATAATTTTCTACTACCTCTCAGCATGTTAAATATTCAGATATTTTCCGTTAAGGTTTATAGTTCGTGCTATAACAGAATCAACAAATAAAGACAGTGTTATCAATGAGTCGTTAACATTTTTTTTCTTTTTCTGAATTTTCCAATTTTGCTTTAACCATGTATATGGTTCATGTGTGTAACAAATAAATAAGAAAACAAAATCAGTTAGCAGACTGTTGAAATCAACCCAGTACTTTTATTCTGCCTGGACACACTTAATTTACATTTCGTGACCAAAATATATTTCTGTGACAAGCTTTGTTCAGAACACTTGTTTGGAAACCTTCTTAATTCTGAGATGTCAAGCATTAGTTTGATTTTCTTTTAAAGGGGCATTGCCGATGCAAGCTTCATGTTGAAAGCCCTACTTGTAGCATCTGCAAACCATTATATTGGAATCTGGCCAAAGAAAACCCCAGTGGATGTTCAGGTGATGTTTCCTTCGAACAATATTTTACTATATTGTAACTTCCTCTTGATTTTCTTTACCTCAATGACTAAACTCACAAAAGAGCTATTGATTTAATCTGTTCAGTTTGTTTGAAATTCTGTATAAACGTCTTGATCCCCCCCCCCCCACTTTTGGCAGAACTTCTGTCATTTTCAAAATCTCAGCAAGGGATTTATATCCTGTTTCCATATGTATCATGTTTGAGAAGGCAGCTGCTTGATAAATGGTTTTTCCACCTTGTTCTTATAATCCATACTTCCCGGTCTAATTTTATTTTCATTTTATGCTTAGATTGAAGCCAGTATAGGAACTTGGAAACACCAAGCTTAAGACGGCTAAGTGGAGTGAATATCTTTTAATAGGGTATATTTTCATGTAAGCATTATCGATAATGACCTTGACATTAGAATCATGTAAGAATCCCATGATGTTGCAGCTTTTGTCTTTTATGAGTGGTCATGAACAAACCAGTACTCCTTGTAGGTAGATGGTATTGATCTGACTGTTGGGTTCTGCTGACCCCAGAAAGCAATTCAGTTTTAGGCCTGACTGGTGCAAAGTGGAGTTCTGCTGAAGCATGCTAGAAAGTGATTGTAGGATTGCTGGTGTGTCCTGTTCCCAGAGCCGGAACTGTCCTTTTTGTAACCTTGGTCCAAGGATGCTCTCTTATCTTCCCAGAATGCCAATGCTACGTGGCAGGAACCGTGAGCGGAATTGGAGAGTGCGGGCAGGTAATGTGGGCCTGTTTCTCCCGGGATGCCGGTCGAATATACTAGCAGTTAATTGTGGGGTTTCTGCAGGAGGGTGTTAGTGCCATCTTCATGGCAGCTTTCAGATCCCGGCTACCCTGCTTCCTATGACACAATGAGCCAGTTTGAAATCTTGAAGATTAGCAGATTCTGCCATCTCACCAAATTTTGTCATCCGCTCATTGTTCTGCAGTTAGATGGTGACTGTCACTGTAAGTCCCACGTCGGTGGTGATTCCTGTGACACGTGCGAAGATGGATATTTTGCTTTGGAAAAGAGCAGTTACTTTGGGTGTCAAGGTAAGTCCTTCCAGGGGGTCCTGAGTAAGGCGAAAGGACAAAAGATGGACAAAGAATGGCAGAGTAGCCTTGCTTCTGCGTTCACTGTCTTCTTGCATGCTTTCTGAGGGGATGGGACTGAAAAGGTCTGTCCGGGGAAATTGGCCAAACATTCCCTTAAAACTAGAAATAAATTGCAAACAGGGCTGCTTCCACTTTTCTTCTACCAGCACACTGTTAAATTGGTTTAATTATAAAATTAAACCAATTTAAATTATAAAATTATAAAATTAAACCACTTTTCTTCTACCAGCACACTGTTAAATTGGTTTAATTATAAAAAAATCATAATTGGGATGCGGGGGAGCCATAGGGGAGATGTAAATAACAGCAAGACTTAGAGATTTTAAAGATAAATTTTGAAATATTAAAAAAGCTCACACAGTAATATTGTGTGATAATATTGTGTTAAATAATGAAGTTGCAGGAGCCCCACAAGGCTACTCTGGTATCTTTCAAGCAACCTCTCCTTCACCCACTGATTACAGTAGCACTATGCTGTGAAATTGTGTTTAGCTCCTGGGCTGCTGTCGCCTTACGTGGGACAACAGTGTGGAAACTGGCCCTACAAGTGCACCTCCGACTTTCAAGTGGACTCTTGGAGGGACTTGCTGTCTTACTTTGGGAGGTTCCTACGTATTTCAAACACCTGCCAGATGTAAGACGTGGCAAGGGAAAGAAGGAGCAGCCCTGCAACCCCGGGCTTCCTGATTTCCACTTCTTGTAGAGGGAGGGGAAGCCTCCAGCGTGGAGATGCTTTGACGGGTGACCACTGCTGTTTCCCGACTCTCAGGGTGTCAGTGTGACATTGGTGGAGCCGTCACCCCTGTGTGCAGCGGGCCCTCTGGAGTCTGCCGGTGCCGAGAGCACATCGTGGGGAAGACCTGCCAGCGGTGAGTCTTCACGGAGGTCCCCTCCATACTGACGTCGTGAAGGCTCTCTCAGAGACCTGTCTGTGCCGACAGTTCTGGGGGAGAGAGAAGCGGTCCCAGGGTAAGAGGGCCAGTGAAGCTGTACTGTCATTTGCAATCTGGACACTTGTCAGTGAGGGCAATTAAAACAGGAGGTAAAGTTGCCCTAAAAACGATTCCAGTTTGTAGAGATCACAGAGTGGCCTCACGGGAAAGTTCCCAGAGGTGCAGAAAGCTAGGTGGGTGAGACGTGGGCTGGATGCATGAGGTGGGTTCCCACAGCTGAACCTCCACGTGGAAGTCACAGCCTGGGGGAGCCCAGCAGATGCAGCTCCTGCTTCTCCCGCGGGATCCGTGACTGTGGGGCTGGGGGTTAAGACAACTTTAGAAGTGGGAGGAAGTCCCTCATCTGATGCAGAAGCAAATCAAAATGAACAGAAGGAGCAAGGGTGCCAAGTGGAGACTGAGGTCCCAGAGGGGCTGTAGCAGGTATGGAGCACGCTGCCTCTGTCCTGCCTGTTTAGCAGTTTCTATATTTATATGAAACCATGATCCATCCATAATTGTCCATTAGTGGAAGGAAGAAAATTTTTAATATTCTAACTTTTTAAAAAACATTTATTTATTTATTTTTAAAAAACATTTATTTTATTTATTTATTTTTGGCTGCGTTGGGTCTTCGTTGCGGTGCGCGGGCTTCTCACTGCGGTGGCTTCTCTTGTTGCAGAGCACGGGCTCTAGGCGCGGGGGATTCAGTAGTTGTGGCTCGCGGGCTCTAGAGCGCAGGCTCAGTAGTTGTGGCGCACAGGCTTAGTTGCTCCGCGGCATGTGGGATCTTCCCAGACTGGGGCACGAACCCGTGTCCCCTGCATCGGCAGGAGGACTCTCAACCACTGTGCCACCAGGGAAGCCCAGCCCTCTGACTTTTGATCATACACTGAAAGTCTTAAGAAATGCAACGTCTAAATCTCGAGTACCTTCACTACTTCTGCATTGTCGACAGGTTAATAAAGAGATCTTTAATGTAATCAAGGCAAACCGTATGTACTGGGTTGGCCAAAAAGTTCGTTCATGTTTTTCCGAAACATCTTACAGAAAAACCCAAACGAACTTTCTGGCCAACCCAATACTTAGAATGACGCTTCTCTCCTTTTCCTCGATGTTTCCAACATTTGAATTCTCAGGATCAGAGCAGCTCAGCTGTGCTTTCTTCCATTGTTTCTAAATGACAGTAAAAGGGGCCTCATAGTAAAATGTATGTGAAGAAAGGCACGTCTGTAGTTTTGTTTTCCTGCAGACGAGCGAGGTTCACCATAGACCAGAGGAACTTCATAAATTGGCTCAGAAACATTTTCCACCCATGTTTTACCTCTTCTCGCCTTCCTGTTGATACAGTGAGCTTTCCCCCTACTTAATCAGCATGAGTTTTTTTCTCCTTCCAACTATGTAGATGATTGGCTAATTTGGGGGTTGAAATAATGCGTCAGAATAAATTACTCACCCTGAGGCCAAAATATTGACATTACAGTCAATACATATATATATATGGAATTTAGATTATCCTTTGATTTAGTGGTAAATGATAAATGAAATAAAAGGATAGCACACCAACAACATAGATGCCACAGCACCTTTTTCCAGGTTGATAAATCTTGCATCTTTTTGTCCTAAATTCCTCCAAATGTTTGTTTACGGTATTATTTGTGTATTTTTAGTTTTTCTTACAAGTTTAGAAAGCATTCACATTCACTTTGTTTTTTAAATAGTTTTTGTGATAAAGTAACATGTGTTACGTTGTAAAATTTTAATAAGTACCTAAAAGTAAAAAGGCAAAGGAAAATCTTCATTCTGCCGCCGAGAGATAACCTCTTTTAATATTTTTTGTATATTTTCTAGGCTTTTTCTATGAATAAAAATTAGTATTATATTTTATCATATAATTTATATCAGTTTTTTCACATATCATGAACATTTTCCATTGTAATTAAGTAGTGTTCAAAATATTTAATGGTTACATAATATTTAATAATTTCTTTATTTCATAATTGTACATATATTTTGTTTCCAAGTTTTCACTGTTGTAGACATTCTTTTATGTTGATTTTTTTTTTTTAATTTATTTTTGGCTGCGTTGGGTCTTCTTTGCTGCACATGGACTTTTCTCTAGTTGCTGTTGTCTGCGTTGCGGTGTGTGGGCTTCTCATTGCGGTGGCTTCTCTTGTAGTGGAGCACGGGCTCTAGGCACGTGGGCTCAGTAGTTGTGGCACGCTGGCTTAGTTGCTCCATGGCATGTGGGATCTTCCTGGACCAGGGCTCGAACCCAAGTCCCCTGCATTGGCAGGTGGATTCTTAACCACTGTGCTACCAGGGAAGCCCTATGTTAATTTTGGACCCTATAAAATCATTCTTTAGAATATATTCCCTGAAGTAGAATTTCTATGTCAATGGGAATGGACATTTTCATAAATTACCTCCATAAATTACATTCATAAATTACCTTCGTAAATTGTAAGCATTCCTAATTCTACTTGCAATATAGGAGCATGCCCTTTTATTTCCCTTGACTAATTGGTCTTTATGGCTTTAAATCCACTAACAGCTATTAGCTTGGGACTGGATTGTCAAAATGCACCATTTTGAAGAACTTCAAGTAGTTTGAATATAAAATGTCACACAAGCATTAGAATATTTTTGATCCCTCTCTGTGACCACCATTATCAGACTCTTGAAAGGAATCCATTTATAGGCATATAGTTTAAGAGAAAACAAGACATAGAAAAGTCATTCTAATGATCAAAATATATATGTATATGTAGAGAAAACGTATCTAACTTGTAAACTTGGCATACGAAGTATTTTATGTCGTGTTCACTATTAAATCTGCAGTGCTTAGCAACAGTGCCTGGCAAAGATACTAATATTTGTGTAATCAGTGAATATGAGTATAAATGAATGAATTTATGGTAAATAGCCCAATTTGACTTTGCTAAATCATTGGCAACCATTTAAAACATTTTAAAGGGTGCTACCACTATGGGCTGTTCTAAATGCTTTTCTCATTTGGCTGCTTGGAACAAGTAGTGTTGGGTGTTTTCTGTGAATGTTTACATGAGCAAAAGCAATAATTTAGAGAAAAAGCAGCCCCCCCCCTCAATTTGTCCTTATTTAATGCGCTTTGTCAATTTGGTGGGAGTTCTCTCAGTGATAGCTATTGGGATTAAAGGATATCCAGATTATCAACGAACCTCACTTTCTGTATCCGCCATTTACATTTTATTTATAAAAGACCTGAAAACAACTACTATTTCCCGGATTTGCATCATATGAGGTATGAGATTGAAGATGGCACTACACCCAACGGAAGAGCGCTTCGGTTTGGATTTGATCCCCTGGAGTTTCCTGAGTTCAGCTGGAGAGGGTATGCTCAGATGACCTCGATACAGGTGAGCAGCCAGGAGGAAGCAGCCGCCGGGTAAAGCAGCCCATACGCTTGCCCACAGCCCTCTCAGCGAGACCCCCGAAAGGTGAACTCTCCCAAAACTGATTCCAGGACTCTTGTTCTTGAGAGGGTAGATGGGGTGCTGGGTAAGGTTGGATTTTAACTGATAAGCATATATATCGACTTCACAGCTTATTGTTGCTTTAATTTGGTCACCAAATCGGAAAATGAAGGGATTAAAGAAAGATGGCGCTTATCTCTGGAGACTTTTTATAAGCAGTTTTCCAGACGAAATTAGGCTATATTTTAACATGAGAGACATTTTTCTTTAAAGCCATTTGTGGAGAATAAAAATGTGTTAACTTAATTCCAATAAAGCCTGTGTTGCTGAATTTTGAACAATGCTTTTTTTTTAAATTTTTATAACTCTGAATTACTGTATGAACAGAAACTAAGATAAAGGAGGAGTTTTAGACAGTGCTATTTAATTTTTCTTTCCCATATTTCTCCTGTCCTTCAGTCTTCTCTACCGTATCCATCTCTCTTGGTTTTGCAGTGGAATAATTAAGGAATTTACACATTGTTTACCTTTAGAACTTATACAACATTTATAACTGAACATTTCTTTATAGTCATTGAGTAGTTTTAGCCTCTGAATTTCTCTTTGAGGTTGCTCTTCAAGCTGTCTCTCAGTGGAGAAAGTCAGAATAAAAGAGGCAAGTTGATGACGATGGTAGCTCAGTATGTGTCCTTAGCAGATCCAGGACTAGTGCTTGCTATTTCTAAATCAGGAAGCCCTTAGAGAAACAGGGGCAGGGTCACAGTTCCCTAGGAGCCCCCATTGATTCTAATGTTGCTTCTTGCCTGGCAAAGTGCCCCATCTAAGATATCTTTCACTAACAGTACTTGGGATCTTAAGACACTTCACTGTTTTCTCCTCCCCAAATACAGCAATTCAGTTTCTTTAGTTCTCTGCTTTTACTTCATTATTCAGAAAAAAAGCAGTGCATTCCACTGAGTCATAATAGGATGTGAATGACTAAGAGCCCAGTCAAGGTATATACCTCCTCACAGGTGTTTGCAGTTTGAAAGAATAGCTGGTTAACACAAAGGAATGAATTTCTAATGATGGATTTTTCTGTAAGTATTTTTAGTCAGAGGACTTGGGTGGTGTTCCCTGGAATCACCACTTACTTTACTTTACCACTTTACTCTGCCCTTAATACATTCTTGCATTTTTATTTTCTGATGTGGAACTAACCCTTAAAGATGAACTCTGTCAAACTGAGAGGGCCAGTTGGAGTTCCTCAGTGTGGGTCAGCTGCAACTCCTGCTTCCAGAGCAAAGGATTCTACCCAACGCCAGTCTTTATTGCCATGGATGTCTTGTTCAACAAAAGTCCCCTTCATTTCAACCAAAGGAGCTGGAGGAAAGACCTAAAGAACTACTAGTTTAGAAATTTCCATGTTTCATGAACTTTCCTTGGGCCACAGCTGGATCTGGGCACGTGGTCTGTGGTTCAGAATTGAAATAGTCTAGCGTCTCCTTCAAGATCATGGGCCCAGCAACACTTAACAGAGCATTGTGTTGGCAACAGGACCTGGGGGCCAGCGAGACCCCCTGTCCCCAGCAGAGAGCCCACATTCTTCTCAGACAGGGACTGAGATAAATTCCATATGATTTAGCAGGCAGATTTTAGGTACATCTAGATTTCATCGCTAATGTGTTTGGGATCTTATAACCTCTCCTTAGCCACCACTGGTTTCTGTGACTGTTTCAGACGTTATGTATGTGAAGTGGACTCTGGAGTGCTCCCTCTCTGGGGCTGGTGGTGTTAAATAACATACTTTCTTTTCCTTCCGTTCTGCCTTTTTATGTCCCAGCTAGGGGTGGTTGCCCCGTCACTGTTTCTTTCCCTGAACTAATCCATCTAACATTCCGCTCTGTCTGCCTGATTACTAAAAGGTCAAAAGAGGATCTCGGTTGCTGAGGGAGTGTGTTTTCACTGAACCTTTAATTGTAAGTGATTTTAATTTATTGGCTGACTTGCCTGTGTTCATCTTCCACAGAGTTAGTCACTTGGTGTTTGTTGAGTGGGTGTGAATGTGTGTGTATATGAGTATGTGTGTGTGTGCGTGTGTGTGTGTGTGGTTTCACTACAAGCTCAGTAGTGAAACTGGAATGCCATCACTGTTTGGCTAGCATTTCTTTTAACCAGCTGTCTCTTCTATACTTTATGGGCTTTTGGTATTTTTCAGAATGAAGTAAGGATCATGTTGAATGTGGGGAAGTCAAGTCTCTCCTTGTTTTGCGTTGTTCTGAGATATATTAACCCTGGAGCTGAAGCAGTATCTGGCCGTGTAACTATTTATCCCTCCTGGGCTGAGGCAGGTGGGTAAATTTCCAAGCCTCTTTTGGATAAAGAAGTGATTAATTAGTGAAACATTTTCTCTAATTTTCACAAAGTTGATCTCTTTAGAAAACATGAAGCCTGGGATGTAGTCTGATTGGGACACAGATGCCCTGTCCTTTGTACCTTTTCAATCTCTAAATGCTCTGAATATTTAAATTTTGCTGTTAAACTTGTTATTAACTGTCATAAAAGAAATCAGTGTAACAACCTGTGTACCTTGGCTGAAACCCATGGGTTATGATATCACCACAGGGCAAAGCTAATTTATAACTCATTCAGGTAAAGTGGGTGTCACCTTTGTGGTGTTACTTGAGAGCCCCTGGCCTACTGCCCTAAATTCTCCCATTGTTTCAGGCAAACCAAGTAATTCAAGGAGAAATAGGTGAGGACAGGAATTTTTTTTTTTTTTATACGTGGGCCTCTCACTGTTGTGGCCTCTCCCGTTGCGGAGCACAGGCTCCAGACGCGCAGGCTCAGTGGCCATGGCTCACGGGCCCAGCCGCTCCGCGGCATGTGGGATCTTCCCGGACCGGGGCACGAACCCGTGTCCCCTGCATCGGCAGGTGGACTCTCAACCACTGCGCCACCAGGGAAGCCCGAGGACAGGAATTTTTAAGATGAATGTGGTAAAGCATGAAGCCCAAGAGAGCTCCAGGGAGGAATAGGCCAACCTCATTCAGGGGTGAGGGATTCCTGAGGGCAGACGAGGAGCCACAGTCAGAGGGCAGATCTCACCACAGTCAGGGATGAGGCCTGGAAGTCTGTTCTGCAAGGAGTGAGGGCTTCCGCTAGTCCAGGAACAGACTACTGGGAATTCCACAAGAACACAAAACGGCGCCAGTGGAAATCTACTTTAGGTGCGAATTTTAAGCGCCTTCGTGTAGTATCCATGGCAGAGTCGGACTTGGGGAAGAAATGATGTACCCAGTTGTGTCAGCCAAGCTTGTAAGGCTGGAGGCTGATTAGACGGTAACTGCTAGGAAGAACCGGCAAGCTTGCGTTATCATTTACAGAGGACTTTGGTATCCATTTCCTCACATGATAAGAACTTTGTGAAACCGAAGAAGGTTGAGGAGAAAACAGCTGAGAGGCATAGTAAATGTTCTAAGCACACAGCTGATCCTTGTAGACAAGACCCAATCTTCAGACCCCAAACCCTTTCTTTTTTCTCTCTCTTTTTTTTTTAACATCTTTATTGGGGTATACTTGCTTTACAATGGTGTGTTAGTTTCTGCTTCATAACAAAGTGAATCAGCTATACATATACATATATTCCTATATCTCCTCCCTCTTGCATCTCCCTCTCACCCTCCCTATCCCACCCCTCTAGGTGGTCACAAAGCACCGAGCTGATCTCTCTGTGCTATGCGGCTGCTTCCCACTAGCTATCAATTTTACGTTTGGTAGTGTATATATGTCATGCCACTCTCTCACTTCGTCCCAGCTTACCCTTCCCCCTCGCCATGTCCTCAAGTCCATTCTCTAGTAAGTCTGCATCTTTATTCCCATCCTGCCCCTAGGTTCTTCATGACCTTTTTTTTTCTTAGATTCCATATGTATGTGTTAGCATATGGTATTTGTTTTTCTCTTTCTGACTTACTTCACTCTGTATGACAGACTCTAGGTCCATCCACCTCACTACAAATAACTCAATTTCGTTTCTTTTTATGGCTGAGTAATATTCCATTGTATACATGTGCCACATCTTCTTTATCCATTCATCTGTTGATGGACTCCCAAACCCTTTCTAATGGACCCACTGCTTCCCAGGGGACAATGCCATCAGCAACTTGCCCTCCGTTAACTCAAACAGTTGGAATACATTGTGGTTTGTTTTCTTGTTCTCTGGGACACCTTTCCTAAGCCCCCATGTCTGAGTCAGGAGTCCAGTTGTGTATTTATTCCTTAGTAACCTATGCCTCCTCCCAGATGCCACTGTCCACGCTGTACCGTATTTTCTTCTGGTCTGTAATCCGCCACCTCCCCTGTCACCACTGTCAGGGAGCAAAGGCCATGCTGGCTGTGATCACTGCCTGTTCCCCAGAACCTAGTTCCAGCCCTGACCTACAGTGGGCCCTGTAGATGCTCGTAGAACAGGAGAGTGAATGCAGGTATTTGGAGTAAACATTTCTTCTAAAGAAGAAGCCTTCTTTGGACTCCGATGCAACAGTTTTGTTTCTGAACCTACTACAGAAGGTCCTCTGTTTGTTTAATGCAGAAGAAAACATTGCATCCTGAAAACAAGAGAAAACCGAAACTTTTTCTTATTTCAAAATGAATGCCTGTTCTTCAACAGAAATTAAAAAATTTTTAATTACATATAAACAAACAAGGAAAATAATAGTTTAATATCTAATGTTATATACTGAATACTTACTATGTGCAAAGAACTTTTCTAAGCAGTTTACATGTCTTAATATACTTAATAAATTTAAAGATTACAATCCCAGCATAGATAGCCACTGCTAACATCTTATCAGTGATATCTTTCTAGTCTATTTTATACATAGATACATGCATTCATGCAATTGTTGAAAATAAGATCAGTAAATCTGATCAGTTCATATGATCAGTAAACTCTCTGAAACCTTTTAAGATGTCAACTGAATGTTCAAAGCTGAGTATCTAAAATCAATACACTGGCTGCTAGAAAAATGCCCTAAGCAATTCTTTTTATTTCTGATAGATGCTGCTCAAAGCAAAGAGACCATCTTCCAGCCGAGTAAGGAGCCGGCCTTTGTCACCGTACCCGGAAATGGTTTTGCAGATCCATTTTCAATTGTGCCAGGAACATGGATCGCTTGTATTAAAGTGGAAGGAGTCCTCCTGGTAAGAGATGGTTCTGAGGGGAGATTCTTCCCCTCTTAGAGATGGTCCATCCACAGTGACCCACAGTGACCAGAAGGTAGAAAAATCATAGCTGGTTCCCTTTTAGACACAGGAACCTATGGTGACATTTGCCCTCACTTGACATAATGACATAGGAGCCAACCTAAAATAGCTTTTATATTCTTCCAGCCAGCTTCTCACGGGCTAAAAAAAAAGAATGACTCAAAGATATTAAAATAAATGCACAACCTTTATGAGCATATGTCCCAGCCTTTCAAAAGTTTCTTTGGGGTTTTTCATCATGAATCAGAAGGGCGGTAAGAAGAAAATTAACCTCTCTGGGAACTGTGCACAATGAATCAGAAGGAGCTAGAGGAAGAGAAGACCCTAACATGAGTGAAGTTCTTGGTGGTGAAAAGCGAAGGGAGAGACGAAGAGCCGGTGCCTCTCTGTGACCTGCTTCCTGCCTCCTTCTGCCTTGACTGTGGCAGTAGCATCATCAAACAGATTGCCTTGGACAAAGAACTCTTCATCAGGGGAAGGGCTGTGTCCTCGCGCATTAATAGAATAGGCAGAGCGGCCAGGGGAGTTGTAAGGATGAAACCTGCTATTTCAGATACCCCTCTTTGATGTCTGCTTTCGCTTATAGCAAGTTCTTTTCAAAATAGTCTTTGGCAATACTTGGTTTCATGCACTCAGAGTGGAAAGCAGAAAGCGTTTCCTTCTGGCACAACTCTTTTGATTGGCTAAATGAGCAGATCTCAGGCAAGTCCCTTAACTCCAAGTCTGCCCCATACAGTAGAGACCATGCTTATCCATGTAGGCCCTTTCCAAATCTGAGATCGTATAATGTGAAGGTTTCAGCTGTTCATTCAGTCCCTATTTTTCTTGCACTTCTTGGTAGAAAGGTTTGTTGCTTTACTAAAGTTTCTGAATGTTTCACAGATATTAGACATGAGGAAGAGGAAAATTCCATTGAGTCCAGTAACAGGGCACAAAGTTGGACTAATGGAAAGAAGAAGTTCATGGTAAAAGTTACTGCATAGGCATGGAAGAGTCTTCATGACCTTTAGCCACTGCAGTTGTGTCATAATTCATATGTATGCTTCCATAGTATGATCTCATTTTCTCTAAAAATATTTTATTGAGCACTTATTATCAACCTTTACTGTTTTAGGATCTTTGGGACCATAAAGTAATGAGGAGATATGGTCCCAACCAAAGGAAGCTTACTAATAGAGCAATAGCCATTTAAAAATTAATATTAGAGAAATGTAAATCAAAAGTATAATGAGGTATCACCTCACACAGGTCAGAATGGCCATCATCAAAAAGTCTACAAATAACAAATGCTGGAGAGGGTGTGGAGAAAAGGGAACCCTTGTACTCTGTTGGTTGGAATGTAAATTGATGCAGCCACTATGGAAAACAGTATGGAGGTTCCTTAAAAAACCAAAAATAGAGTTGCCGTATGATCCAGAAATTCCACTCCTGGGCATATATCCAGAGAAAACTCTAATTTGAAAAGATACGTGCACCCCAATGTTCCTAACAGCATTATTTACAATAGCCAGGACATGGAAGGAACCTAAATGTCCGTTGGCAGATGTATGGATAAAAAGATGTGGTGTATATATATATATATGTATATATATATATATATATATATACACACACACACACACACACATATATATTTTTTTCAATGGAATACTACTCAGCCATAAAAAGAATGAAATAATGCCATTTGCAGCAACACAGATGGACCTAGAGATTATCATACTAAGTGAAGTAAGTTGGAAAGAGAAAGACAAATACCATATGGTATCACTTATGTGTGGAATCTAAAATATGATACAAAGGAACTTATTTACAAAAGAGAAACAGACTCACAGACATAGAAAAATTTATGGTCACCAAAGGGGAAAGGGGGTGGGGGAGGGATAAATTAGGAGTTTGGGATTAGCAGGTACAAGCTACAGTATGTAAAACAGATAAACAACAAGGTCCTACTGTATAGCACAGGGAACCATATTCAGTATCTTGTAGCAAACCATAATGGAAAAGAATATGAAAAAGAATATATCAATACACATCTGAATCACTTTGCTGTACACCAGCGACTAACACAACACTGTAAATCAACTATACTTCAATTAAATTTTTTTTAATTAAATTAAACCCCACTCAGATAGAAGCCCGCTGAGCCCCTACTTTTCCTCTCCTGTACATTCTCCTCCTCTCTGCTGTAGACATATTGAGGGCTGTGAAGAGACAGAAGCCTCATGGCCCGTGTACCAGTCTCTCACCATCGTGGCAAACATTCCCTCCCTTCTTCCCTCGGCAGATAGTCAGTGATGCCAGGATTTGCAGAAGCCCAAACTCTGCCCTTTCCGGAAGAGCTGCTTCTGAATTCCCGCTGTGGGATCCACGTGGCACCCTCAGTGGAAAATGTTCTTCCTGTCCTGACCTAGGGCAGGCAGTGGGCCAGTTTCAGGCTATGATTTACCGGGATCGCAAAGCATCACTTTTTTACACGAAGCCAGGAGAGCGTTACTCTGGTGTGGGAATAAAAAGCCAGAATACATGACCTACAACTCAGGGTTCTATAGGGATGAAGACAACCAGCCTGTCAAAGGAATGTCTCATCAATTGACAGGTTATTACTGTCTTTATTTCTGAATTTATTAACAACCCAGAAGAACCGGTAAAACTTCCCCTGAGATTTGAAAATAAAAATGTTTGCCTAAGGCGCTTATCTCCAATGCTTGAAGCTCCCGTGAGGGGTTGCTTTGTGTGTTCCGGTGAATCAGGGGGCAGAACAAAGTAGTTGATGCGGACAGTGTAACTAGAGTGCTTCACTTGGTTATTATTAGTTTAGCTACTATGTGTAGCTCTTTTATGACTAACGTACGGCCGCCCTCCTAATGAGTAATCGTCCTTTCGGTCTTTATTTCCTAGGACTACCTGGTACTGCTCCCCAGGGACTACTATGAAGCTCTCTCATTGCAGCTGCTGGTCACAGAGCCGTGCGCCGACGTAGGCCCTCCCCGAGAGAAGTTAGTATGGGCAGCGGGTGCATTGTCGGGGGCCTCTAACTCAGGAACCTTGGGTGCAAGGATTCTCAGTAGGCTTCAGGGTCACGACTTAACAGAGTGCTCTGGTTAATTCCTTAATTGTGTTTTTTCTGTGTGGCAGTGACTGTCTTTCGTGTAAGACTCACAAAGTACTTTGCACACGGTTTCTGGCGCCTAAGAGTGACTCACCCTCTCGCCTGAGGAAGTGGCGATGCATGCCCAAGTAATACCCTCAGGGTCATGCATCCGGTGAGGGGAAGAGCTTAAAAGGGTGTCTAGGTTTGTGGACCTTTGCTTCTCCCATTCCTCATGCAGATGACAATGGACCACCCGATTCCTGTAGTCAGCACTTAGTAAGAGTTTGTTGAAGAATGATGAGTGAATGAATGAAAGACGGAAAGCATAAGAGCCCCGGGGATGCACTGTGATGTTCTGTGTTCTGTTCTCGGTCGTAACTGCCGTATTTTATTGTTGTTGTTGAAGTTGCTTGCTTTACCAGCACTTGCCAGTGACCCGATTCCCCTGTGCCCTGGCTTCTGAGGCCAGACACTTCCTGCTTGACGGGGAGCCAAGACCCTTGGCAGTGAGGCAGCCCATCCCTGAACACCCGGTCATGGCGGACCTCAGTGGGAGAGAGGTGGGGCAACCTTTTCTTTACTGTCAAAACTATTATTACTTCCCAGTCCGTCTGCTGAAAACCCTTAGCTGCGATTGCTTCTCACATTCAGGGGAGCCTGGAAGACTTCCTCAGAGGTGTTAGTTAAAGGTGTGCTGAGTTCTCTGATTCGGGCTGGGGCTGGGTGGTCCAGCCCACTGAACCATGAGAGGGCTAGTCTCTGAGCACATTCTGCAGTAGATGTGGTGGGGAACATGGACGACCACAGAATCCTTTCCTTTTGATCCTCTGGGCTGATAAGGGGGCATCCTGTTCTGTCTGATTCAGGGCAAGATCTCTCTACAAGCCTTCCAGAAATTACACAGCTTACCCTCAAAGGATACAATGCTCCCTGACTGCTCATCACCTCAGCCTAGGTGATTGGTAGCAGCTGAATTCCTTGAGCTCATAATCTGGAACTGCTACTCCCAAAGGGACCTCCTTCATGGCTCAGAGGACCGGTTAGTACAGATCTTGGCATTACTTTTCTTCCGGGAGTTCTCTGAGCCTCAAAACAATTTAAGACTACACTGTTTTAAGATTGAGCTAGAAGTGTTGTGTATCAACAATTAGAACTCATTACCTCAAAACGAAGACACTGAAAAGAAAACTTCCTCCACAATATTTCCATTCCTTACTTTCTACAATGTTCTCTGTTTCATACCCTTGAGGAAAATGTTTATTTGGGGGATTAAATCTGTGGAATGAAAATATATATGGTACTCTCACTGACCATTTAGATGTGTACCTTTTTGTAAACTACATTCCTAACATTTTCAAGGTAGAAGTTATAGGATTTTAAGGATGTTTCTTAAATGTAGTCTTCATTTCATTTTATTTTGAGTTTTTATTTTACAAAAATATATACTTGTTATAAAAAGTAACACAACATGCATAAAGAAAAACGAAGCGATCTTACTTCCTCTCCATTCTAATATTCAGTCCACTGTCTCTCTCCCTACCCATGCTCTGTGTGTACACAGATGCATATACCTGCCTACGCATATATACAAACGTGTGTGTGTGTGTGCGTGAGTGTGCATGCGTGTGTGTGTTCCCCACACAGCAGGGAGGTACAGTTGGGAAGGGCTGATCTCCAAGAAGTGATGCTGATGGTTCACCAGGAGTTGTTCCCACCTCTGACTTAGCCCAGAGCCACAGCACTGAGCTATTCTATTTGCATCATGCACAGAACTAAGCCCTGGGCTGTCCAGTTTTATTTAACGGTCATTTTTACTGTTTTATCTGAGGGCTTACACACTTGTGCTGTCTGATGCAGTAGCCACTAGCCCATGTGTCTATATATGTTTAAATTAATTAATCTTAAGTAAAGCTAAAAATTCAGTTCCGTGGTTGCACTAATCACATTTCAAGTGCTCAATAATCATATATGTCTAGCCTTCACCTATTGGACAGCACAGATTACAGAATATTTTGCCATCTCAGAGAGCTCTATTGCACAACATCAATAGATCGCTGTGCTAAAACTCAGAGACAAATGGAGTTAGAAGAGGTCTTAGGAATCATCTGATTTCCCTTCCTGTGAAGGAATTCTTTCTACGTTATCCTTGTCAGATATTTATTCATTTATCCTCTGTTGAATACTTAAATTGATGGGGGACTCACTTCTTCTAGAGGTAGCCTAATCCAGCACCTGTGGTACCCTCTGATTCCCAGTTCTTTGGATGCAACCTGCTTTTCCTTTCCTAAACCTTTTGGCATCATCTTTTTATTTTTTTGTATTCTGAAATTTCATAAGGATGTGCCTTGATATAGGTAGTTTCAGCCAGTGTGCTGGGCTCTCGGCAGACCCTTTTAGCCTAGAAACTTCTCTGGGAAACTTTCTTGAGTTATTTCTTTGATAATTTATTTCTTTATCTTTCGTCCACCTTTCCAATCTCTTTATCTAGTTTTATGTTTTGGGAGATTTCCTAGATTTTTTTCCAACCCCAACCCCAACTCAACCCTACACACACACACACACACACACACACAGGTTCCAACTTTCTTTGGTCTGTTCAATTAGTTAACATCCATTTGCTTTCTAGCTTCCAAACTTTTGTATTCTCTGGTCTGTTCTTTTCCTCTTCTCAATTCTCTTTTCTTTGTGGGTTTATGATTCAAAAAATATTTACTCTTATTTTTGTGGATTTCTGAGAGGGAGGATCAATAAATATGTGTGCTAAATCCAGTATGTTTAACCATAGGTTCTAAGATGGACTTCTATTTGTGATATTCTGAAGTTTTATTACGATATGTTTAGGTGCAGATTTATTTTTGTTTATTAGTTTAATACTCAAAGTGCACTTTCAATATGAAGAGTCATGTCTTTCATCCTGGGAAATTATCAGTTAGTATCTCCACAGGTATTACTTTGCTGCTTGTCCTTACATCTTCTTTTCTGAAAGTCAGACTGGAAGAATGTTGGAGCCTCTCAATCTGTCTCCAGACTGCTCTTTCGTATTTTTATATCTCTTTGGCTCTTTGTGATGCTTTCTGGATGACGTCCTCAAGACTCTGTTAGAATACATGAATGCTCTGTTTCACTATCTCTAGTCTAGATTTTATTCAGCCTACCAATTCCATGTAATTTGTACTTTTACTCTCAAAAAATTTCTCATTGGCTCTTTCTCATATTTACTTTTTCTTGTTTCTCTGCTGCCAATTTTTATTTCATAGCTTCATTTGCTTTTCAAAGAGGAGTTACTCTATTGATCTTTTTGAATATCTGAACACCCTTGGAGCAAGGTATATTTCAGAATTCAGAATTTTTAAGATATTTAAAAAGATTAAATGATACACACATGCATAACATCTATAGCGGGGTCCGGGACAGCACCTTGTAATCAAACAGGTTAATATTTCTCCAATGAAAAGCATGAGTAGGCACATCAAGGGAGATAGATGAAGACTATATACATGGACTTATATCAGTTCAGGTCAGATTTTGCCACCAAGTGCTGCCTGGTTAGGGTTAGGTTAGGTTTTGCCATCAAATGAGTTACAAAAACAGGATTTCCTTTTCAGATTTGGGGGGTTCCAGATAAGGGACCAGTATACTTATTTTAAAGCCTTTGTCAGACTGTTTCATAAAGTTCATTTCATCTGAAGTGAACTCATCTTCAGTTGATGATATTGTTGCCTGTCTTTCTTTTTCTTTTCTTTTTTTTTTTTTTTTTTTTTCTGCGGTACGCAGGCCTCTCACCGCTGTGGCCTCTCCCATTGCGGAGCACAGGCTCCGGACGCGCAGGCTCAGCGGCCATGGCTCACGGGCCCAGCCGCTCCGCGGCACGTGGGATCTTCCCGGACCGGGGCACGAACCCGTGTCCCCTGCATCAGCAGGCGGACTCTCAACCACTGCGCCACCAGGGAAGCCCTGCCTGTCTTTCTTAACATTAGATTTCTTTATGTTGTGGAGGCTTATTTTGTTTGCTTATTGGCTTACTTTGAATGCGAGGTTCTCTTTTATCTGTCTTTCTCCACATCCATCTCAGCCTAGTAGTTTTGCAGTGTCTGTCTGGTCCTCTGTACCCTTAGCCCAGAGCGAGGCATTATGACGTGCCAACCTCCATTATTGTGATCCTGGGTGTAGTACAGATTCAGACACTGAGCCAGTGGGTGCTGAACTCAGTTCTTGGTCATGAGGCCTCATCTTTCATCTTCGGTTCCCAAATTCCACAGATTTTTATAAAGCTGAAACCCAGGTGGCGGATTTTCAGCAATTTTTTCCAGCTTTTCATGATTTGAAGGAACCCTCATCCTTTGGCTTCAAAAAATGAGCCTGGATCTGACCACTGTCTCATATGAAGCATGTTTAATTCTCCTTACTCTGCATATGCTGAACTGCTGACCCCAACAGCCTGCTTCCAGACCTGAAGCACCAGAGGACCACGCTATTTGAAGTTTTTCTTTTACTTATGTTCCATTATCTGTCTACTTTTAATCCCAAACATAATTTTTGTTTTTCTATTAAAACATTTTATCCATGGTTGCTGTGTCTCGGAGCAGATGGGGTACAGCAAATGTGAATTCCTGTGCCATCTGAACTGGAAGTCACCCTACATTTAAAAAATGCTAAATTCTATCCTATTTTGATGACAACCCTCCTTCCCCCTCCCACAATCCTTCAGCCACTGCTCCATAACTCTTCACCCCTTCAAAACCAAGAATCGTCTAGACCCACGATTTCTAATTGTTTACCTTCCACTCACACCTCAAATCACACCACTCTGGCTTTCACCTCCCACTCCGTTAATTTTTTTCTTTTTTGTTTTGGCCAAGGTTTCCAGTGATACCCTTGTTGCTAAATCCCATGGATATTTTTTCAGTCTTCATCTATTCATCTATTTAACTTCTCAGCAGCTTTCAGTACTTGTTGACTACTCCTTCCATTTAAAAACACTCTCGGGACTTCCCTGGTGGTCCAGTGGTTGAGAATCCATCTTGAACTGTAGGGGACGCCGGTTCAATCCCTGATCGGGGAATGAAGATCCCATGTGCTGCGGGGCAAGCACCTAGAGAGCCCGCATGCTGCAACTAGAGAGCGTGTATGCCACAACTAAGACCTGATACAGCCAAAAACAAACAAACAAACAAAACCACTCTCTTGCCTTGTTTTCCAGAATTTAAGAGTAGTCTGGGTCTCTTCCTGCCTCTCTGGCCGCCTCCTCAAAATATCATTTGCGGGCTTATCCTCCTCTGTCTAGCCATTAAATGTTAGAATTTGTTGAGACTCAGTCTTGGCCCTTGTCTTTTTTTTGTTTTGTTTTGTTTATTTATTTGGCTGCATCGGGTCTTAGTTGCGGCACATGGGCTCTGTAATTGCTGCACGGGGGCTCTGTAGTCGCGGCACACGGGCTCTCTAGTTGTGGCGCACGGACTTACTTGCCCCGCGGCATGTGGGATCTTAGTTCCCCAACCAGGAATTGAACCGGCATCCCCTGCATTGCAAGATGGATTCTCAACCACTGGACCACCAGGGAAGTCCCCTTAGCCCTTGTCTTTTTACGCTGTAGTCTCTCCCTAAGCAGTCTCCTCCATGTCTCTCATGTTAGGTACCAACTCTACACAGATAACTCCCAAATTGGTATGTCCAGTCACACCTCCCCTTTTATATGCAGAGTAGCACAGCCAACTTCCTTCTTGACATTACCTCTTAGATATCTCAGAGGGATCTCAAATTCCGTCTTAGTGTTCCCTACCTAAGTAAATGGCACCCCCATCCATCTAAATGCACAAACCAGGTTTCTCAGGGTCATGCATGACTTCTTCCATTCTCTCCCCCACCAAAGCCAACCCATTCCTGAGTGTACTCCCCAAACTTTTAAAAATAATCTCCACTTCTCTCCATCTATCTTTCTTGCCCAGTACCCCGCCATCTTTCATAAGGATCTCTGTCGTAACCTCCCCATTAGCTCACCCACATCAGCTTCTGCTTATTGCATCTCCCAGCTCACTCTCCATACTGTAGTCAGCATGCTCATTTCGATAGAAGTATCTACTCATCACTGACTTTCTCACCCCACCCTCACACATACACAGTTGGAACGTTACAATAACATCTTATTGCTCGTAGGATAGAGACAAAAATTTGTAATGTCCTCTAAGGTTGCCCCTTTTACCTCCCAATTTTATCATACCTCCTCTTGCTCTCTGTTCCTTGTCACTGTGGCCTACCTTCAGTCACTTGGACGTACATTATAGGCTACCCTTTATGTTGTAGGCTGTTCCCTATGCCTGAATGTTTTTCCCTCCCCGCTTGGTCTGGCTGTCTGTTCCTCATCCTCCAGAACTCAGCTTAGTTGTTGCTTCTTCAGGGAAGTCTTCGCCTCCCCCCTCATCTTCCTGACTAGCTCAGGCACCCCTCTTAGCCCTTCTTCAGAGCATTTGTCATACATGTAATTTCACATTGCATTTGTCCAGTTATCTAATTATTTGATTAAAGTCTGTCTAAGGGCAGAGACCAGATCTGTCTTGTTTACCATTGCATGTCCATCACTTTGCTGGTGGGCAGAGATAGAGTAGGTGTTTAGTAAGTCTCTGTTGACCAAATCATTTTGAATCCTTACTTCGACATCAGGCAGGTTAGTTATCCCTCTTAGCTTTGTGTAAGCAACAGATTTGATACATTCACCTTTAATGTCTTTACCCTGAAACACCGATAACTAGGTGAAGACAGTTTTGTGCCATAAAATGGGAAAGATCCCTCCAGAGTGACACTGGTTTCGTTAAAGTTCGCTTTTTCAAAGATAATAACTGATAACAAACAGCGACAGTAGGGTTTCTGTTTTCCATCATTTACATCTTTTGTCTGACTTGTCAGAACCCATTATTACCATCAAAAATACATTCAAAACCCTTCCAACAAGTCTTCTAAAAATCAACCCAAAGGACTCAGAGTAGGAAGAGTAATAGAAACGTATAATAGAGAATAGAGTGCTATGATAGAACTGGCAGCCAATGATAACTCCTGGGAGAAGGCTCCTCATTGGCCTGTGTGTGTTCCATGGTGGGGTGAAGACAGACAAGCCCTGGTTTGGAGGTGCCCAGGGGAGAGATGCTGGCAATAACCTCCCCACACGGACCAATGGCAGTGGCGTATTTCACTGTAAGACACAGAGTGGAAAAGTGGTGTGGGTAAGCCACATTTTCTCCCTGAGGGAAGTCTTTCTATTATTCAAGTGATAGAAAAATCACTGTGGAAAATGGCAGCTGTGGGCTTCAGATCTGTACAGAAGGAACAGTAAATGTGAATTTCCTAAAGGCAAGGGCCAAGAGGATTTTAATTAAGCGTGGTGGGTCTGCGCTTACGGGCCGAAGTGGGTTAAACTGCTAAGGAGTGTAGTTCTAATATTGACTCAGGCATTAAATATGCACATACACTTTGATCCAGCAATTCTAATTCCACTTCTAGGAATCTTACAGAAATACTAGCATAAGGATATAAATACAGATATAGATTCAGATATATACATAGATATACAGATATAGCTAGATGATCATATAGCCTTATATGTTTTAGGAAAAATTAGAGACAACCTAAGTGTCTATCAATAGGGGATTAGTTAAAGAAATGATTTTACATTCATACTGTGGAATGGTAGGCAGCCGTTAGAAAAATGAAGTATATCTGTATGTACTGGTATAGACACACTAAATACTACTGAGTAAAAAAAAAGTCGTGGCGAAAAGCAAGAACCAGAGTTGTAATCATCGTGTATATAGTGCTTACAACATGCAGATACAGTTTTAAGAGCTCTTCACATATTAACTCACTTAATCCTCATAATCTTCAGAGGCGGGTACTATGTTATCCTCATTTTTACCCAGGGGGATACTGAGGCATACAGATGTTAAGTAACTTGCTCAAGGTCACACAGCTGGAGGCACAGTGATTCCAGACTGCATGCTCCTAACCACTAGGCAGTGTCAGGGGTGGGTGTGCTTTAGCTGTAGAGGGCCAGGTAGGAAGTATTTTCAGTTTTGCGGCCCATATGGACCCTGTCGCAACGACTCAGCTCTGCTGTGATGGTACGAAAGCATCCATGTTGGCCTGCAGATTTTCTTTAAAAAAAAAAAAAGTACATATGTGTGTATTGTGCATTTTCAGATGTAGAAAATGGTTTGGAAGTATGAAAACCAAGCTATCATTAGTCATCTCAGGAGAGGGGTGTGTGTATCACTTTACATTATTTGCATTCATACAAGTCTCTTTTTTAATCAAAGAACAGTTAAAGAGCTTCGAGGCATACTTTCATTCCTTTCATCTCCCATTGGAAATTCCTTTTTACTTCAAGTTTTGGAGTATCTTTGGCCTTGGGAAACAAGGCAAATATATGGGTAGGAGGAGTAGAGGCCTCTATAAGTAGGGTCGCCAGATTTAGACAATAAAAATACCAGATGCCCCAATAAATTTGAATTGCAGTTCAACTATAATTATGTGTTACTTATCTGCATTTCAAACTTAACGGAGCGTCCTGTATTTTATTGGGCATCCCTACCTACCACATTTCTTAGTATGATGACATATAAAACTCTTCCTGGGGTCTGCTCAGCCCCAGTTTCACTGTTGCCTATGGAAATGCATCCAGTACATCTCACATCTGTCCACTTGGGCTCTCCGACAGGTGGAGCTGCACCTGCAGCTGCGGGTCCCGAGGGTCGGCCACTACGTGGTCGTGGTCGAGTATGCCACGGAAGTAGACCAGCTGTCTGAGGCCGACGTGCACGTGCAGGGCCCCGGGGCTGACCTGGCAGGCCGGGTGAACATCTACAGCTGCAAATACAGGTAACCATCCTGCCTGGACGAGTCCTCTGTAACTGGACAGGCAGGAGATCAGCTGTGGGAACTTTAGTTTTTATCTAACTTGGAAAGTTGTTTCCTTTTGGAGGCTGAGCTTGAAAACCAGCAGGGGGGTAGTTGTGCGAACCAGCATCTTCCCCAGCGTGGTTTCAGAAGGCTTCTCCGTAGGCAGTACCTTGAAAAGCTTGCATTTTCTTGAAAAGCTGTATGTTCTACTTACCATTTTGTCTCAGATTCACATGAAACAGCACAACCATTTTGCTTTACTCTGTGTCACCCTATGGGGGGCAGTGAACTCAGGGCTCTCCCCTCAAACACCGTGTAGAGTACATGGGTGCCTGGCACATTCTCCACTACTCCTGCCTTCACAACACGCCCTTCAGAACTGGGGATCATTAATGTTGATCGTCAGGTGAAAAATAATTTGACAAAGGAATCTCAGATTCACCCTGACAAAGTTCATCTCTTCCAAGAGCGCTGACAAAGGTTTATTAAAAATTGTTTTCTTTGCATAATGTTTAAAGATGTATGCAAATGTTCAGAGTATACTTTAATTAAAGAATCAGTGCAAGGGATGTTTCCCATGAAATTAATTGTAGAATAAATGGCACTGGAAGGCAGAGGCTCCTGAGAGGGCAAGGGGGTGATAACTACAGTGAACCCTCCCAATTCTTGGCCAAGACCTTGAACATTTTATAACCTCTATGTTCATGTGTTTTTTGTCAAACCCAAGATGACTTGAGGTAGTTGGACATTTTCCCTGTTTTGCAAATTAAAGAACTTATGAAAAATGTTACTTTTGGTAGCTTAGAATGGAAAATTTTATGAGACTTGATGAAGCGGTTATTAAATTAATATCACACTCTTGGCAACCCTACAAAATAAACTGTGAAAGTTTCTTTTCAAAACCTTAAAAAATCTAATCTTCCCTTTTCTCTGGGGTGATGCTTAAAAAAAGAAACAAAGAATGTAATTATATATGCATTTTTAATAGGAACACCAGATGGCCCAGAAAAATTCCCTAGAATGTTCTGTCATTTTCTGAAAATACTAGTTTCATCTATAGGTGACATCAGCCACCACTGGGATGTACACTCGTCCCCTGAGTCCTGGAGACTGTTGGCCACAGCGCCTAGGGCATGGCTTCTCCATACCCCATCCATCCAAGCCCACCCTCCAGTTCAGCTCTCTGACCCCTTCCACCTTGCAGATCAGGGCTTGATCCCTGCTCCACAGTGTACAAAGTGGAGATGGCCCAGCAAACAGGAGGAAACATTCTTAATGACCTTCATGACTCTTGACTATCTCAGAAGAGGTTGAGACTATCTATGCCAAGCAGAGGAGTGATTTCAAAACTAAAGAAAGAAAGAACACCCTGCCAGGCTTCCGCAAGCCATAAGCATTGTTTCAGGACCTTTGTCTGAATGGTGTTTTAAGGAGAGAAGTACATGATATTCTGCAGATCACGTAGGCTTTGGACGTGGCGACAACACCAAAGTTCTCAATCATTAGATTTCCAAGACAATACTGCATTAGACTAGGAATTACTGTTATTGTATTTAACCACTCCTAGGGAAGTCCCATGGTATCTTTTCACTTGTCTAAAATATTTCCTTTTTCTCTACTTTGCATGTCATGTGGATAAGTGAAAATGACCAGGCTGCAAGTAATAGAGTCCAAAAATACGATGCAATTGGAAAATATTTGAACCATAAAAACCTATTTCAACTGACAGACCCTTTCAATATGGCAGCTTCTCCTGCTGAGGTTTGAACCTCTCCCAGCATTTCTCAAGTGAGGTCTAACTATGTTGTTATAAAACAACATCCCAACAGAAAAGTAGTGGTGCTCGTAGGAACACCACTTTCCAAAATAGTGCTGTGATAACTCTGAAAAATCTGATCTGCCCTCCATAAGAGAGGTGATCACTAATGATTCGATCAATCCAGTTATTACTGTTAGTCTACTCTTAGTAAGAATTGAATAGAGGATAAAACTCAATCTAAGGGAGTCACTTAATATAATCACTTGATATATTTAACTCCCAGAGTTATGGTTGAATCCAATAGAAATGCATTTTAATGGACACATGTATTCACACCCACACACATGCACAAAAGGGAAAAGAAAACAGCTATTTATTGAGTTTCTAATGTGTGCCACAAACCATGGCTCTTTATACACTACCTCATTTTAATTCTCACCTCAAAAGTATTGCATTAATTATTTCAAACGTTTTGCAGAGATGGTCATTTTCTTTTAGTACGTCTCTAGTTCCAAATTATATTTATAGACCGAAAAGTTGCTACTTTAGACGATGAAGTCGAAGCATTCCTCATGTAATACTTCCTTTATGGGTTTTACTACGAGGCTATATTCTTTAGTTCAAAATCTTACTTTAAATGTTCCTGAGCTCTGTATGTCCTCTGATGCCGTGGAGGGAAGGAGCACCACTGGTAGAATGAGGAAGGAGCATTAGGAGGAACAGACTGAGCTTCTAAAGGCAAACTAGGGGCTTTTCAGCCTCATTACTGACGTGGCATGAGATGGCCATTGTGAGTTCAGTAGGCAACTTTAATCTCCAACAGTACCAATGATACTGGTAAATTTCCAAGAAGGCTGTGTCTTAGACATTACTGGCCCTGGGGCTCTTTCTCCAGATGACCAAACCAAGTATTATAAAGCTGGGTGGAGGGCTTCCCTGGTGGCGCAGTGGTTGAGAGTCTGCCTGCCGATGCAGGGGACACGGGTTCATGCCCCGGTCCGGGAAGATCCCACATGCCGCGGAGCGGCTGGGCCCGTGAGCCATGGCCGCTGAGCCTGTGTGTCTGGAGCCTGTGCTCCGCAACGGGAGAGGCCACAACAGTGAGAGGCCCGCGTACCACAAAAAAAAAAAAAAAAAAAAGCTGGGTGGAGAAGGTGCGCAAGGCCGTCAGCCCTGAGAGGTGCAACTCAGAGCTCAGTGGAAAGGTTCTTTTTCCCCTACTGATCATGGGCTGCATCCCTCCTAAACTCCACCTCCAGGGAAATTCATTGTCAGTGACCTGGTTAACAACAGGAGAAACTGAAGCGCAATCAGCAACCCCACACGGCATAAAGTGAGGGAGACCAGGGGAGTAAGGTTAAGAAAACTGTTTCCTCTTGTAGCGTCCTCTGCCGGAGCGCTGTGACCGACAGCAGGAGTCGCCTTGCTGTGTACGAGCTGTTAGAAGATGCAGACGTTTGGCTCAAAGCACGGATGGCCCGATTCCTTCTGGTATGCTTCTGTTTTGACCGCTGAATTTTAGAAGTATTTTTATTGGTAACCATATATATTTTTAAAAGCTTATTAAAGTTTTGGCTGGGTTTGTGTTACATCTATAAAGTTAACCTGCAGAGAATTGCCAGTGTTATGATGTTTATTTTCCCATCTAGAAATCTGTTTTGCCTCTTCATTTGTTGGAGCCTTTTCTATAGCATCCAATAAAGTTTAGTCATCAAATTTGAACACATTTCACAAAACGCCATTTCATTAATTTGTATTTGTTGTTACTATTATGAATGAACTATCTTTTGTTGTTATGTTTCCTAGTTTATTATTGCTGGTGTATAGAAATGCCATTAGTTACTGTTTATTTCTTTCCACTTTACTATTTTATTATGTCTATTAGCTTCTTGGCAGATTCCTTCAGAATTTTCAAGGTTGTAATCACCTGGTATTTTTTTCCAGACCATTGTTACTCAATTCCAAGAAGAGTATTTTCGATTAATTAGATATATACTATTCTTTTTTTTTTTTTTTTTTTGCGGTACGCGGGCCTCTCACTGTTCTGGCCTCTCCCGTTGAGGAGCACAGGCTCCGGACGCGCAGGCTCAGCGGCCATGGCTCACGGGCCCAGCCGCTCCGCGGCACGTGGGATCTTCCCAGACCGGGTCACGAACCCGTGTCCCCTGCATCGGCAGGCGGACTCTCAACCACTGCGCCACCAGGGAAACCCAGATATATACTATTAAGAGTTAAAATGCCAGCTTTGGCAGATTAAATACCCTTTTAATAGCATAACTTAAATATTGAGAATTGTGATAAACAGAGGCAGTGGGATCTGGGCTAGGAAGGGGTGGTCAGGTTTACAATAAATATCTCAGGGAACATAAGATTATCTAAGCATGAAGCAACTTCCTGATACTGCTAATATTAAGCATGTATCACTCTGGGAAGTGCCAGGCCAGCCTGTTCTAGTATGTTCTAGATATTCGTGCTTGACAGTATTAAAAATGTTGCGCTTTCTCTTAAGAACTATCTGGAGTTTAGTTTTTAAACATTATTATGTAAACTATGTAATAATTTAAGACTTTTTAAAATGATGACTTTTTAAACATAATAAGTCAAGTGAATCTTAACCTCTTCATTTTTGGAAATTATAATGGGGCTGAACGTCCTTCTTTTAAGCATAAGTTTGCCCTTTTTGAAATAGTCAGATGTCATTCAGAGTCAAGGCTGACTGGAAAATAAGCTCTATGAAGGCAGGAGTGTGTCCATCTTGGTCTTGCAGAATCCTGCCGTCTCAGTGCCTGGCATATAGTAGGTGTTCAATTAAAATTTTGTTGTTACTGAATAGCTTTGTGACCAAGCTGGTAATAGTTTTGATTTAAAATAAAAGGTATTAAGGTAATGACTGAATTTCTTGTGTGACTCAGAAACTAGCTCTGGAGACAGAGCCCAAATGTGCCTGAGATACAAGTCATCCTCTATTGAAAAGGATTGTTTGTAGCAGGAGCAGCCCTCTTTCTGAACAGCAGGCTCCCTGGTTGCCCACCACATCCCTGCCTCTCCCTGCCAAGGGGTCTGAAGAGCCAGCATCGGCCCAAGGCACGAGAGAAAAATCTGTCAAAAGTCGCTGACAGAGAGTTGTTTTTGAACTTTCACATGATTTTGTTTATTCGTATAATTATTCCAAGAGCAATTTAGTCAGTGATCCTGCATAATAGTAAAAAGGATTTGTTGGACATAATGATGCCAGAGGGAGTGCTCTCCTATGATTTTTACTGCTTTACAATAATAGTTATAATTCCTCTGGATGAATTCTTAACGGCTTTTTGTTGTTGTTGTTGTTGTGTCTTTGTTGCTGTGTGCAGGCTTTTCTCTAGCTGTGGGTGTGCAGGCTTAAGTAATTGTGGCGCACGGGCTTAGTTGCTCCACAGCATGTGGGATCCTCCCGGACCAGGGCTTGAACCCGTGTCCCCTGCATTGGCAGGCAGATTCTTAACCACTGCACGGCCAGGGAAGACCTGAACAGCTTTTTTAAAAGAATGTGTTTGGCTATAACCTTGACTTTGCTGATAACTGGGACATACCTTCTTGTATTTGCTCGACAGCATCAAATTTGTATCATACCCACTGAAGAATTCTCAGTGGAATATTTGAGACCTCACGTCAAATGCATTGCCAGTTATGGGAGATTTGTTAATGAAAGGTAATGTGTTTCCTTCCTTTATCCCTTGTTTGTGCTGAGTGATACTTAATGCTTTTAAGACTGTAGATTTATATTTGACTTCAGAAGTGATCACAGGCCAATGTGTTAAAGGCTGGTGATGCATTAAAAAAAAAAAAAAGAGCTAAATCATTCATCCCAGCATTCTTTCCAGAATTCCATCATATCAGGAAGCTGACACAGTAGCAACTGGGGGAAATGTTTAAGCCTCACCCTTGAGGGCAGTTACTCTGAAGTTCTATTCTGAGCCTTCGTCAAGACTCAACTTTGTTCCAATCCTTTAATCTCTCTGTCTGAGATTCCTCATTTACAAAAAACATGAAAATAATGACCCATCTCACAGCTATGTTATGAGAATTAGCTAACCAATGATTCTCGGGATTTGGGGAAGGTTGTTTGGATGTAGACTCAAAAATAATTTATGGATACAGTCATGACATCTTATGCATATGGTTAAAACCACCAAGACAATGAGATCTGGCTGTGCCTAACAGAAATGATAGGCATGTGTTCTCTTTGTTTTTGTATAGTTTTATGTCAACGTTGATGTTTAGAGGTGAATAATAATGTTTCATTGCATTGATCTCATTTAACAATGAATTTTAGTCCTAGAGAGGGAAGTTTTAAAAAGTTTCCATCTAGCTTACTTTCCTTCAAAATTAAGAATTTTTTTTTTTCTGTCTTAGCTTATTGTATTAAGCGGGCAGCCGGAATACACTTGGCCAGTCCGGAGCACTGAGTATGTTTGTATAAAGATCGCCACAGGCTGGTGGTTCTCTGGATCCTTTTGATCTTCACCGGGGGACAGTTCCTCGGGTTTTGGTTATTTTTCAGTATGCTCTTTTTCAGTGCCACCTGTATCTCCTTGGTCCCTGAAACTCCTCCAACAGCATTAATTTTGGACGTTCCGAGTGGTGGGTCTTCCCCTCTCCTGCCCCAGGACCCTTTACCTTCTGCTGACGCTCTTACTGGAGTCACCTTGAAGGCCCCACAGGTAGGGCTCCCCCTCAGTGTGTTGCTTGTAAACCAGTGGTTCTCAAAGTGTGGTCCCAACCAGCAGCGTCCCCATCCCCAGGGAACTTGTTAGAAATGCAAATCTGCAGGCGTCACCCCAGAACTATTGAATTAGAAACTCTGAAGAGGGGCCCAGGAATCTGTGCTTTAACAAATCCTCCAGGGGATTTGGATGCCCCTAAAGTTTGAGCACCTCTGCTCTCAACTGTGGAGAATCCCAGGCATGAGGCATCTGGTTAATCCTGTCTGTGGCTGCCCCATCCTGACGCTCCTTTTCCCTCCTGCATCGCCGTCTACATAGTCATTTGGCAATTTTTCATGAGCCATCTTAGGATAGGTCACATTTTCACGGGCTACTGCTACTTAACGTTGTTGAGTCATTAATTATCTTCCCAGATCAGAACAGGAGCGCTTTCAGAACTCTAAGAAATTTTTTGCGGCCCCAACTTGTAGGCAGGACATTCCCAATAAACACATATTGATCAATCATCTAGAGCAGAAAGGTGAAGTATATGAAGGGAATACACCTTTTTTTCACTGTAAACTATACAATTGCAGGACTTAATGTTTGTTCTGATGCCATTATGTCCTTCTGATCCTAGAGATGGCTTGTGTCAGTTCGCGTTGCATCAAGATAGGAAATTAACAGGATTTGGGAGAGAAAATTTCGTAAGATCCCATATGGGCAAGGCAACCTAGAACAGTAGGGGGAAATGAATTGAAACCATGGCAATAGAGCTCTACTCCTGGTTTTGCTATAAAATTAGTGTATGACCTTTAGTCAGTCACCCTCCAAGGCACAGCTCTCATCTGAAAGATAATCTTTTATTGTTGTTATTCTTGTAGGGGTTTTTTTTTTGCGGTTTGAAAAGACTTATTACTCACATAGTGAGACTTTCTGGGGAGAGCAGGGCTCACACTCAAACCTGAGCAAGCACTGGGGTCTGAATCTGGTTTTCGTTGTGGTTAGGAGGTGGGGGGAGTCTGGGTGAGGGCTCCCTCTCCCATGGGCTGGAATTTGTGTGGTTAGAACTTCCCAGGTGTGCCAAGGGATGAACACCTGGGCTTTCTTATTAGCTTGTCCAGGTGTAGGACAAAAGGCAATAGGTGAGTGATGGAGCTTGAAAACCGTCAAACATAAAAAATGGAGTCTGACCCTTTGTTACACGGTTATTACAAGCAGTGCTTGAATGCTGGGAACATTCTTGTATGGCCTTTTGCACGCACAGTGTGCCTTTCTGTTGTTAAATACCTAGGAATGCAGTTGCTCAGTTATATGTTCAACTTTGGTAAAAACCACCACATAGTTTTCCAAAGTGATTTTACCAAACATCCCTCCCTCCAGCATCATTTATGGTTGTCCCACCGTTGGTTGGTCCATTCTGCAGCTAAGGGTTATTTGGTTTGTTTCCAGCGTTTGTGATCACAAATAAAGCTGCCCCAAACGTTCAAGGGAAGGTTTTGTGTGAATGTGGATTTTCACTTCTCTTGGGTAAATACCGAGGTTGTTTTGGTTTTTAACCTCAAAATACCCCGTAATTCTAATTATTCATAACTCTGCAGCTTGAGGAATATATTTTTTCCCACCCAGAACCAAGTGACCTTGCGAGGACTCGTACCGCGTCCGGGTCGATACGTCATTGTGGTCCATTTTTATCAACCAGTGCATCCGACGTTCCTGGTGCAGGTGTCTGTGAACAGAGGGCGGCTGCAGCCAGGTGAGCTGCGGGGAGCAGGGCCGGCTGCAGGGCTCACCTGCCTTGGCAGGGGTGTGATAGGAACGCCTCTCTCTGCCCCCAGGCATCTTCCGTGCCTCTTTTTGCCCCCATGTGCTTGGCTGCCGGGACCAAGTGATCGCCGGAGATCAGGTTGAGTTTGACATCTCGGAGCCGGAGGTGGCCGTGACGGTGAAGGTTCCAGAAGGAAAGTCCTTAGTTTGGGTGCGTTCTGCTTATTTCTCAGCTTGCTCTTCACGTGGTTGCCTTGGTTGGCTGCTCTGTGCGTCAGTTTTGGCTCATGACAATAATTCCTCCAAGGAACTGAAGCCAGATTTATAGAAGTGTTTAAATTTTGCAGCTAACTTTACCCAAAAAAAGTCTTTCTTTGACAATTAAAATCAAGGGAAAGCAGAATAATAGAGAAGTGACTAGGAAGAAAAACCTCCCTGCACGAGCCTGGAGCCCTCTCCTTCAGCCCCTCCTCAATCTCCTCTGACAGGTCTCTCTCTGAAGCATTGAACACTCATTTGTTCTTGAAAATTTCTTTCTTTTTGGCTTCCATAGCTACTTTCTCTTGTTTTTTCCCCCACTTTCTCCACTGCTTCTTCAATGATTTCTCTTTCCCTTCATCCCCATATGTCGCTGTTCCCTCGGGCTCGACGGTGAGCCCCCTTGTTCTAAGATTTCTCTTTGAATAACATCGTCTGCGGCTGTCGATTCTGTTCTCTCCTCTGTGAGAATGACGCCCACATCTGTGAACTCATTTCTCATCTTTGCTGAGCTCTAGGACCATCTACTGCACATCCCCATAGCCAGAGAGCTCACAAGTCCCTCCAACTTAGCCTGTTACCAGCCCAGCCCCGGGCATCCCCTACCCTGTTCATTACCTTGGTCGATGGAATCGTGGTCACCCAATGCCTGTAAAGCCTTGGAGAGCCAGGAAGCACTGCCCAGGCCTGCTCTGTGGCCCTCCAGTTTTTGCTCATGCCTCCTCTCTCTCTGAGGATGTCATCTTCCTAGGGGCAGGGGCCTGACTTTATTCATTTTGTATCCCCTGTGCCTGGAACACCGTCTGGCACAGGTACTTGGCAATGTTTACTGAACTGAATAACGTGAGAGCAGTAGACTCTGTAAGCAGTAAGTTGGTGAGTAGTTGACGAAGATGTTTGAAATTTCCTGCAGCATTCGTTACTGGCGCAGTCTGGTTTATACAGGTACAGAGAACTGAGCAGTATTTTTAAAGACTGGGGCTACAATTATTCATAATACAGTATCTGATAGGATATGAATTTCAGGGGCAAGCCACCATGTGAGTTTCCCCATTGGTCCTGCCATTTCGGTTTGCTCACATTTAAAAACACAAAATGCAACCTCTGGAGATGCAGGGTCATCCCGGGCGTGGATCACACAGGGCCCTGGCTGTCCTAACAGCTGTCCTGCTCACCCCTGACGTCTCCTGTCCCCGCCCACACCCGAGGCTGCTGCTTCTCTGAGCAGGTGCTCCAGGAGGTCTGCCCCCCACTTGGTATCATTTCCTGCATGGAAACATGGCCTGAGCCTTCATCACTGGCTTAGGGTTGTTCCGTGATTCTTTTTTCATAAATCCTGTTTCATTTGGTCTTGGGCTTAACAATAAAGAACGTTGATCTTAGCGAAGAGAACGTGACGGAGAGCCGTAGGTATGCCGTGCTGTTGGAAATCCAAAGACATGCCGACAGCTTCCCTTTAGGTCCGTGTCCTAGTGGTGCCTGCGGAGAGTTACGACTACCAAATCCTTCACAGAAAATCAGTGGACAAGTCATTTGAGTTTGTCACCAATTGTGGAGGGGACAGTTTTTATATTGAGTAAGTATCCTTTGTGGAAAGGCCCTGGGAGGCATGCAGCTCTCCCACATTCCCGACCAGAGCAAGAGGCCCGGGGAGGGGTGGCCCTTGGGTCTGTCTCTTCCTCTGGGAGCCTGAGGGAGTGGCACTGAGTCCCGCGTCCTCAGCACACGCTACAGCCGTTGTGCACATCTGGGCGAGATTTCCCTCCTCAACTTTGATCTCAACAGATCACCCTCCAAGCTGGGTTTCACAGGCTGCTTGGGAGTTTCTCTTCCTCTTCCCTGCTTCCTCTTGGCTGACTCAGATTCCTAAGATACCACACAGGGCTTCCTCAGCGGGGAGGCATGTGAGCCCTGAGTCCCACTCTCCTTTGCCCTCTGATTGAGTGGGGAGCATCACAGAGGGGTGGACCTCCCCCGTCTTCCCTCTGTGGGTCCCTGAATGCTAAGAGCCTAGAACAGCCCTGAGTATCAACTCCTGCCATTCTTTTCTGCAGACCCACCCTGCCCCCTTGTAGGTTTCCTGAGGAACTGAGGCTCCCGGGGGCCAGATGCCTTCTGCATAGAAAATATTAAGAGCAAAGGCTCTGAGGTCAAACAGCTATGGGTTTGAGTACCTGCTCAACCACTTCGTAGCTCTGTGGCCTCGGGAATGTTGCCTAATTTCTAGGACCCTCAGTTGCCTTATCTGTGAAATGGGGCTTAGGGACTAATTGGTTGGGTGGTTGTGAGGTTAAGTGAGGTGTAGGCAAAAATTCTAACACACATGTTCAGTAAATGTTGGCAATTCACCTCCTCATTATTATTCTAATTGGTGTATCATTACACATGTAGGTGTAAATTTTTTTGGTGACTACTTTATGGAGATATAATCCACACACCATACAATTCATCCTATAGGCGAATTTTCACCCCTTTATTCCAGCCACCGAAAGTTCCCACCCACCGTCCTGTGATGTGTCCTGGAGTGGATGGGGATGGGAGGAGGGGTGGCTGGCACCCTCTGTGAGTCCAGGGGTGGGGTTTTCTCTAACTTCCTCCCAAACTCCAGAGCCCCTCCCCCAAAACGCTGCTTGGTGAGGCATGTGGGAAGAGGAAGGTTGGGACCGTTTCTGGGCACGCCTCCCAGGATCTCACCATGAGTTTTTGTTTCCACAGCCCCCAGAAAGCCTCTGGATTCTGTAAGGATTCTGCCAGGTCCCTGGTGGCCCTTTACCATGATGGTGCACTGCCTTGTGAGTGCCACCCCGCTGGGGCCATTGGCCATCGCTGCAGCCCAGAGGGCGGGCAGTGCCCATGCCGGCCCCATGTCATTGGGCGGCAGTGTACCCGCTGTCAAATGGGCTACTACGGATTCCCGCACTGCAAGCGTAAGTGCAGGTTCAGGTCAGCCAAGGTCACCTGGGGCCAGGTTTCTTGAATTTCACTGTGCTGGAGACGCACCTGGGAATCCTGTGAAAATGCAGATTCTGACTCTCAGGCCTGAGAGTCTGCATTTCCAGTAACCACTCGGAGTATACCCGTGCTGCTCGTCTAGGGACCACACTATGAGTAGCAAGGTTCTAGAAGATAAATATTTATGTTTCCCATGCTACATGACCCATGCGCTTGGCAAAGCAGGTGAAGGTAAATAGCCTCAAGCATCAACATATTGGACAGCTCAGTTCTCTTCTTTGTGGAATAGGTTAGGCTTCAGTTTTTTGTTTTTTTTGTTTTTTTTTTTTGCGGTACGCGGGCCTCTCACTGCTGTGGCCTCTCCCGTTGCGGAGCACAGGCTCCGGATGCACAGGCTCAGCGGCCATGGCTCACGGGCCCAGCCGCTCCGCGGCATATGGGATCTTCCCAGACCAGGGCACGAACACGTGTCCCCTGCCTCGGCAGGCGGACTCTCAACCACTGCGCCACCAGGGAAGCCCTAGGCTTCAGTTTTTGCAGCCTCACCAAAGCTCAGCTGAGGTGGGAGGAGAGCCAGGCTCACAGGGCGTACTCCTCACTGAATGAGGAGGCCATGGATCTTTATCTAGGAAATGTGGTGCAGCCCTAGACGAGGGTCAGCCCAGGCCACGTGAAGGGGGCAGAGTCCCCGCATGGAGGCCAGCCTTTGCCTAACAAGGGCCCCGCTGCTGCATCCTGTCCTGACCTTGGGCTCAGTGCACTGGGGTGACGTGGAGCCCCTTCAAGAAGCCTGAGAAGAGCTGACCCTCTGACAGAGGACAGGCCTCACGTTAGAATGACATGTAACTGCAGCTCAGAGTCGAGGGGCACCTTAGGGTGTCTACCTTGGTGTCAGTAGCTCCAGCTGTGCCTCACTCAGCTTCTGCACGTTGTGTCCACCATGAGCGTTGGGTGTGGTCGGTCTTGGCCCCAAGAAAGGGGCCTTTCAGATAAACCACACTCAATAGTACCATAAGGGAAGAAAAGCAAGACCTTTCTCCCAGACCCCTTGGAAGGTTCTGGAAACCCTGGTGCAGTCCTGCTGGAGGTCAGGGGCGTTTAACCCTTTCACCATGTCTCTTCATCCCCGGCCAGCGTGCACCTGCGGCCGGCGCCTTTGTGAGGAGACGTTGGGGATGTGCCTTTGCCCGCCCCGCACGGTCAGGCCCCAGTGTGATGCGTGTGAGACACATTCCTTCAGCTTCCACCCGCTGGCCGGCTGCGAAGGCTGCAACTGTTCCAGGATGGGCACCGACGGGGCTGCCACCCCGGAGTGCGACAGGGACCATGGACAGTGCAGGTGAGGCCTGGAGGACTAACCTGTGGCATCCTACGGTGGGAAGGGAAGACGCTGTCCATCCCCACACAGGTCCCCATTACTTCCCGCTTCGCATGGGCCCCGAGACTGCTTGAGTTGACCTCAGGGTGGTGCTCCCACCCGGGATGGGCGTGGCGTGTGGAGTGTCTGGTCCCCTCGGGCTCAGGTGGCCTGGCAGAGCCTGGGTGGGCAGACGGCTGTCTCCCAAGGCCCAAGCAGCCTCGCCGTCCACTCCAGCCTCGTTCCGCGTGTGTGTGCGATACGTGCGTGATTACGTGATCAGTTCCATCTCCTTGGTCACCGGGTGGTGAGCAGCTGTTTGTTTGTACTGAGGTCTGGGCTCCGAACCTTCACTCTCGTAAGCTGGTAGTTTTGTTAAGGACGTTGCTTGATGAAGTCTAAAATCCCGAGCCTGCTGCCCTGACTCAGATGGGGGAGCCGGAGACGGTGCAGAGGACTCCACAGGGGGCCTCCATTTGGGTAGGGCGGCAGGGTGGGCAGTACCCACTGGAGAGCCTGACCTGAGAGGCGGGGCTGCCTCCGGGGCCACCGAGGTCCACACAGCTGCTGAGAGACAAGAGGCAAACGGCGGCTCAAACAGATGCCAGGGGGCCAAGAGGTTCGCTCAGCAGGTCAGCTCCGCATTGGAAACCAGAGGGTGTTGTCACGTGACTCCAGGTCATCAGCCTGATCTCGGCAGGACCAGAGAGTGGCCACAGGGGGTGAAGAACAGTCTCCTAGAAGAAAAGGCTGGAAAGAATCTGATAGGGGTTATGTGGCAGGAAAGCTGAAGCAGGCTTCTGCCATCCAGGCCGGTGTGACCTGTGCAGGAGAGAGCGTGAGGCTTGCCCCCGCCCTGCACTCCCCCCTCCCCCCCCCACCCAGGCACGAGGACGTAGGCGTCGGTGCCTGTGATCCCGGCGTGAGAGCCAGGAGGGGCCGTAGCTGCGAGTGGCAGGCGTCTGCTTCTCCAGCTCCAGGGCAGCTGTGTTCGTTTCCCATGGCTGCTGACAAATGGCCACAAACTGGGTGTCTTCAAACAACAGAAATTTATTCTTTCATGGTTCGAAAGGCTAAACGTCTGAAATCAAGATGTTGCTCTTTCTAAAAGCTCTAGGAGAGACTGTTCCCTGCCTGCCTCTTACCTTCCCGTGTTGCCGGCAGTCCTTGGAATTCCTTGGTTCTGCCTCTGTCGTCTCATGGATTCTCCTTGTGTGTCTCTGTCTTCACATGGCTTTCTCCTCTCTGTGTGTGTCTGTGTCTTTCTTTTCTTTTTTTTTTTTAGCCTTTGAATTTTTAAAAACTTTAATTAAAAAAAAATTGACGTATAGTTGATGTGCAATACATATTGTCTAAGTTTCAGGTGTACCACATAGTGATACACAATTTTTAAAAGTTATACTCCGTTTATAATTATTATAAAATATTGCCTATATTCACTGCGCTGTACAATATGTCCTTGTAGCTTATTTATTTTACCTTTTTTCCTATTTTTCTTTTTTGAAGTATAGTTGATTTACAATGTTGTGTTAGTTTCAGGTGTACAGGGAAGTGATTCGGTTATACACATATATGTATATATCTATATTTTTTCTATTTTTTCCATTATAGTTTATCACAAGATATTGAATATAGTTCCCTGCTCTATACAGTAGGACCTTGTTATTTATCTATTTTATACATGGTAGTGTGCATCTGTTAATCCCATACTCTCAACTTATCCCTCTCTCCTTCCCCAGTGGTAACCATAAGTGTGTTTTTTATGTCTGTGAATCTGTTTCTGTTTCGTAAATAAGTACTATTTTTTTTAGATTCCACATATAAGTGATGTCATATAATATTTGTCTTTCTCTGTCTGACTTTACTTAGTATGATACGCTCTAGGTCCATCCATGTTGTGGCAAAAGGCATTGTTTCATTCTTTTTTATGGCTGAGTAATATTCCATTGCATATATTATATACACCACATCTTCTCTATCCATTCATCTGTTGATGGATGCTTAGGTTGCTTCCATGTCCTGGCTATTGTAAACAGTGCTGCTATGAACATTAGGGTGCATGTATCTTTTCGAATTAGAGTTTTCGTCTTTTCCAGATATATGTCCAGGCGTGGGATTGCTGGATCATATGATAACTCTATTTTTAGTTTTTTGAGAAACCTCCAAACTGTTTTCCATAGTGGCTGCACCAATCTACTTTCCCACCAACAGTGTAGGAGGGTTCCCTTATTTATTTTGTATATAGTACTTTGTACCTCTTAATCCCCTACTCCTATCTTGCCCCTGCTTCCCTCTCCCCACTGGTAGCCTCTAGTTTGTTCTCTATATCTGTGGGTCTGTTTCTGTTTTGTCATATTCACTAATTTGTTCTAGTTTTTAGACTCCACGTATAAGTGATATACAGTATTTGTCTTTCTCTTTCTGACTTATTTCACTCAGCATAATACCCTCCAAGTCCATCCATGCTGTTGCAAATGCAAAATTTCATTCTTTTTTATGGCTGAGTAGTATTCCATTGTATATATACCTGTGTCTTTCTTTTTTTATAAGGACACCAGTCCTATTGGACTAGGGCCCGCCTTACTCCGGTATGACCTCATCTTAACTTGATTATGTCTGCAAAACCCCTATTTCCAAATAGGTCACAATCTAGGTACTGGGGATTAGAACTTGAACATACCTTTTGGGGACAAAATTCAACTCTCTATAGCAGTGACGTTTACTTTTCCTGAGGAAGGACCTTTAACCACACTTCTGATTGTTGCCCAACGTCTAACAGTTCCTTTGTCCTCTGGGAAGGAAGCTGAGTGAGAATTTGAGTCATGGAAGATTCCAAGTCTTTAAAACCACAGGTTGTGAGTCCTCCGTGAGTCAAGTCGGTTGCCTGTCCTTCTCCAACTATGAGCCTAAATGGAATGTGACCGGTACAAAGAATTTTGAGGTGTTATCAGAGAGCTTTCATCACATACATTTGGTTCTGGTCCCTCCAGTGCTTACGCAATTCTCTGGAAGGAAGTCAGGCGCTTAGTTCATTACTAAAGACTTTGCATTGGGTTCCGAATGCACCAATAGGCCTGTGAAGATGTCTGACCTATTTCCAATAAACTCCTGCTTCATGGGCACTTAGTGTGGAAGCACAGGCTTCTACCAGGACCTGCAGGGATGCTACAGAACAAAAAGGTGCACTGTGCCCAGGAGTTGCTTGCTGTCTTGTGGCTGGAGAAGATGGATGAGTGGGAAGCTCAAAGGCCCTAGATGTGCCAGCCATGACCCAATCAACTTTGTAGAAGAAGTGAGAGACCAGACCTAAAGAAACTGTAGAATTAGAACTGGCTTCAGAAAAGGAAATCCAGGGTGTTATAAAAAGGGAAACAGATTGAACTAGGAATAATATTCCTTTTCGTATATTTGAAAAACAAGTCTAAGGAAAGAATCCAACGTCTTTATGTGGAATGGGTTTGCATGAATCCTTCAGAGGAAAGAATAGTCTGACAAATAAGGGGGGTAAGCAGAGAGGGAGGTCTTCGCATTAAAATCCTTTGCTGACTCAAGGGGCTAGGAATCTGGATATAAGAAAGGCTGAAAGAACAAGGTTCCGTTTGAACAGCAGAATGCGCAATGCATAACCTTGGGGAAAATAAAGAAAAAAACTAGACGGAGGAACAGGAGAGGAGATAAACAGAGGGACGTGGAACAGTTATTGGGGGATGGAATCCTGGCAGAGGACGAAGCCCAAGACTCTATAGTGGCTCCAATCACAGCTGCATGAAGACACTCAGAGCCCTAAATACTGAAAACATTCCAGTGCCTCCATATTTAATTAAAAATAAAAACTTACTAAGTCACAAAATAAGTGCTAACAAGTCCAAGAAAGTTCTGTTTTTCCATAGTGGCTACTTCAGATTTTCTTTTGAAAACAGATCACCCACGTGAAGAGTTTGGGGCTGGGGGTGGAGGTTGGGGAACCATGTACGTGGGTTAGAGTGAGAGAGGACCCCAAGGAGAAGGTGTGGACACACAGGAGGGAAAACAGGTGTGGGTCCTGGAGGGGGTCCCTATGTTTAATCATAGGAGGCAAAGGAGCCAAGGAGGTGGAGAAGCAGTTTTCAGGCAGGAAGAGAAGCAGGAGAATTCACTGTCTGAGAACCAGTGGGAGAGTTTTAAAAGGACATGGATGGTCAGCAGAAGAAGTTGCTGCAAACAGGACCTCACACACAGTCTCTCAATGCTGCCACCACAGAGAAAGGAAACTGAGAACGCATTAAAAACTGTAAAAGTCAGTTAAGGCACCATCTACGAGAGAGAGATTTACCACAGGATGTTAGGTACAAATTCTAAGGAGAATTTAACAAACCTTCACTAGCCAAAGACAGTTTAGTAGACTAGAAAATTCCTAACTCAGGACTGAGGACATGTTGTATAGTAGTTTTGCCCACACCCGAGGGAACATCAACAGGAATGGAATCTCATTGACCAAACCAAGACGTGAAATTATTTATCCTGACATTACCAAAAAGGCTGTAATCACCTAATGGGATGACGCATCTTTCCATGATCAAAGTGGATTTGTCATGAAAGGGCCTTGGCAGATAATGTAAGAAAAACTTCAGTTTATTACATGACTGTAAATTGCACAAATTACCCATGATAATTCCAGTGTTGATGCCAAAAAAGCTTTCGATTGCCTAAAGGATTATTTCTTTAGAAAATATTAGAGGAAAGAATGCTCCCCGCTGCCCCTGAAAATATCCTAATGAAAATGAAGAATGTGTTTAGAGGAACCTAACATTCAAGTAAAAGAAGTAATCAAAGAAACCTGGAACTTGCAGTAAAAAGAAGAACATATCCTTTCTCAGTGATACAACAGACTCTCTTACAGTTGTGCAAGTTATCACAAATCACAAAGCTGAGAAATTTGAATTTTCAAATTTTATTTGACTATTTAGATGTGTTAACGTTTATCATACTAAAGGGAAATCGAACTGTTATAAATATTAATCTCCTTTCAAATGAATTACAGAAATAATTGCAGCAATCCACAATACTCAATTTGTTCTTAATTGAAACTAGTGCTGTAATTTTAGACACAATTGGAAATAAATTCAATTGGAGCCATAAGATTGAGTTCTTGCTTAGCTTTTTTGTTTGTTTGTTTGTTTTTGCGGTACGCGGGCCTCTCACTGTTGTGGCCTCTCCCATTGCGGAGCACAGGCTCCGGACGCGCAGGCTCAGCGGCCATGGCTCACGGGCCCAGCCGCTCCGCGGCATGTGGGATCTTCCCGGACTGGGGCACGAACCTGTGTCCCCTGCATCAGCAGGCGGACTCTCAACCACTGCGCCACCAGGGAAGCCCCTTGCTTATCTTTGTCATGAACTAGCCAGGAGACTCTGGGCAAGTTGCTTTGCCTTCCTTGGTCTCAGCTTCCTAATCTATAAAATGAAGCTTGGTACAATCATCTCCAACTTCCCACCTAAATTTAAAACTCTGATTCTATTTCTTCTTCAATCTCTGATTGTATCATGGAAAATATTACAAAAGTATATTGTATAAGTGATAAAAAGTCCATTGTTTGGGACAACTCTGTCGGGATTGTGGTCTTAAAGATGCTTACATTGATCAAAATTTCATTTTTTTATAGCATCACAGTAATTGAATCAGATATAATAGCAATGAAAAAGTACATTTGCATCTGCTTTTAATAGTGGATGATTGTGCCATCAGATTCTTTGAACAAACGAAAGAGCTAGACTAGCCTCAGAAGATTTTATCAATCAGATACACAGATGCTGGGAATCACTGCTTTAAAAGACTATCGTCACGTCGATGACTTTCAAGACATTTTAAGATCGGTTATAGGAGATGGCAGTTCACCTGGACGTCCAGTGAAACCACATGTGCAAACGTGCCTTTTCAGAAGAGCAGCAGCAAAAGGAAAGCCATTTGGGGGGACCCTGATCTCAGCCAGTCTCACAGATTTACTAAATGTGTTAGATGGAGAAACGAAATGCCAGAAAAGGTCGTAGACTTGGCATTCTGGGAACAGAAGTACTTCCAGGTCGGCAGAAATCCACAAGCCCTAACAACCTGGAGAAGCAATCCCTTTGAGGCAGCTCATCAAATAATAGGAATGGTAAATTCCAGACGGCGTGCAGGCAGGTGCTGGGACACAGTGGTGAGCAGGGCGGATGGGGACGCACAGAGCTCAGAGTTCTCACTTACGTTTCCTCTGTCCCAGAGGCACCTACCTTTTAAAGTTCTCTAGAGGGTTAAATATCGTGTGTGAAAACCCTTAGAATAGTACCTGACACACACTTGCACCCAGTATTAGCTGTTGTTATTATTTGCGAGGCGCTTGGCTGTCTGCCTTCTGCCCTTTATACTTTGTCCTCCTGAAGCCCCACCCATTCTCCTGGCTTCAACCACCCGACCCTTGATGATTCCCAGATCCAGAGCTCCAGTTCTGATCCCTGACGGCTGTCTTATCCCACATTCGTTGAAAATCCGTTCTACCTGGGTTCCCCTATTGGTTTTCCTTAGGGGGGGCCTTGGCGGACAAGTCCCCTGACCTCTGAGCTCCTGTCCCCTCACATGTATAATGAAGTGTTAGATTAGATGATCTTTAAGGGCCCTCTCAACTCCTAAACTCTACACTGATTCCATATCTGAAACCCTTGCCATTGTCTTGCCTTTCAGGCCATTCCTCTCTTTGAATGTTTTTTAAAAAATTCTACATATTGGTGACAGCCTCCTCCCGGTCCCCAAAGCCTGAAATCTCAGCATCACCTTAGAGTCAATTCCTTTTTCCTACAGTCAATCAGGTGTCAACTTCTAACAAAGTGTGTATTATCCCCCTTCCTTCGATGGCCCCCTGCAGGTACTTCCGCCTGGTGAGGTCCTTTGTGACCACTTCCTGTGTGAGTGATCCTGACAGTCTCCGGATTGACCTTCCTTTTCCTGGCTTCCTTTCTTCCTTCCTTCCTCCCTTCACCTTTCCTTCCTTCCTTCCTTCCTTCCTTCTTTTCTCCCTGATTGAAGGGGAATATGCTAGTACACAATTATACTGGGATTTAAAAATCGATTTTCTCCGTCATTTTTTTATTAGTGCATAGAGAACGTTGATACATGCACGTGTCTATGATTTCATCTTCTTGGTGTGTGGGGTTTTTTAAAAACTAGGATGAAACATTTTCTTCAGTCCCTGTGATGTTTTGTTTTTGTTTCGGGCTTTAAATTCTGTTTCGTCAGTTAGTAGGTTTTATGACTCAAACCATATCCAGCGCCTACTCCAGTCTGGGTGCTGTGCTTCGTGCCAAAGGCACACATACCTGCTAACGAGAGGTCATGGTCTGGTAGGGGACCCTCTACTAATCAATAATGACAGTGCAGCATAATGAGCGCCATATTGTGTGCAGGCCGCTGGGGGGCGGAAGTGGCTCTGACCGGTACCACGTCCATCACATGACTCTTTGCGTAAGAACCTTGCTCAAGTCTCCATCGTCTGAGAAAATAAAGACCAGCTTTCCGTGGTGATCTGGCCCCCACTCACCTAACTTAAGCCTTTTTTCAGCTTCTCTGGTTTTTCTCACTTTCTCTAAACACTATTTGCCTCAGTTCAGTTATCAGCTCTCCTTTCCCCTCTTCTGTGACCCCCAAATTATCCACATCCTTCAAGGATTCTGTATGAAAGGTACAGATGCAAAGAAGGCATGAAGCCACTGCAAGCCCACAGAGCTACGCTTGTCATCTCATTGCCGAAAGCTAGTTCTAAGCTTAGCCATCCCATCTCTCACGTGATTACCTTACTTTCTGCATCTCTATGTCCCATGTCCTCAGTGAAAATGCGCGAAGGTCAAGACAGGCTTATTCTACTTTTTCCCCTCCCTCCCATGTCCCCTAAACCGAGGATGTGTATATATCAATAGAAGGCACTCAGTAATTATAGGATGAATAAATGAATGAATGTAAGGTAGACTTTGGATTCTAGTTTAAAACTGGACTTGAATGGAATGCAATATTAAGGGATCCGTGGTATTTAATGAGCAAAGGGTAGAGTTCACCCTAATGCCCGACTTTCCGGTGACCTGTGAGACACACGAGCACCCACACACTTGCAGGTGTCATCTCATAATGTTTGGCCCTGAGCTCATTGCCGTGGAGATGACTTCACTTGACCCGCATCCTCAGTGATGCCACTCTGCACCTCCTGGCAGCAGCAACTGGAACCTTCCTGCCATTGCAGGAAGGACAGCTCCTCCGGTAGCACAGCGTCTCCCTGGAGGAGTGTGCAAGGTCAGGCTGACTTTAGGTCGTTTTTAAAAGACATTCAGCCAGACTTCGAGGAGGAAGTTTCCTTTTTATTCCCTGTTGTCTTGGCACCACACAGAGCTCCTTCGGTTGCCTGCTTTTGCGCGGGATTCACGTGTTCATTGCTCTCGGCGTGGCATTACACAGAATCCAGACATCGTATTTTCCATGTTGTGGTGAGCCCTTGCCCATCAGTCCCACCCGGGGTCCTGGGGTTCAGCTCCCAGGCCACTGCTGCTATCACTCTGTTCAGCTTTTTGCTTTTTTCTATCCACTCTCCTGTGCTCGGCTGCTACCTACGCGCTGAGTGAGGCTCAGCGCTTCATCCCATGTTACCGACGCGGTTACACCCTCTCTGCCCAGCTGTCCCTCCCACCACGTCATCCCACGGACGCCCTGAAGTAAACAGGCAGACGTTTCTCCTGGTCTCGACAAGCGGCTTGCGCAGCTGTCCACCCTGCAAAATACTCCCCTTCCTTTCTTTTCCAGTGAAGTGAAAATATAAGAAAGAGGCTCCCGTCTGCCTGTCCTCACCTTCAAGGCCTGGGTCCAGGTCAATGCTTAGGGTCACTTGTCCCCCGGAGGCACTCAGGGTGTGAGAGGCTCGTGGGCACCAGCCTTCCGTGAATGCACCTGTTGGCCAGCAGCCCTGAGTGTTTGCTAAAAGAAGCGTCCTGGACTTCAGGACGACAAGCTGCCTGGATGGGACTTTGTGACAAGAGCCCTGAGCACGGCATCCTTTTCCTCACTGCCGGTGGGAGGAGCAGGGAACGCCCAGGCTGAGTCGGGTCATTGCCAAAGTTCCTCCTCTGGTCTAGGTTTCTTCTTCCAGACAATTTTATTTGGAGGGGTTCTATGTACTCTCCCTTCCCATCTCTCACCCACCAGAGTTCTTGTGCTCCAGAAATAGGGAGTCATCTGGGAACAGTCAATTTTCTGCTGGCCCGTGATTGCATTTAGTTTGGGATTCACAAGAAGAGAGTAGGTTGTTATTAACCTGGGCCTAGGAACAAAATTGTGTGTGCTAGAGAGAGAGAGAGAGAAAGAGAGAGAGAGAGAGGTGATGTAACCTGTGAGTGGGTGGAAGTACTTTTCTGAGTTGGCTCATAGTTCCTCCAGCTTCCCAGAGGGTCCCTGACCTCTTCCAGAGTTTGCAGTCCCAAGTCTGCAGCAATCGCTCCAAGCAGACTGCTTCCACCTTCCACCTACCACCTAAAGCACTAGAGGTGTGATTTGGAGAATACTTTTGTTCCTCACGGAAACAGTCCCTGCAGGTATCAGGTAGGGAGGGAGATGAGGGGGTGGGGCTGTGCTGAATGACATTTGACCTGTCAGCAGGCCTTGCAGGTAAAAGTGATTTTGTCTTCTTAGCTGTGGTGAGTGGGATAAAGGGAAACACATCTGCTCCCCTTAGCTGATACCATAACAGGAGTAATGATAGCAAATACTTACATGTGCACGGCACTCTTCTAAGGTTTTTAGATGTTTATTAAATTCTCACGGTAATCCTATGAAGTGGGTATTATGAGCTACTCTTACAGATGAGGAACGTCAGTTGTAAAGAGATTAATTGCTCGAGCTTCCTGTAAGTAGCAGAGTTGGGATTCGAACCTAGGCCACCTGGTCCTAAGTTTGTGTACTTAAACACGTACAGAATGCTTTACTTAATTATAAGCAGACATTTGCCAAAGGCAAACTTACTGGGATATAAAGTTATATTTGTCTTTTTTGGGGATGGTCCCTGGGGTGAGATTATTTTTTTAATTGAAGTATAGTTGATGCACGATATTATATAAACTACAGGTGTACAATATAGTGATTCCCAATTTTTAAAGGTTATACTCCACTTACAGTTACTATAAAATATTGGTGTTGTACGATATATCCTTACAGCTTATTTTATACATAATAGTTTGTACCACTTCCTCCCCCACTTCCCTCTCCCCACTGATAGCCACCAGTTTGTTCTCTATATCTGGGAGTCTGCTGCTTTTTTGTTATATTCACTAGTTTGTTGTATTTTTTAGATTCCATACATAAGTGAGATGATACAGTATTTGCATTTCTCTCTCTGACTTATTTCACATAGCAGAACGTTCTCCAAGTCCATCCATGTTGCTGCAGATGACAAGATTTCATTCCTTTTTATGGCTGAGTAGTATTCCATTGTATATAGATACCATATCTTCATTATCCTCGAGTGAGATAGGTGATAGCTTACACTTGGTAGCAAGTTAACGATAAAATGTTTCAAATCAGATTGTACTCCTAACAGTCTAATAGAAAGCAGATTTCCAAATACTTTCTTCGGACCCACAAGAAAAAATCAGTATGCAGATCCATCAGGCCTCAGCTGTGCAGCTCAGTGACCAAAGCTGCCTCTTCCTCTCCTCGCGTCTCGGGTGTTGGGCTTCTCAGCCCTGAGAAGCCTCTAGTGTTTTCTCAGCCACTCTTGTGCTCAGAGCTCCCTGGAGCCTCCTTGGAGCCCAGCCCCACACAGGCCGTTGCCCACCTCCCTCCCTGCTCCACTGTCCAGCCAGACCACTGGGGGTCCTCCTTGCCTTCTGTCGCCTCGCCCAGACCACGATGAGCCCCAGCATCCTGCCCCTAAGATAGTTTGGAACCCATCCCCCCATCCATACTGAGAACCTCTGCCCTCGTTCGGCCCCCTCATCTACCTGCTGTGGAACCGATCTCAGCTCAGTCCTTCACACACAGCCAGCTGCCCTCCTTCCTCTCTGAAAGCTTTCCAAGATGACGGTGGTCCTGGGAGGCAGCGGCTACTGCTTCCCGTCTCCCTCAGACGAGAAAGCAAGGCCTTGAGAAGTTGGATAACTTGCTGAGACGCTGTCTCTAATACACGTGAGAGCTGGGGTGAAACTCCAGCCAGTCCACCTTCAGTGTGCAGAGCTCAGCCCCGCGCTCCAGGGCCCCAGACAGTGTCACAATGGCCAGCACCTCCGTCCACATGAGCCGGCCCCCTCCCACCTCTCCAGGCTCGTGGTTCAGCATCCCTGCTCATACCCCTGCTCCAGGAGCACCCGCTGTGTTCTCTGCACATGCCAAGCTGTGTCCTCCTGTTCCTGCTGTCTGGAATGCCTGCCCCACCTCCTAACCCGGGACACTTGGACTTTTACACTCAGCTCAGGCATCACCTCCCCCAGGGATGCTGGGTCCGAGCTGGCCCTCTAACCCCTGTTTAGATCCTGTGTGTATATCGTTCACATTTCCACCTCAACACTTAAGAGCTCTCAGGCCCAGGGACTATGTCCTTCTGTGCACCCCAGAGCCTAGTACCAAGCCTGGCCCTTGGAATCACATCAATGATGGTCATTGTTCTTTTTTTAATTAAGGTATAACTGACATGTAACATTATATTAGTTTCAGGTGTATACATAATAATTCGCTATTTGCGTACATTGTGAAATGATCACCACGGTAAGTCTAGTTAGCACCCGTCACCATACATAGTTACAAATTTTTTTTCTCATGAGAAGTATTTTTAAGATTTACTCTCTTACCAACTTTCAAATATGCAATGCAGTGTTATTAACTATTGTCACCATGCTGTACATGACATCCCAGGACCTGTTCATTTTATAACTGGAAGTGTGTATCTTTTGACCCCTTTCATCATCAGGATGACGGTCACCTTGAGCTATTTTGTGTGAGTGCCTTGTATCCGCTTCTCTCCATTCTGCCTTGGACGCTAGCACCCCGTGGACAGGCCCTATGTCTGTTTAACTGGCTTCATACAGCAACTGCCTTGCGGCAGTGCAGGTCGGCTTTAGAAGCGTGTGTAGAAAGATGACGAGGACGTTTGCTTCCTTTGCTTAAGTACAGATGCAAGCCCAGAATCACAGGGCGGCAGTGTGACCGGTGTGCTTCCGGCTTCTACCGCTTCCCTGAGTGCCTCCCCTGCCAATGCAACAGAGATGGGACTGAGCCAGCAGGCTGTGACCTGGGGACAGGGTCTTGTCTCTGCAAGGTAAGACGGAATGTGCAACGCTGGGGACGTTGGCCACTGACCATTGTGGAGGGTCTTCATGCTGAGTCATTGTATAAAAATAGGTGGGAAATGGGATTGACCCAAGATAGATTTCCATAGTGACTATAGCACTTTCTAGTCATTCTCATTGGATAGAAATAGTTAGAAACGAAGACCTCCCCCCCCGCACTGCTCTTGTCCTTTGAAGAGGCCACAGACCTCCTTAAGAATCTGATGACAGATATATACTGTCTTCAGAAAAATCGACACAAACATTTGTCTATAGTTTCAAGAGGTATATGGGTTCCCCTGAAGCCTATTCCTGCCCCATGCACCCCAGGTTAATCATCTCTGCTCCAAGGCATTCTGCAGGGTGTAGGAGAGCCCCCGAGTCCCAGTGGATGTTCTAAAGCGGTAGTAAGTGGGATGAACCCCTTCCCCCATATCGTGAATCCTTCTGGTGCTCTTTCTCTACCTCCAGGTTGCCAAAGGGCATCTTACGAAATTTAGGAAATCCTCTCTTCCATTTGTACATGGTATAAAAGTTTAAATAATTAATGTGAGGGGCTTCCCTGCTGGCGCAGTGGTTGAGAGTCCGCCTGCCAATGCAGGGGACACGGGTTCGTGCCCCGGTCCGGGAAGATCCCACGTGCCACGGAGCGGCTGGGCCCGTGAGCCATGGCCGCTGAGCCTGCGCGTCCGGAGCCTGTGCTCCGCAATGGGAGAGGCCACGGCAGTGAGAGGCCCGCGTACCGCCAAAAAAAAAAAAAAGTGTAAATAATTAATGTGGTAAAAAGCTTAACAGCCATGTAACTTTGGATGCTTTGTTGGCATCCATGTTCTGTCATCTTAGGTTGATACTTAATTTGTGCACTTAGATCTCTTCCATCAGAGAACCTTTAGAAGGAATGACCTCTTGTTTCATGTTTTTCTTCAATAGGAAAACGTGGAAGGTACAGAATGTAACGTGTGTCAGGAAGGGTCATTCTACCTGGACCCAGCGAACCCCAAAGGTTGTACCAGCTGCTTTTGTTTCGGAGTCAGTCATCGTTGTCACAGCTCACATAAGAGGAGAGCTAAGGTGGGCAGGGCATTAGACTCCTTTTGTTTTTATTTAGTACTTCCAAATGAGGAAGTAATGCATTGGCATGAAACGTGAAGGGTTATGGAGTTTTTTTAGCATCTTGCTTGGTTAGAATGTTAAGCGTTGTGCTCGCTGGTCCTCAACCTGCAGTGTTCTGTCCCCAGATGTCCTCATGTCCCTCAGTTCATCAGCTCTCTGCTCAAGTGCTTAGAGACGCCATCCCTCACTCTGTGGTTTCACCCTTCTCTGTGTACTTCATAGCGTGTATCACAGTTCTAAAGGTTGTCTATTACGTATCTATTTTCTCCACCACTCACAGGTAAGCTCCTTGATACAATCCCAGTGCCTTGAGCAGGATCTGGAACGTAGTAGATGCTCAATAAAAACTCATTAAATAAATGGAGTTAGTTGTTCCTGCCCCTCATTTCTTCTTATCTGCTTATCTTCCTGTTTTACTTTCCTTCTCACCTGTTTTAAAATTAACTCCAGGAGGGGCTTCCCTGGTGGCGCAGTGGTTGGGAATCTGCCTGCCAATGCAGGGGACACGGGTTCGAGCCCTGGTCCGGGAAGATCCCACATGCTGCAGAGCAACGAGTAGCCCCCGGCTCACTGCAACTATAGAAAGCCAGCGCGCAGCAATGAAGACCCAAAGCAGCCAAAAATAAATGAATAAATTAATTAATTAAAAAAAAATTAACTCCAGGAAACTAAAACTTTTGTTGCCTTCATGATTCCATGAACCATTAGTCTCATGCTTGCTTTCTTGTGTGACATGTCTTAATGTCCAGCAAGTATTCAAAGAAAGATTATTTTCTCTATTTTACTGCCTGCCTCCTGAAAGGAATGCAGGCTTGTAATGGGGAAAAAAAAAAAAATTAGTTTGTAAATCCACCCTGAAGTCTCCTCTTCTTACCCTCAGGGGAACCCAGAAGCATTATTCTGACTCTATGTCTTGTCAGTTCCTTCTTTTTCTTCCCCTCATAGTTTAACTCCTGGCTTCCTTTGTGATCTGGGGAATATTTAATTTTGATGCTCCTTGGGACTTCCCTGGTGGTCCAGTGGCTAAGACTCCGTGCTCCCAATGCAGGGGGCCTGGGTTCAATCCCTGGTCAGGGGACTAGATCCCACATGCCACAACTAAGAGTTCTCATGCTGCAACTAAAGATCCTGCCTGCCGCAACTTAAGACCCAACACAGCCCAATAAGTAAATAAATATTTTAAAATAATAATAATTTTGACGCTCCATTTAGAGAAAAATAATGACAGCAGTCCACTGTATTCCACATCACATTTTCTAAGGAGCTCACCATTAAAATGTGCCCACAGTCCTAGTTATTATTCACACCCTTATTTGTGTATTATTTGAATATTTTTTGAACACCTACTAAATGTCAGGAACCAGGATGCGTGCTGGGCTACAAGGATAAGTCCCACGTGCGTCTGGTCGCTACCCTTTGAGAATTCCTAGTTGTGATAGGTCAGGTGGGGGCTGAGTGGGAGTGGGCTCCCTCACTGGAGTCAGACACGAGAGGAGATACCGGAGGGAAGCCTTTGAAGTAAGGTGGCTGCCCCACAGCTCTTTCTACTCTGCATAATTCAGCCATCGTCAAAGATGCCATGGGCACACGTTTCCATCCATTGCCTCTGTGTTTCAGTTTGTGGATATGATGGGCTGGCGCCTGGAGACGGCGGACGGAGTGGACATCCCCATCTCCTTCAACCCGGGCAGCAGCAGCGTGGTGGCTGACCTCCAGGAGCTGCCCTCAACGGTTCACAGTGCGTCGTGGGTCGCCCCTGCTTCCTACTTGGGGGACAAGGTAACCAAGTCCTGCTGTTCTCCCACGCTCTTGCTGGACCTCCTCCATCACTGCACGGGCACCATCTACTGGATGTCTGCAAGGAAGGTTCTGGAAGTTCAGGTTACTAAAACTGAAGAACTTCGGTTAATCACAAATGCAGAAGATGGAGAGGCTGAGGGTGTATGGGCCTCAGGGGCCCACATAGTTGCTGACCAACAAAGGAAATCCTGCACCAGGTTCTTCCTGATTTTCACTTAATGCCAAAGAAATTTCCTCTGGGGAAGTAACCATTTAAATAATATCTGCCGCGAATGGCACACGTATGCTTTTAAATGCCAATGCTGAGAATGCTTTGTTTTAAAGCAGAAGAAGGGCCCCTTGTCAGGAAAACAAAAGCTGAGAAGTGACTCATGAGTTTATTAAAAGAGGCACAGGATCCAGTGACAGCACGGCTTTCATTAGTAGAGTCACGTGTGGTCATGAATACATTTTATTTCTTTTTTTAAAGTTTTTATTGGAGTATAATTGATTGACAATGTTGTGTTAGTTTCAGGTGTACAGCAGAGTGGATCAGTCATACATTTACATATACCACTCTTTCTTTAGATCCTTTTCCCATAAAGGTCATTACAGAGTATTGAGTAGAGTTCCCTGTGCTGTACAGTAAGTCCTTATTCGTTATCTATTTTATACGTAGTAGTGTGTATATGTCACAGATGTAAAAAACAAACTTATGGTTACCAAGGGGGGAAGGGGGAGAAGAGGGATAAACTGGGAGACTGGGAGTCACGTGTGGTTAGACGCTCCTTGGGGAGCTTATAAAGGAGTTGCTTTTCCTGTGCTGCGTAAATTATTATTCCAGGATCTGACCACCTACACTCATTTATATGGACAGAAGTAGAAACATCCTCAGGTGATATATGCGCCTGGTGGCCCAGGATAGAGCTTTGGAGAAAGGGTGGATTTCACAGAGCCCAGCCCAGGCGATGCCGCAGTCTCACATCTACAATGACTAAATATTCGTCCCTTGTCAGCCTGAGCTCTCTGATTCTGTCTTCAGGTTGAAGGACTATGGATTTTGACCTCTGAGTATGGGAAATGTTGCTCCTCTCATATAACCCCACTTCTCCCTCGTGTGATATACCTCTTCACGTCTATATGGCGAGCCCTGTACTTACTGGTCATCTAGTCCTGGCTAACAAATGACCCACAAACTTGGAAGCTTAAAGCAACAGACGGTCATTTTCTTGCCCAGTTTCCGTGGATCAGGAATCCAGGAGTGGATGGCTCAGGGTCCTTCATGCAGTTGTGGTCAAGATGTCAGCCAGGGCTGCAGGCATCTGGGACTGGAGGATCCACTTCCAAGCTCACTGGCGTGGTTGTCGGCAGGCCAGTGTTCCTGGCTGGCCGGTGGTCAGAGGCTTCAGTTCCTATTCACGTGAGGCCCACCGTAGGCTGCCTGAGGGTCCTCATGACATGGCAGCTGGCTTCCTCCAAAGCAAATGAGGGAGAGAGAAAGAGGTGGGTGGGAGGGGAGAGGAGAGAGAAGAGACAGGGAGGGAGAGCAACGTTTTTGTAACCTAATTTCAGAAATGACACACCGTCACTTCTAACATATTTTGTTCGTTAGAACCCAGTCACAAAGCCCAGCTCACGCTCCGGGAGGAGAATTAAGCTCCACCTCTTGAAAGCAAGAATATCAAAGGATACGTAGACATATCTTTAACCTCCTCAGTCCATCAGAAAGGCAAAACTTAATCTCAATAAGATGATTCAAGATGTGACCTCGGAATACTTCCAGATTCTAAGGTCATAACTCTGTGAAGCTGTGTAGGCTGTAGCTTCTAGGGAAGCACTTCAGTGGATTGGGGGCCCTGCAGGGCTGCCCCTCCTCCCTGCACCAGATTATGTGCATCTCCAATAAGGGTATTTTGTCTGCCTTCCCTGAGATGATGTTGCCTCTGATTTCCATCCTTCGGTCACTCCTTCCTTCTTGATCAGTTTTTACTTTAAGGGTGGGAGATATCAGGACCAGAGGTGAAGTCGCTGTCTAAAAAACCCATGATCATTCACCTCCATGTTTCCACCACCGGCATGCTGCGGAGGCAGCACTGAGAGGAGGCCCGTATACCTGGTGGTACAGGCGGACATGGCTTATGCATCTAGGAGAATGCAGAATCACTTAGGAAATATGCACCATGTGCCCTCAGGGGAAGCTGTTTTTTTGTTTTGTTTTGTTTTATGGTACGCAGGCCTCTCACTGTTCTGGCCTCTCCCGTTGCGGAGCACAGGCTCCGGACGCGCAGGCCCAGCGGCCATGGCTCCCGGGCCCAGCCGCTCAGCGGCATGTGGGATCTTCCCGGACCGGGGCACGAACCCGTGTCCCCTGCATCGGCAGGCGTACTCTCAACCACTGCGCCACCAGGGAAGCCCGGGAAGTTTTTTTTTTTTGACAATTTATTTTTAGAGGTTCATTTTGTAACTGATAGATGTTAACCAAGTCTCTCCATTAAATAGGAAAGCAATGGCCTAGATTTCTTAGAATAGCCGTGGATTAAATAGACATTTTGGTTTAGTCATCATCTAGAATAAAAGGATCTTATTTGTTTCTGCGTGACTATTTTTCTTTTTAACAGAAGTATCTTCTTGCTTGTAAAACTCAATCATGTTCACGTTAAACATTTTAATTGATATAAAATGGCAGAAAGTAGAAAGTTAAAATGCCATCTTCAATTCCACTCAGTAGAAATGACCACTGTTAACAGGCTGATTGTGTATCTTTCCAGATCTATGTGCCAGTGTACTTCGTAGATGAGTTAATGTTGCCATGTTCTCTTTTAATGCTTGTGCTATTAATCCTACTATTTCAATTTCAGGTTTCCTCATATGGTGGCTACCTCACCTACCAAATGAAGTCCTTCGGACTGCCTGGTGACATGGTTCTTCTGGAAAAGAAGCCAGATGTGCAGCTCACCGTAGGTGTCAGAACACGACCCAAGTAGCAGAAAGTGGCGGTTGCAATTGGTGCCAATCCAATTTTAGGACATCTTGATAAGTGGCCTACAGAAAGTTTGGATTAAGTCATTTCCAATATTTTGTAGAAACTCAAAGGGAAGTTTAGAGCATGTAGCACCTCCTCAGGGTCCTTGGTCCCTGACCATCCCAGCCCCAAATGGTTTCTCTTTTCTTCCCTTGCAAAGAACTTAACCATCTCTCACTTGGCGTCTCACAATCACTGCCTCATCATAAACTTGTTTTATGTTTCTATCATTCAATTTTGTCTGACATTTTTGAGACCTCCCTGTTTGCAAAGTCACATTGCTGGGCTTGTAAAGGACAGGTAATCCCTGTCCTCAAAAAAAAGTGTAACCAGGGGCTTTCCTGGTGGTGCAGTGGTTGAGAGTCTGCCTGCTGATGCAGGGGACACGGGTTCGTGCCCCGGTCCGGGAGGATCCCACGTGCCGCGGAGCGGCTGGGCCCGTGAGCCATGGCCGCTGAGCCTGCGCGTCCAGAGCCTGTGCTCCGCAACGGGAGAGGCCACAACAGTGAGAGGCCCGCGTACCAAAAAAAAAATAAAGTGTAACCAGGAGGGGAGATGAGAGAAATGACCAAAGACCTGCAGTCCACTGAACAGTAAGCCTTTGAGTCCAGACAAGACTCTGTGGGAGCTGGAGTCCAAGTGGGGGCTTATGTAGTCGGTGCCCTCAGAAGACTTCATGGAAAAGGTTAGTTTTGAGCCACGCCTTTAAGAATGAGCGTGAGAGGAGAAACACCCTTCCCCTTCCCTGGCAGAGAGTAAGCTGAACCTAGGCAGAGGAGCAGCGCCCCAGGGGTGAGCAGTCCACGTTGGCTGTGTTATCAGCACGTGCTGGGCCATTGAAAACAAGCCCGGAAGTGTAGGAAGGGGGGTGTTTAATGCCATGATGAGGAATTTGGCCTGAGGTAGACGGTGGGGAGCCCCTTCGGTTTTCTGAGAAGAGAAGTGACACCCGCATGCTATGTGCCGGGCACACAGTCCAGAACTGCAGTCTGGAAAATCTTGAGGTAAGGGGTGATATCGCATCCTGCATTGAATCCCCTACAACGTACAGAACCTCGCACATGGGGTGAGGTGCTGTAGCCTGAACTTGTGCTATAATTAATGCGCTGCAATTCCAGCTTCCTGAAGGGTTTTCTTGTGTCATTCACGGTATCAGAGGGGACTGGAAAATCCCACATGCCTCATCCCAGATGAGGGCCTCGCATTCTGGTAGCTTTTTGTGTTCAGGCGTGGCTGTGTTGTGTTTTGTTTCTACTGGCACCCAAGTGTATTGAACTGTTGTTTTAAAAGGTTCTCAAAGGAACCTTTGCAAAACAACTTGAAAAGGAAGCACTCAAGATTTCAGAGTTATAGTCTACGGAAAAATAGTTCCATGGTAAGAATACTGTTATGACATGTTGTATTTCAGCTTCATTATTTTTGCAGAGCATCTCAAATTCAGGCCATTAGTATGCCTATATTTTAATGCAGACTGTTGGAATTCATGGAGAAGTAATGACCAAAATTTCTTCTTAATTTATCTTCAAACATGGAAAGTAATTTAGGCTCATGAAACATTTACTCCGCTGCTTTGCTCCAAACCACTGAAGTTAAAAGCCTATGGGCACGTTTCTTAGATTAAGGTTTTCAATTAGTGATCGCAGATAATGCTTTTCTTTCTGAAAACTGGCTCTAATGAATGAAACCCTTTGGGGTTTGGTGCTACAACAGAAAAGCTGTACTTGTGTGTGTGGGTGTGGGGTGAGCGTGCTGCTTGTGGGTGCTGACCCTCCCATTGGACCCTCGAGAGCCACCGTAATGGGGACGGGCGTGCGGAGGCTAAGTGAGCAGGGCTGGGTCCTGCAGGGTATGGGCTGCAGGGCTAATTCCTCCCCCATATGCCAGCTCTGCTGCTCCCTATCTATGCAGGCTGCACAGGCAGCCTCGCCAACCTTCTACCCTCCCCGCCCTCCCCACTAACCCACCCCGCAAAGCACTTTCTCGCTACCCATGCGGTCCTGTAGGCAGTAAGGAAACCAGCACCTCATGCATTGACTACAAAGCATCATTTTTTAAAAAAAAACTGTTTCCATCTTTTTAAGCCACTTTCAGTCAAGAGAATTTTCCTCGTTTCCTATTTGTGAAAATGAACCGTGTTAGGGCTTATTATTCCATTCCCACGTTACTGCTCCTTTTGCCAGTCAGTTCATTTTGCAGCTACTCTTTTAGAATCAGGCATCTCATGTAATGCAGATCCATAGACGTTTGTTCCTAGATCAGTCATAAACCTCAAAATATCCCAACCAAGCCACTAACACATTCATGTGTTTCTTTAAACAGGGTCAGCACATGTCCGTCATCTATGAGGGGCCGAATGACCCCCGGCCAGACCGGCTGCATCATGGGCGAGTGCAGGTGGTAGAGGTAATGGAAAAGCAAACATGAAATTCTTCTTGATGAGCCTTTTTGTCCCACGATTTAGTTCTTTCAGAGAGTTGTTTTTCTGACTTATTTTATGAATTTAAAATATTAACTATATTTATATAAATGTAATTTAGATATCTAAATTAAAAATATAAATTATGTAAAATATACAGGGCTCCATCCTCACAGGGCTTTGTTGCACCATCTTTATGGGACTTACCACTGTCTCTCCTGTTTTACACCTAAGTATCCTTGTTTTGTAAACTCTGTGAGTCTGTAAATGCTACCATGTAGCTCCCCGTCATCCTCAGGCCTCCCTCAGTGCCTGGGACCTGGTGACTGTCCAACAAATGCTTGGGGTGAATAAAAAGAAAAGTCACAAAAACATCTAACACCAGAAGAAGTAAGAATAATATAGCTAAATGAAGGAAAAAGCTCATCAAATTATAAAGCATTGTATTAAACCTACATGGTTACAATTATTCCTTTAGAGTGTTCCAATTATATTATTAAATACGTCCAGTGAGGATTAGTAAATATATCCTCAAGGTGATACTTTTTCAAGTACCTTGAACTCCCAGACACATTGTAACATTTCTGTACTGGTCCACCCATACAATGGAATACTATTTGGCAATAAATGGAACAAAGTATGGATACTTTCCACACTGTGGATGAACCTCAAAAACATTATACTGAAGGAAAGAAACAAGACACAAAAGCCCATCTATTATGTGATTCTTTTTATATGAGAGAGGTGATGCCAGCAAAAATGGTGAAGAACCTGTTTTTCCTCCATAAAAGCAATGTGGCAGAAATGGTCAAAATCAACTATTTTAGAACTCTGACAGTTAACCAAAGGCTTGTGGAATCTGAAAAGCATTTATTCAAGAAAAATGGCTGAATCTTTTTCCAGTAAATGCACACTACTCCATGATCTGCAGTTGGTTGAATTTGCGAATTTGTAACCACAGGTGTGGAGAGCCAACTGTGAAGTTATATGCAGAATTTTGACTGCTCATAAGGTTGGCGCCTGCATTATTCAAGGGTCAACTCTATGTTCCAAAGAACTGAAAAGAGGATTTTGAAGATATTTGCACACCCATGTTCACTGCAGCACTATTCGCGATAGCCAAAAGGTAGAAGCAACTGAAATGTCTATTGACAGGTGAATGGATGAAGAAAATGTGGCATGTACATACACTGGAATATAATCCAGCCTTCAAAAAGAAGAAAGTCTTGTCACATGCTAGAACATGAATGAAACTTCAGGACAGTACACTAACTGAAATTAGCAAGTCACAAAAAGACAAATACTGTGCGATTCCACTTGTATGAGGTATTTAAAGTACTCAGATTCAGGGCTTCCCTTGTGGCACGGTGGTTAAGAATCCGCCTGCCAATGCAGGGGACACGGGTTAAAGCCCTGGTCTGGGAAGATCCCACATGCCGCAGAGCAACTAAGCCCATGCGCCACAACTACTGAGCCCGCGCTCTAGAGCCCGTGAGCCACAACTACTGAAGCCCGCACGCCTAGAGCCCATGCTCTGCAACAAGAGAAGCCACCCAATGAGAGGCCTGTGCAACGGAACGAAGAGTAGCCCCCGCTCGCCGCAACTAGAGAAAGCCCGCGCGCAGCAACGAAGACCCAACACAGCCAAAAATAAAAATAAATAAATTTATATTTTAAAAAAAAGTACTCAGGGGCTTCCCTGGTGGCACAGTGGTTGAGAGTCCGCCTGCCAATGCAGGGAACACGGGTTCGTGCCCCGGTTCGGGAAGATCCCACGTGCCGCGGAGCGGCTGTGCCCGTGAGCCATGGCCACTGAGCCTGCGCATCCGGAGCCTGTTGCCCCGCAACGGGAAAGGCCACAACAGTGAGAGGCCCGCGTACCGCAAAAAAAAAAAAAAAAGTACTCAGATTCATAGAAACAGAAAAGAGAATGGTGGTTGCCAGGGGCTGCGGGAGGAGGAAACGGGAGTTATTGCTTAATAGGTGCAGAGTTTCAGTTTTGCGGGATGATAAACTTCTAAAGATCTGTTGCACAATGATGTAAATATAATTAACACTCTTGTACCCTACTGTTAAAAATGGTTAAGATGGTAAATTTTATGTTACATGTTATTTACCATCATAAAAATAAAATAATATGCATGTGTATGTGCAAGAAAAGATTGTACTGTCACAATTATGAACATTTAATGAATGATCTGAGCTGTGTGACTTATTCAGTTTCCATGTCTCTCTCCTGTATCTTTCTCACTCTCACTGCTTGCACAAATAAAAGTGCATTTTAGGGCGTCTCTGGTGGCGCAGTGGTTGAGAGTCCGCCTGCCGATGCAGGGGACACGGGCTCGTGCCCTGGTCTGGGAAGATCCCACATGCCGCGGAGCGGCTGGGCCCGTGAGCCATGGCCGCTGAGCCTGCGCGTCCGGGGCCTGTGCTCCGCAGCGGGAGGGGCCACAACAGTGAGAGGCCCGCGTACCGCAAAAAAAAAAAAAAAAAAGTGCCTTTTACAATAAGCCTAACACTGGGAAATCTGATCTCACTTTATTGCTCCTTATTTCCTGCCTTCATTTTTTCCCCCTTCCTCGTGGCCTTCTCCCTTCTTGGAAATAACCCAGGACATGTGATTTCTGAATATAAATCCACTGTGTCTACTTACCTATCTTATTTTAGTATTTTTCCTGATGCATTTTATTTATTTTTTTCCCTGATGCATTTTAAATGGCTTTATTGGATTCCTTCTGGCTGGCTGGCTCTGAAGGCCCTGGGAGTGAGCTTACCACAGGGAGACCTTGCCTCTCTGCTTTCACATGTAGGGAAACTTCAGACACGCCAGCAGCGGTGCCCCCGTGACTCGGGAAGAGTTGATGATGGTGCTGTCTAGACTGCAAGGTGTGCATCTCCGGGGCCTCTACTTCACCGAGACACAGCGGCTCACCCTGAGCGGGGTGGGGCTGGAGGAGGCCTCGGAAACAGGAAGCGGACGTCAAGCACAGAATGTAGAGATGTGTGCCTGCCCCTCTGACTACACAGGTGACTCATGTCAGGTAGGAAACGCTCCTAAACCGTAAAATCCCCCCAGGGTCTCCTGTGGCTGCTGTTCCTGTTTGCTGTCCAGCGCTGCTGGACGATTTGGGGCTCTCTGACCATCAAATTTCTGCTGGGCTCTAGCTTCTATCTTACCTGGACCACTTGCAGGTATTAAATATGAAAAAGAAATCACAAGTGTCTCAAAATCCATCGGAAAGCCACAGAAGCTCGGTGGATCCTGGGGGTTGCAGAAATCTGGACTTTCTGGGAAGCAGGAAGGACCCCGCCCATGGGCATCCCAGTATGTGGGCCACTGCTTTCCCAGTAGCTGACCCAGGGTTCTCAAGCCTTTCTCTAATCCAGAGCCTCCCTCCCCCACCCACCCCAACAGTTACAGCCCAGTGAATATGCTGATTATTCAAAGGAAATTGCAGTCCAAGTTTCCAGCTCACAGCAGATCCTCATTTGAGGCCCAGTCAACCTGACTGTCCTCAAGTGATTAAAAGGTGCCGCAGAATGAAACCATTTCATGTCTCAAACTGCAAATGATGTTCTCTTCCTGAAGAGAGGGAAAAAAATCCGCTGCGGTTAGTGCAATTAACAGGAAATAGCAAGCATTGTCATTCTGAGAATTCCAGGCATGCCTCGGATGTGGATTTAGCGACATCCTTCACTTTCCATCCTGACCCCTGGATTGCAGAAAACCCCAAGGTGATCTGCACATCAGTTTCTTTTTTAACCTGCATATACAATATATTTGCAGGTTAAAATTATAGTTTGCAGGTTAAAATATAATAGAGCCACCGTGGTTTTCTCAGGACTCCTGCCATGTAACTTTTAGTCCCCAGGTGCTCCCATTCTTCTTCCCCCTGCCTTCTCCCTTTTTTCTAGCCCGATTTAAAGAAATTCAGAGCCCAAGGGAGAGAGAGGGGCCTCTGGATTACCACCCTCCGGCCAGGGCGTGTCCTCGGCGTCTGACTCAGCCTGTGATTTACTGCGGCCTGTGCTGTCTGGGGGGTGAGGTGGGTGGAAGGTGACGCCTGCCCCACCTGGCAGGAATTACAGAGCGGCGCGCTCCCCCACGGGACTGTTATGTGCGCTCTCTCACAGGCTGACTCATGGGTGAAGTTTACAGGTGGGGCCTCCTGCCGCAGACAGCCTGCCTTACCTGAGTCAGCCGGGCCCGGGCACTGAGCAGGAAGGGCAGGTATAAGAGGAAGAGGCAGAGGTCTGCGTGCAGCCAGCAGGACACCCAGAGACCAGGATGCCCCCGGCGGTGAGGGGGTCCCCCCGGAGCGCGGGATGGCTGTGGATCTTTGGGGTGGCCCTGGGGCAGTGTCTGGGATACAGTTCACAGCAGCAAAGGGTAGTGCTTCCTCAGCTGCCCGGTCAAAGCCAACAGCAAGCAAGTTATGTGGAGTTTAAACCCAGCCAGGTAACGTCCCTTTTACATTTTGGGTTGGGGTGGGGAAGGGTTCCCAGCTCCGTGAGATTTTAAGTTAGGGTGATGAGTGAGGAGTGGGTGGGCTAGAGGAAGGACTGATGGCCCCCCATCCCGTTGACAGGCAGCGTTTATGATGGTGCCTGACAGATTGCTCTCCTGAGCTGTTAACCACAAATCCTATAAACATCAGCCCACCTGGAAGTGCTGAGACAGCTAGAGTTTGAATGCCTGTGGGATGTTAATATCTAGGAAACTTTGTGCCCTTTTGAGAGTAACCCAAGCCTCAGGACAAAAGCGTCTGTTGCCTATAGGCTTCCGAATTCTGCTTGGGAGAGAAATTACCCACAAAGTTAACCATGAGAATCAGTGAAATCCCTTTTTAAGAAAGTGATGAGATCAATTTTCTATAATACCTAACAGATGTGCTTCAATTTGCCAGACATTAAACACTCACAAATTCTGCTTTCACTGTCTTTAAACTTCCTGGATGGTACATGTATATTCACAGAGAAATAGATTCAATGGCTGCTGAAGTAGCCCTGGAAACTTGATAGAGACAGAATTTTATCATTTGTACTACAAAAGTTTATTGGAAAAGTTATCCTGAAAAATTATCGCTTAAAATGATTAGTTGCAAAGCCTCTTTACTGAAATAATATATTAGGATACATTCATTTTCACTTAGAATAAGTCTTCAGTACAATCTACTTAGTTGAACGGCATTTTATGTAAAATCTGGAGTTTGCCTTATAGAGGTGAGAAAATGATTATATTTCAGTAACTGACAAATGTTCTGAGAGTCACATGATACGTAACTCTTGCAGAGTACTTTTCTGTTTCTAATCAAGAGCACATGAAGATGGGTGATTCACTTTAACCAGCATAGACCATCCTACCCCCCAAAGCATATTTAATTAAGGCTTTTACTGGACATGTTGTCATAATCAAACCAGATGTATTTATTTATTTGGATAATTTGTTCTTTACCAAATTGGATTATTTTATAAGCATGTAATGTGATATATGGTGATAATTATAAGGCACTTGTCCCTTGTTAGTAGAGATTGCAGATACGATCACACCACCACTGGCTGAATTTCATTCAAATGTACCTCTCAGTCGTGCTTTCAGCTCAAGAACATTCCTTTCATATTTGGATTCTTCTTTAGACAAGCCTATTCATAGAACACACAAAGTAGTCTAAGTTTCTGCAATGCATTCTTTTGCCTAAACGTGGTTCTTAATAGCTGAAGGGAAAATTATATTGTAAATTATAGTATTGTTATTGTGTACGATTTGGCATCATTGTGTCATTTTTAGAAGGAGCTTCTAGCCAAAACTGGAATATTCCACTCTAGGGAAGATGTGAGCTTCCTTCTCCCCCAACACATTGGCTTCTTCCTCTCCCCAACCTGGCCAGCTAGAGACCTTTAAGGCCATGGATGAATGAGAGCAGATTTCCCTTGACTGTAACCTCAGAGTCTCATAGACGTACGTGCTGTTTAAAGAGATTAGATAAAAGATGATCTTTTATGTTGAAGTATTAATTTTTCCTGATGCTTTAGAAGAAAAGCTGTATAGGCGATCACTGAAAGAAACTAGGGATAACACCTGACTTTAATCAGTGCACTGATTGGCTCTGGCAAAATAAAGAAAATGCTTATCATTCTCTTTAAAGACAGAAATCTAAATAATTTTTAATGGCTGGTACCATGATACTTGCTTTTCTTCTTTTGGGGACATTCTTCACTAGAATCTTTTTTAAAAAATATCCATTCATCAAAAGAAAACCGTAATTCTTTTCATCCACGTGAAAAATAATCACGTGTGTTACACTGGAAAGAGACAATTAGTGGAGACAGAATTAATCGAAGCAGTATTGAACAAGAGGAGACCACACTCCGGAGATTTCCTCAGGCTGGGTCTTGGTGTTCAATCGGAACCAAACAACCCTGCCAAGTTCTGTACTAGGATGCAAGCTGGTTGTTTTCCCTGGGGTTCCCTGTAGCCCATAGACCAGTGAGTGGCAGTGAAAGGGTCCCACCAGTTCTGCCATTGTTGTATAGATCCCAGTGAAAACCCCGTCTTTCCTCTTCCTCCCATACTGCTCCCCACCAGCCCAAACCCACACTTGGAGAGGGACTGGCTACCCAAAGAGAACTTGAACTTGAAGGGATTTGCTCAGAGGTCCTCCCCGCGAAGGACTGAGGTCCTGATCCTCTGCTTTTTCAGCACTCCACCCCTCCACTGGCCGTCAAAACCACTGGTGGGAGGAGAGAGGCATCCTACTTCCATACTCCCCCCCTACCCTTCCCCCTGCTCTGATTTCCCCACCACACGTCTCCAACGCGGGCACCAACACACACACCTACCATGGTGTGAAAACAAGAGAAGCTGACCAAAATAGCAAGTGGACCTGGCTCACATTTGAAAGTAGAAATCCACATACCAACTAAAGGAGCGAAGATAGAAAGGGGAATCCTTGACAGTCATAATGGTCACCTGCTTTGGATGATAATTTCTTTCTCTGTATCGACTAAATGCTCTGTTTGAAAAATAGGGTTGTAGCGCGGGATACTATCGGGATAACAAAGGCTTATATACCGGACGGTGTGTTCCCTGCAATTGCAACGGACATTCAAATCGCTGCCAGGATGGCTCGGGAATATGCATGGTGAGTAAATTGATGCTCTGATGCTACCAGCAGACAATCTGTCTCCCCATCCCCCTCTGCTAGGCCCTGAGATATCAAATGTCGCATCTCCTACCAAACCCTAGATAAAGGTTGCCGTGTGAACCCAGGGGTCTCCAGGTAACCAAGCTGAATTGTTTCCCACTCACTTTTCCCTCCATTTTAACGTGTGCCATCAGAGAACACCTGTCTGAGCAATTAAATTATACCTTAGATTCTAAATCTCTCATTAGATGATAGTAGTGGGTAGATCCTGGGGCTTAACCCTTGCCAGGGTATAATAAGCCAGAGCTACTACTTTGGACCCCAGTTTTGTTGGGGTGACAGGAGGTCGCGAGAGGAGACCTCATTGCTGTCAGGTAGCTCCAGAAAGCGATGACAGGAGGAGGAGATGCTAAGAAGGGCGGAGGGCACACGCTCACCGCCACGGCTGCCAAGGCAGTGGGTTTATGGGGGAAGACAGGCGAGGGGAGTCCCAGCGGTTTACGACTTTGCCGCCGGAAAGCTATCCTGTTTTGGAATATGTTAGAAAACTCTCGCCCAGAAAATTAGATTCTCAGGAGATCTTTCTCATGCATCCTGACGCAGAAGAGGTTTTATTCTGCTGGCTTCCTCCCTGTCCTCAGAGGTCCTCTCCCTGGTAGCCGGGGCCTCCCCGATTAGAGGGAGGACAGACAGTTCCAAGGAAAGGAGAGCTCACCAGTGCCCCCAGGAAACGAGAGCCCCCGCTTCCGTTGTGCTGTTTGGAAATACATTCTCCTGACGCAGGTTTCCTCTGCATTGTGTAAGGCAACTAGAGTGTGTTTCAGCTCTTTGAGTTCCTAGGCTATTTTATGCGCGTTCGGCATGTCCCGGGGAGCTGCTTCCTCTGCAAGACGGGACAGGCCAGGACAGGAAATTGTTGTAAAGAGCCTGATGGAATATTCTGTAGGATTTTAACCTTATAAGTTCAAAAGGAATAAAAGACGTTGGGTAATGTTGTCTTCCAGCTCTTAGGTATCTCAAATAATAGTTTGTGTTTCATACTGTATGGTGTGTGTATCACAGGTAGACAATTTCATGAAAAATACTTATCTTGTCATTAAACTGTTGCTAGATGTCGAGTCCACTTTATAAAAACTGCCAAAGAAAAAAGGGAGTTTTCTCTGTGGTTCAGCCACTGGTGAAAAGATCACTCGTGAGAGTCGTAATTCATGTTTTCATCAAACAACAAGATTTTCTTTCCCACTTTTCTTTGTAGCTCCGTCTACACTTGTCCCTAATGGCCATGTAGCCTCTAGAAACAATTCATTCAGGGAACGCTTCCTGAGTATTTGCTCTTGTGGGAAGGACTGAGCAAAGTGCTGGGGGTTAAAACCATCGGACATAATCCCTGGTCTCAGGAGGCTTGCTGTCTCGTGGGGGGATGTACCTGTGTGCACACATGCACGTATGCACCTGCACACACGTACACACACGTGTACAGGCACACAGGTGCCGCTCAATGGCAGGCAGTGAGTGCTGGCCCTGCTCTCCGTCATGGCCATCGTGTGGGAGCTGAGGATGCAGCCCTTATCCTCAAAGAACAGAAACGAGGAAACCAAGCACCTTCCACTAGCAGATGGGACGATCTGCAGATTGGCCTCTGCCTCTCGAGGTCCAGAGTCAATTTTAAAATCTGGGACCTTCACACATGTGCACATCTCCCTGTCGTTTCAAGAATGAGCTTTGACGTGTGCAAAGAAACCAGCCCAATCCCTGGCCAGTGCAGCAGTGTGTGTCCAGTGGGGAGGGAGCTGGAGGTAGTGATGCATCCCGTGGGTGCGGTGGGCTGGAGGGAGCTCTGATGACGGGCTCCCTTCTCTCCGCCAAGGCCCTGCCTCTCCCTCTTCTCCTGGCCTGCTTTCTCCCCACTTCCCCTGCCCTCTGTGCCCAGTCACCCCTCATCTTCCCCTCCGTTCCCAGTCCCTTCCCCTTTCTCTTCTCATCCTCTCTCTTCAGTTTTCCTCCTTTTTATTCCCTGTTGCTAGAGCCTGTCTCCCCCTGCCCCCAGGATGATTTATCTGAAACTCACAGCTGCCTTGGGGCTCCCCTGAGGCTCACAGCCAGATGTCCACACTCCTCGGGCAGCCTCAGGGCCCCCTTGATCTGCTGCTGCCTCTCCAGCCGCATCCCGCCCCCTTGCACTTCACCCTGGGGAATACCAACTGCTTCGCATTGCCCACGCACGCCGCTGTGCTCCTGCAAGACTGAGGTTCTGTGCACACTGATCCGTGTGCCCAGAATGCCCTTCCACACTTCTCCACCCAGCTCAGTCCTCTCCTTCTGTCCCCCACGCAGGCATCATCACCTCCCCTGAGGTTCCTCCTGCCCTTATGACATGCTGCCACACGTTTGCCATCATCTTTCCCACATTATATTGAAGATGTCTATTCACAGGCTTCTGTCTACCCCTGAGTCAGGGTACTGATCCATCTTTGCATCCCTGGTACCTACCATAGTTGGGCATCTAGTTCGTGCCCAGTAGATGTTTGGTGTCCCGTGGAGTTCGGAGAGCACGTGCTGTGGGGGTGGATATGGATTCATTCATTCATTCACTCATTTACTTATTCACAGTAAAACAAGGAAACCTGATAGGCAAATGCCTCAAATTTGCAGGACTGATGAAGACAGATTCCGGGGCAGATACTTTCCCCTGAGGTTGAGGGGCATTTCCGACATTCTTATGGGACTTTATCAAGCAACTCCTGTTCTAACCCCTTTCTTCACTCCTCTCCCTGTGCCCCCATAAAGGACCAGAGTTCAGAGGGATTTTTCGTAGGATACAGGTGGCCTCACTGCAATTCTTGTTTCTCCACGTTCTTGTTTCCTCAGTGTTTTCAGCTCAGAACTAAGTAGAGACAGGATGAAAATAGCTCTCTTCAGGAAGTTCTTCTTTAAAATTGTCATTTGGAGTTATAAAAGAGAGGAAACTAATGTGGAAAGGTAAACACTTAGTTCAAAAGAACAGATGTTTCTGAGAGAGTCAGGGCAGCCGAGCGAAGTGAAGCTGGCAGCCCCCTCATCCGGTGCCCCTGAGAGACTCCTCTGTGGTCCCCCAAGTCCTCCCAACAACCTTGGAAAGTGGGTATTATTTTAACTGTACATTTTAAGAAAATTAGAATTGTATGTAAATCACACACCAGTAATTTTTTTTTTTTTTTTTTTTTTGCGGTACGCGGGCCCCTCACTGTTGTGGCCTCTCCCGTTGCGGAGCACAGGCTCCGGACGCGCAGGCTCAGAGGCCATGGCTCACGGGCCCAGCCGCTCCACGACATGTGGGATCTTCCCGGGCCGGGGCACGAACCCGTGTCCGCTGCATCGGCAGGCGGACTCTCAACCACTGCGCCACCAGGGAAGCCCCCACCAGTAATATTGATTTATTAAAAAAACACTTGAGGCCCAGAGAGGTAAAGGGACTTGCCCAAGATCCCACAGCTACTAAATGTTAGCGTGGGATTTGAACCCAGCTGGTCTCACTTCATTTCATCCTGCCTCCCGATGGTGACACCAAATAGCTAACAGAAGGGCGCTTCCTTTTTTTTAGCACCAACAATCATTGGCTAGATAGGAAAAGCATGTGGTTAGCAAAACCAATAGCACTCTGTAGTGTCAGCAGATTTGAGCTACAATTGTGTGAGTAATTAAGACAATGATCTCAATAGCAGTAAAGGTAATAGGCTGTTATTAATTTTACTCTTTATCTGTCCCAAGAACTGCCGTCATAACACTGCCGGGGAACACTGTGAGCGCTGCAAAGAGGGTTACTATGGGAACGCTGTCCACGGATCCTGTAGGGTCTGCCCGTGTCCTCATTCAAACAGGTACTGTGGAAGTTTGAAAATAATCTATTAGAGACAGGAGGGAGTTTGGTGGGTGCCTAGGACTGGGGAGGGGCTGGTGGGAGGGAAATGGGAAGTGACTATTGAAGGGTATGAGGTTTCTTTTAGGGGTGATGAAAACACTCAAAAATTGCAGTCACGATTGTACAATTGTGTGAGCATACTAAAAGCCATTGAATTGAACATATGAGATGAGTGAATTTTATGGTATGTGAATGCTATCTTAATAAAACAGTTCTATTAAAAAAAAGAATAAACAAGAAATGCAAACCAGAACCAAGACAAAAACAGACTTTCCAAGTTGTATGCTTCTGGGTTTTGCCTTTTCCTCTTTTCTTTTGCTGTTCATTCAGCCCCATCACGAGGCTGCCCTTCTCTAGATGCTGGGGAAACTGCTGTAAAGAAGGCTGGCAAAGACTCCGACCTCATGAGGCTTTACCTGGAGAGCATGGGGAGAGGGGTGGGGGTAATCATCACACTCAGTAAATACACGCACAAATCATTCTGAAGTATAATTTCAGATAGAGACAGGTTATGCCATTGATAAAAGGGTTATGTTATGGGTAGTGAGTAGATTCTTTACAGAGGGTGGTAGGAGGGCTTTCTGGAGTTGTTGGACAGGGACCAATGAACAATGAGATGGAGTAAGCTGTGGCATTATGATGAGGGTCCAAGGCAAGGAAGAAAAAAAAAACAAAACAGACGAGAACGCTCCTGTGATGATGGGTTTGTGGACAGTAAGAAAGCAAGAGTGGCTGGATGGCAGTGAGAGAGAGACGGCCAGGAGGTGAGGTTGGCGGGGCAACCAGGATTCAGATCCTGTCCCTTGCAGGCTAGAGTAAGGCACTTGGATTTTATGGATTTTATCCTCAGTGTGATGGAAGCCACAGGAGAGTTCTGAGCTGCAGAGAGATGTGATGTGCATTGTCATCCGGGCTCCAGTAAGGCCAGTAGACTCTGTGGGTAGAAAGCCACCATTTTCCTTTCACGATAATCCAGGTTCTGCTTGGCCTTGGCACTTCGTCATCGTCTTGCTCATCATGACACGTTCACTGTGGGTCCAAACAAAATATAACAGGTAACTAAGGGAAGCAAGATTTGGTTTGAAAATCAGAATGATGCTGATGAAGTATCAATAGTGCACAGGCTCTGGGACGGTTATGGACCACACAGCTGCTTGGTATTAGCCGAGTTAGCAGGGAAATGGGCCAAGTCAAAGTGATCAGAGGTCACCTGCCCAATGTGGCTTTTCTGGAGATGCATATTTGCAATGTGCATCCTGGTTTGCTCTCTGTGTATCTGATACTCGTTAAACCTGCCCAGTCCTGTGGCTTTATTTGTAAAGGGATCTATCACTTGACAATTGCCCAGGCTTGTTAGAACAGAAGCTAGAGAGAATAAAAAGAAGCAAGATTTTCACGGGGTGAAATTTTGGGGGGAAAGCTGTTCATCTTTAGTTGCAAAGCATATTATCATCAAGGTCAGCTTCTAGCATCTGTGCAATTTAATTAAGTAACATTCAGTTCCTAAGATTTATCAGTAAAACCCTATTTTTTCTAATTCTCCTTCTGGCGATATTAATACTGCTGACAAATTTCTAACTGTCCCTTTAGAGGTGTAACCGTATCTAATTGGCCAAGAGAAGCTCCCCAAATAAGAATTCTTTCACCAGCCAAAGATAAATGGAGTTATTTCCCCTCAGATTTATGTCAGTGGAATGTTCAGTAGTCACAGACGTTTCATAAGGAACAAGACTTTTTCATGGTCTCTTCGTTTAATTTTTTTTGTTTGTTTGGTTTTTTTTGCGGTACGCGGGCCTCTCACTGTTCTGGCCTCTCCCGTTGCGGAGCACAGGCTCCGGACGCGCAGGCTCAGCGGCCATGGCTCACGGGCCCAGCCGCTCCGCGGCATGGGGGATCTTCCCGGACCGGGGCACGAACCCGTGTCCCCTGCCTCGGCAGGCGGACTCTCAACCACTGCGCCACCAGGGAAGCCCTAATTTTTTTTTAAAAGAAGCTTCTCAAAATACACCAGTTAAGAACTAAAAGGGAATTGAAATTCCAACAGCCTGATTGGAAAAGTGTGGAAATCACCAACAGCTGTGCCCACAGAAATACCTGGGCATTGAGCATGCTCTGTGCTTTAGTCGCCTCTGAGGGCCTGGCCCACCTACCACTGTTTCTTCCCAGAAGAGATTGTGCCCAATATAAAAGAACTAGAATAAACAAGGAGAAGAAATTTTTTCTTTAAAGAATCAGAACTCTGTTCTTTTTTTTCTGCCTAGACTTGTTTTACTCCTTCCTTGTTAGTTCTGGAAAAATGCTGTCTAATCATCTCTTCCAAAGTGTGTTACTTTATTCTGTCTTAAGGGAAGGAATGTATTTCTCCAAGCCAAAAAATGAAACAAAGTAAATGCCTTCAGTCCTTATTCAGCCAATTTGCCTGATGTCAGCTGAAGGCATTTATCATCATCTCTACAAGTCTTGATGGGCAAAATTTTCTTCACACAAAAGGTAGCCAGACACTTGGTTTCCAATTTCACTTAAGGCAAGTCAGGTTCTTTGTGGCAAAAAATAATGAGCGTAAAGTCCATCAGCTTATGTTTTTACTGGGGCTTTTCTCTGTCGTTCTTCAAGTTTTGCCACCGGCTGTGTTGTTACTGGGGGAAACGTGAAGTGCTCCTGCAAAGCTGGATACACAGGAACACAATGCGAAAGGTGGGTGCCGCCCCTCCCCCGCCCCCTTCTCTCCTCCCCCGTCTTGCAGGTAGGGGTGGGCTCTTCCGGCAGGCTGCTGCAGGCACCCTGGCTGTAAGTGGGGCTCTGCTGGATTGAGGCTCAGAGCTAGGGCTGGGGCTGCTGGTTTCATTGAGGCTGGAAAAAAGTCTCTTGGGAAAAATACAAGTGTGCTCACTTAGTAAATCTTTAACTTCCTTCTCTTTCTTGCTTTGTACCTGTTTCAGCCATTTGAGAACGAGGTCCAATATGTCATAGTCCTATACGCTCCAGCAAACACCCGTCTACATACCTATGTATACCCCTACATACCCCTACTCCTGGGCGCACCCCTACATACCCCCCCAACATGTATCTGTATACTCGTACCGCCATATAAACTCATCCCTACATACTCCTATCCCCACATATACACATCCTTACTTGCCTGTACACAAACGTACAACTCTGCGTCTCCTACACATGCACACATATCAGCAGCCCTAGATATTTCTACACGCACACCCCTCTTAATGCCCACGCGACATTATGGACACTTGCAGGACAGCCTGTGTCTCACTCATTTCTGAACCCCTAGTGCCTAGTGTGGTACTATTCATATAATAGGTGTTTGTGAAACAAAAGAATACATGTTACAAAATGGAAAGTACATACTTGATCGTAAAGGGCCACAGAGCCAAGCTTTAGTTTTTCCTGAACAGTGTTTCATGATTAGCTACTATGCCCAGGGCACCGCCAAGTATTGTGAAGGCTATAGAAGGTACTTGTCATCTAGAGGGGAAGAGAGCACACATATATCTGGAAAAGTAACAGTATAACAAATGAATCATATGGATAACATTTTAAAATTTAAAATAACTGTAATATAAGATCAATACATAATTATTACAGAAATGATATAATACAGGTGAGCAAAGAACTAATAAGGCAGAGAACTAATATGTACCATAGCCCTGCAATTGCCCTATGCTCACGCCTGCCCACCTACAGTGCTTGTTGTATGTTCTTACAGATCAGTTCTATATGCATAGATTTTTCTTAAAAGAAAAAGGTAGATTCCTATTTTGCTTTCTGTTTTGTTTTCTCATCTAATAGTATGTTAGTAGTATATTTCCATATCAATAAGTGTTCATTGATAACATCACATCAGGACCAGGAAGTTCCCCAGAAGTTCCATAATCCCCCACTATTGGCCTTTGAAATAGTTGTACTGTTTTCCATTCAAAGCAGCACTAAAAGTGAATCCTGTTAGCTAAATATTTGTGTACATAAATACTCGAGATGTAATTATAGAACCGATCCCTTGGGCCAAAGCATAGGGACATTTTTCAGGCTTTCGATACATTTTGCAAAATTGCCCTCCAGAAAGATTGTATCTGTTTACCATCCTACTAGCAGCAAAGGAGCAACTGCCTGCCTCCAGTAGATACAAAGACTGTTCACTTTTTAAAAACATTGCCAGTTTGGTAGAGAAACATTGTATGTCATTTTATTTTACATTTTTTGGTAATAATTAGATTTGATTTTTTCATGTGCTTATTGACCATTTATAAATCTTTTTTTTGAATTGCTTTCCAGGTCTTTTACCCATTTTTTTCTAGTGGAATGTTCTTTTATTTTTTTGTTGATTTGTACAAATCTTTTAGAGGAAACGAATGCTTCATACTATATATTGCAAATATACTTCTCTGTTTTGTTTTTCATTTGTATATTTTTTGGTTTGGTTTTGTCAATTCTAGATCTGCAATAGTTAAGTTCTATTATATTTGTACCTACTCGTTTATTCTTTAGGGTTTCAGCCATTAGTGTCATGCTTAGAGAGGTTTATGCATATGCAAATGTTTATGCATATTTTGTTTTAGTACTTTTCTGGTTTTATTTCTTACATTCAAATCTTGATGGTGAAAATTTGGAACCTCAACTTTTTTGTGGTATTGCATCTCACAGGGCAGATAGATTTAGGGTCTACATGTCAGGCAAAAATTGACCGGAGCTGGCATAACCTTGAGTATCCCAGTGTCCCATGTCTCAGTAATACAGGGGCCATGTTGCATGAAATACACGTCATTTGGTTACACCCAGAATCACACTCTGTAGGGTGAAACAGTCACTCTAGGAGAGGCACAGGGAAACTAGACCAGCTGAGCGAATAGCAGGTTCACATCTCTCATGTCATGCTCACTGCAGGACGTGTGCTCACTGAGTGATGGGGACAGTCACTTCGGCTGTTTTTCCCTTACACTCATGCTCTCATCCCTCTTTGGCTAAGTACCTTTAGTTGAATTCACTAAAGCTAAATGTGTACAAAATTTCTTTTTTTTAATTAGGGGTTTGATTTCAGATTTTATTTTATATTTTAGTTTTTATTTATTTTTTGGGTGTGTTGAATCTTTGTTGCTGAGCGCAGGCTTTTTCTAGCTGTGGTGAGTGCGGGCTACTCTTCGCTGCGGTGCGTGGGCTTCTCATTGCGGTGGCTTCTCTTGTTGCAGAGCATGGGCTCTAGGTGGCTCAGTAGTTGTGGCACGTGGGCTCAGCAGTTGTGGCTCATGGGCTGTAGAGCGCAGGCTCAGTAGTTGTGGTGCACAGGCTTAGTTGCTCCATGGCATGTGGGATTTTCCTGGACAAGGGCTTGAACCCCTGTCCCCTGCATTGGCAGGTGGGTTCTTAACCACTGCGCCACCAGGGAAGTCCTGTAAATGTGTACGAAATTTCTATACGAACTTGGATTTGTTTTGTACATTTTATTTGGTTTTTGTGTCATTATCACTTCTGTATCATTTCTGAAACTATCAAATGACTTTGACTATTTGGTTAAGCAAGTCTCCCCTCGTAACCCTTATTTAAATTTTTTCCTGGACCATTCTGGCATATTATTTTTCTGGATAACTTTAGAAGAATTTTACTTAAAAAAAAACAGAAAATTAATTCAACTGGATTTCATAGTAAGGGAGGGCTACTCTAGACTGGGGTTATCTGAAACATTTTATGGACAAGGTGGGACTTAGGTATGTCAAAGGGATGACTGGAACCCAGTGGAGCTGGGAGGTGGAGGGGGAAGGCAGCTCAGGTCAGGGAAGTAATGCAAGAAAGTCCAAGGGCCTAGAGTGTAGCTGCCACGGGCAGAAGGAGGCAGTGCCTTGTTATGGGCATCAGCTGAGGGTCTGGACACTATCCTATGGTAAAAAGGAACAATTCAAAGTTCTTCTGTTTATCATTTCTGCAGGAGGAACATTGCCCACACTTATTCATTCTTTCCTTCGATGAAAAATGGATGGAGATCCTAGTATAAGCCTGGCCCTGTGCTAAGCATTAGAAACACATCAGCAACCAGACCACAGATTCTGCCCTCAAGGGTTTTCCAGTCTAGTGGTGGACAGATGTACAAATAAGCTGCTAAAATAGAGAGAGAACATAACTGGGCTGAGTCAGTCTGCAGCAGGAGGGGCATCAACCAACCCTGAAGGGTGAGGGATGGAAGGGGCAGCTACCCTGAGACAGAAAGGACAGGTGGGGTGGGGAATGAGCTTGGGAGGGTCTTCCAGGCTTCGTGATTTAAAAGCTATGCGACTCCTACCTGGGAGAGGCTTCCTAATTTAATCCTCCTTATGGTTCTGCACAAACAGTGAGGTGGAAAACGGCACCAGGCTGGAGGAGACATCCATTTGACAGGCAACTGATTTGAAAAGGGAAATTCTTAATTAACAGTTTTCTCAGCTTAGGTTTTTTAAGTTTGATGTCTCAGGAAAGCAAGCTATTGTTTTTTTGTGGTTTTTTTTAACTTTTCCACAGCTTAATGCCATTTTAATGTCACAGTTTTTCATTTGTTAACACTTATTGAGCATCCACTCTGTGCCAGGCTGCCAGGCATCATCTGGCACTAGTGGTTGACTACGCAATGATAAATACAAGCACAGAGTAAGGTGAAAAGTAAGCGTATATGCAGGAGCTCGCTGGGCAGAGGTGGGGAGGGAACAGGAAAGGCTTCCCTCCTCAGCCCGTGCTCTGGGACCCATTTCTCCCTTGGCCACTCAGAGCCGCAGACGACAGACGTGCTGTCTGCTCTTTATTTGCTGTACCGATGTCATCTATGAAATCAGGAAGTTTTAGTTTAGTCCATTGTGTTTAGCACTACCATAAAATGAGAATGAAAGAACCCGTTATTTCTCATAATCGATAACTAATGCTTTGCAAGATTAAGGAAGAAGCAGAATCAAACTTCCTGAATATTTATGTCACTTTAAATAAGGTAGTTTTTAAATATGTATCTTTTACATAGAGAGTTTAGATGTAGGTGAGACATCTAAAGGAAAAGTGTTTTAAACTGAGATCTTTTGCGTAGCATGGCTTGTTAGGCAGACTATGGGGCTGGTCACCCCAAATAAAGCCCTGTTATTAGGACAACCTGCTGAGTAGACTTGGCTAACCCACCTCAGCTTAGTTACCTTCTTGATAATTAGGGAATACATGGGTTTTCTGCTTCCTGTCCATTTTCCAAAATGTAGAATTCCAAATGACACCAATTACACATGCATACATATATATGAATATTTTATCATGTCTTAAAGTAGCAGTAGCTACCTTTTACTGAATGTCTGCTATGTGCAGGCATTGTACTAGATTCTTTACTATATTATCTTTTATATCCACCCACCAAAATAGGCATTGTTAGTACCATTTTTCATTCATTCATTCAGCATATACTTATATCTGACACCTAATATGGGTCCAGGCATTATCCCAGGTGCTAGGGATGTATCAGTGAGCAAAACGGCCCACCCAAAACAATTCACATCTTCGTGGAGCTTAACATTTTCATAAGAGGAATAGATGAAGAAATGGAAGCTTGAGGGATTAAGATAACAGCCCAAGATGACATGGACTGTGGTAGAGACGGAGGTCTAGCCAGATCTTCCTGATTCAAAACCCGTGTCCTGACTTCCCTGGTGGTCCAGTCAGTAAGACTCTGCGCTCCCAGTGCAGGGGGCCCAGGTTCGATCCCTGGTCGGGGAACTAGATCCCACATGCCAGCCACAACTAAGAAATCCGCCACCCTGCGTGCTGCAACTAAGACCCGGTGCAGGCAAAATAAATTAAAAAAAAAAAGATCTCCCATTCACTTTGTTATTACAGCAGAAACTAACAATTATACTCCAATAAAGATGTTAAAAAAAACCCATCAAAACAAAACAAAAAATCTGTGTCCTTTGCACTATATCACCAGTTTATCCATTGGTAAAGCATATTTAAATTGCCTCAAAGTTCTTTGATGAAAAGCTTAAATTTGAGAAAGTCAAATGCCATATTTCCTTGATTCTATCAATTCCATTGATGATAAAACACCACACACATCAATTTAATGACAATTTAGGGGGGATAGAGTGGGAGTGGAATTTTGCTAATGAACAGAAATATTTTAATTTACATCCCAGTTCCAGAAACATTAACATGTATTTGTGTTATTTTTTGAAGAAAACACACAATCAAGGAAATATGATCTTTTACCTTATAAATAAGGAACTGAGTTCTCATCACTAAATCATCTAGAATAGTAAAGGCTCAGGCTAAGGTGGCAGTTGTAACTGCTCAGTTGTTTAAGCCCCTTATGTACATCACTGCAGCAATTAGTGCAAATAAATGTGAATTATGCAGACTTGAAATAGTACAATAGGAAATATTAATAAAAGCCCCCTTTATGAAAATATTGAAATTATATGAATTTTACTTTAAGTTTTTTCTTCGAGGAAATTAGCCATAAATTAAGCAGTGTGTATTTGTGTGATATCTTCAGGAACACAACTCTTGCGTAAAATTCACCCACCCCTGATTTCGGTACTGGTCCAACCACTGGCTCCTGTATGCATTTTGTTCATCTGCCATTTGGCTGTCGGGATGATTGAGGACCTTGTCATCTGGGGTGTCAAGGAGCAAGGGAGCAATCTCTGCCTGCCTTCCCCTCCTCACCATTCTCATTCGAGTCATAAATGGCTCTGTACTGAGACACGTTCCCTCTTGCCAATCTATGTCAGCCCTTCCTCTCATAGGGTTACAAGATCCCAAACAGGGAGCTAGAAGTTGAGACATTGGGTGGAATAAATGATGAGCCCTTTGGGTGTCTCCCCTCTTTTTCTGTATTCTGTGTAGGTGTGCACCAGGATATTTTGGAAATCCCCAGAAATTCGGAGGCAGCTGCCAACCATGCAGCTGTAACGGCAACGGCCATTTGGGCAGTTGTGACCCCCTGACGGGAGGTAAGATCGACTCACACGTCTGTTACGACTCACACGTCTGTTAACCTACCTTTATCAAACTGGTATAAAATAGCTGGCAAAGAAGCCAAGCAAACATGTTCAGCAACCACATACACAATTCCAGCTAACAAGTTGTCCCCTTGTTTTGACAAAGCCGGGAATGCTTAGGTAGTATTCACAGGTTTGGTGAATAACTTACTTCAAGTAGGTTTCTTTTTTTAGGTAAATTGTTTTTAAAATATCACTAATTATAGCCAAAATAATTTCAGACCCTATTTTGGTGGTTTTTGCTGAGATCTCCCTTTGACATTATAAGGGAATCATCTCATCAGCTTCCTTCGTGTATGTATCTGAAGGAGTCAGAGTGCTGTTTCTATTAAAGTAGTAACTGTTCTAGGATGTGGGTGTATAATTGAGATGGATTTTACATACCAAGAAAAAAAACATTAACTGGGAGTTAGTATAGGTTCATTAGGGAAAAACGAAGTTGGAAAAACAGGAAGACTCTCTACGTCCTTCTTTGATGGAGAATATTAATGTGGTTTATCAGGAAAATGCCGTTGATGTGGTGCAATGCCAAATCCTTAGATAAAATCTCTCATCTTATAGACAAGATGAAGAACTAAACCCTGGATGTATGGATTAGATCCAGTCAAGTGACTGTTTCCAAAGGAACGCAGAGTAAATGGAGCCTTATCAGTCTAGAACGAGGTGTCTGTTGTTATGTTTGGGGCTTCATCTGGGCTCCATCTTGTTCAACATCATAGACTTGAATGGAAATATAGAAGACCTGCCCACCCAGTTATCAGGTGACACAAAGTTGGAGGAGCTAGCAAATGCCTCCTGTGACACATTTAGAATAAAATAGGGCCTCCACAGCCTGGAATGAGGAGCCAGTTCTAACCAGACAAAATTATGTTAGGGTAAGCGTGGAGTCGATCCTGTAGTTGAATGGAAAAAAACATAAGTTTGTGATAAATGAGACGTGGCTAAGGTTTCAGTCAGCGGTGAGTTCAATATGAATCAAGAGGGTAACGTGGCCCCTTAGACACCTTATACTATCTCCACTGAGTTCTAGTGTCCAAAACCAGGTGGCCTGCCGTTGTTCCCTGGTCCGCCGCCCACGCAAGTCCCCACAAAGGGCCCGTGTCTTTACAAGGCAATAGACAAGCTACAAGTTTGTTCAGAAAAAAGATGAGGCTGTGAAGGGACTTAGAGCCCTGTGACATGAGGAAGGACTGACAGACCAGGATGGTGGAAAGGAGACTTGGAAAGGACGGATCTGAAAGGCACATGTGTGGGAGAAGGGTGGGTCTTGTTCTGTGTGGCTTAAGGTATGGAGAACTCACATCCAGGAGTGGAAGCTAGAGGGAGATCTATTTTAGATCATTCTGAGGAAGAAGTGTCAAATGTTTAAAGACGAGAAGGACTGGTTTAAAAGGAAATGAGTTCTACTGTCACTGGAGGTGTTCAGGAGAAGTTTCGGCATCAGACACGTCGTTACTTGTGAGATGAATGCTTTTGCTAATAGCAAAAGTAACCAACCTAGAATGAGGATGGGAACTCTTTGTTCCAGAAATGGAACAAAATGCTCACCTGTGAGACACGTTTGTTCCTGTGAGCTTTTTTCCCTCTTTTTCATTCTTTCTTTCAATTAATAACGTCCAGATTCCTTGGTGGTCAAAACTCAAACTTGTTGAGAGAATTGCACTGATAAATCAGTCCTCTTCCTAAGTCAAGTCCCCCATATGCTGTGTTTGCAGGAGTTTGTGAAGGAAATAAAACCATGTTTCCTGCCTGTAAGGCATTTACGGTCTAATTGAGGAAATTAAAGTGACACAGCTATATGTCCATATAAGAGTGAGTAAAAGATTTTTTTAAAAAGGATGAGTAAGAGAAACCTATGATTACATATAATAAAATGTCTACAAAGATACTGTGAGGAGACACTTATCGTCTTTGAGTGGTAGGATCAAGGATAATGTTTTATCTCATTTTGCTGATTTTCCCAAATTTTCCATAGTGAACTTATATATATATATTTACAGTTAAAAATAAATGTGGTTCAAAACGTATGTGTATACACACAAGGTGTGGCTGCTGAGAAGACACCTGAAAGCCTCCCTGTAGCATGTCTAGGAAAGTTTCAAGCTTAGAGTTTTCCTTTAATAAAGTCAGATGATTTTTCACAGGAAAATGAGAGGGCATTTCAGCGTAAGAATGCATGGTATGGGGAAAGGAGTAGAAGTGGGAGGAGTAAAGAATGTCCAGGGGTGACCATTAGGCTTTCCCGTCTATAGCTGAGAACCTCAATATTCAGCATATGTGAGCAGTAGGTGGTGGAGTAGGTCCACTAACTTCGTGTGCATATCTCACAGCATCTGTCACACTGTTGTGAAATGTGCCTGTCTCCCCCATAGGACCATTAAACTACAGGACACCAGAGACTTGCTATCTTTGTATTCCTGCCCCTAGCACAGGGCCATGGCACACTGGGAATGCTCAAAGGTGCTCAGTGTTTATTGAATGTTCTTGAATGATATTAGAAGAGACATCAGCAGTTGTATAGGAGGCTACCAAATGAGGACAACACCGGCGATTAGGAGATTTCATTTCATAAGAATGGCGTAACCCTTTGTAGAGAAGAAACTGAATATATAATCAGAGAGGCCACACGAGAAGTTCCTGTAGCAAGATTGTTGGGAGATGAGACAGCTCCCCAAGCAGTGGCACCGAGGAGGGAGGGAAAAGGGAGGAGCCGGCAATGCTGTGTGGCTGGGTGACTGAACACAAAACTAGCTTTCCCCAAAGCCAAGTTAAAAAGCACGTGAAGGGGCTTCCCTGGTGGCGCAGTGGTTGAGAGTCCGCCTGCCGATGCAGGGGACACGGGTTCGTGCCCTGGTCCGGGAAGATCCCGCATGCCGCAGAGCGGCTGGGCCCGTGAGCCATGGCCGCTGAGCCTGCGCGTCCAGAGTCTGTGCTCCGCAACGGGAGAGGCCACAGGGGGGAGAGGCCAAAAAACCAAAAAAAAAAAAAAAAAAAAAAAAAAAAAGCACGTGAAGAGTAAGTTTAATAACGCTGTCTTCTCTGGTTACTCCTCATTTCAGACTGCATAAACCAAGAACCCAAAGATGGTGGCCCTGGAGAAGAATGTGACGGTGAGAAGAGAAATGGCCCCCTCCTTTCCAAGTTGTGGGGTTCAGCTTAAAATCCGTGAGCCCTACACTGGGACACGCAGTTTCGAGTCTGGGAAAGCAGTGGTGGGAGGTGGTGGAAGGAGGGCTACTTAGAGTCACATCCAGCCTCTGTCAACTAAAATCTGTATGATCTCGTGCAAATGACCTTACTTCTTCAAGCCTCGGTTTCATCATTCTTTTGTCAGATGGTGAAACTGAGGTTGGTAATAACTATGCCAACCTCATAGAGCTGTTGGAAAAATGCTTATAAATCCCTTATCATGATTCTTGGTAAATAGCAAGCACTCAATAAATAAAAACTATTTATTACCCTTTTCCCACATACAAAATAAGCAACAAGTTGAATAGATTCACCATTTCTTTTTTTGCCCAGTTTTATTGAGATATAATTGACATGCAACATTGTATTAAAGTATATAACATAATGATTTGATATATGTGTATGTTGTGAAATGATCACCACAATTAACTTAGTTACCATCCATCACCTCACACAGTTACAAATTTTCTGTCTTGCATTAGGAATTTTTAAGATCTACTCTTCTAGCAACTTTTAAATATATAATACAGTGTCGTTAACTATAGTCACTGTGCTGTACGTTACATCCCAAGAACTTACTTATCATATAACTGGAAGTTTGTACCTTTTGACCACCCTCACCCTTTTTCCCCATTCCACCATTTCTTTGTCAAATGCCCCCTGTCTAGAGATCTCCCTTCTTCAGAATCTGCATCTTTCCCGGAGAAGTCCAGGATTGTGATTTTTGCCTGTGATGGGCTATGTGTGTATTAACTGGGCGGCACAGCTCTGGGGCTCTTTGCATTCCTGTGGCTCCAGCCCACAGCACTTGTGCCTTTGATTGCGGCCCCCACAGATTGTGACAGCTGTGTGATGACGCTCTTGAACGACCTGGCCACCATGGAGGACGAGCTCCTCCTGGTCAAGTCTCAGCTGCAGGGCCTGAGTGCCAGCGTGGGGACCCTGGAGCAGATGAGGCACTTGGAGACCCAGACCAAGGACCTGAGGGTAAGTACTCTGTGGGTCCAGCATGATGCCTGACCCAGAGCAGATACTTGGTGAAGAGAGATGCTGTGTGAACGAATACTCCTCACGTGAGAAAGGGGGGAACTTGACTCCACTTAAGCCTCAGGGAGGCTGTCCTCCTTCCTCTGATCTAAATGAAGATTAGATTTTTACTGGTGAAAAGTACCGGTGAACACACAAAACTAACACTTCTAAGTGAACATTCCTTACATACTGAACGTTTCTGGGCTCCTTTTTCTCATAACTTTAGCTCACTGTTTTGCATTTGGAAGACTCGTACGAATTTGAGTACAGTTGTTATTAATTCTTCTTTAAATGTTTGATGGAATTTTCCAGTGAAGCCATGTGGGCCTGGGATTTTCTTTGTTGAAAGTTTTTTTTTTTTAATTAAACTGTAAGTTCAATTAAAAAATAGATATGGGACAATTAGGATTTATCTATTTCTTCTTGAGTGATATTTAGTAATTTGTGCCTTTCAAACAATTTTTCTATTTCGTCTAAATTACCAAATGCATTGCAATACAGTTGTTCATAATTTTTCCTTATCCTTTTAATATCTGCAAAATCTGTAGTGATGCTTTCTCATTCATTCTGGTTATTGGTCATTTGTGTCTTATCTCTTTCTTTGATTATTCTGTCTAGAGGTTTATCAATTTTATTGATCTTTTTATTTCATTGATTTCTCTCTGCTTTTCTTCAGTTTTCAATTTCATTGACTTCTGTTCTTATCCATATCTTTTCTTCCTTCTGCTTGCTTTGGGTTTAGTTTGCCATTCATTTTCTAGTTTCTTAAGATAAAAGCTTATTTACTGATCCAAAACCTTTCTTAATATAAGCATTTAGTGCTATAAGTTTTCCCCTAAACACTGCTTTAGCTGTATTCCACACATTTTAAAATGTTGTGTTTTCATTTTCATTCAATTCAAAAGATTTTCTAGGGAGCTCCCTAGTGGCCTAGCGGTTAGGATTCTGGGCTTTCACTGCTGTGGCCTGGGTTCAATCCCTGGTTGGAAACTGAGATCCCACAAGCCACGCAGCGTGGCCAAAGAAAAAAGAAAAATTTTCTAATTCCTCTTGTGACTAGAACTGTATTGTTTAATTTCTGAATTGGGGATTTTCCAGATAACTCTCTGTTATTGATTTCTAGTTTAACTCTTTTGGGGTCAGAGAACATACTTTATGATTCCAGTTCTCTTAAATGTGTTGATGTCTGTTTCATAGCTCAGAACATGTACTATGTACAGTTGGAAAGAAGGTGGTCAAGAGGGTATCCTAAGAAGTACTAGGGCCGAAAGTGCCCCACGGGCCAGAGTCAGGCTCCCTGGGGGGAAAACGGGGGCTCTTCTGCCTATAAATGGAGGCTGAAAAAGCAACCTCAAAACTTTCCAATTCCCATTGTTGGACAATGGCTGTATGAGAACCTAAGAAAGGACAACCATGCAGCCAGGATGTGGACAAGACTCACAAACCAGGATCTGTGCTGAAATGTGACATTCTCACTATCACCATAATGTACAAGTCCTAAGCTGTCACTATAACACCTGGTCCTGGACTGGGGCGTCTGGGGTGGGAGTAATGATGACCACAAGATCACTGGACAGGGCACAGAGAGTGCAGGGAGAAGAAGAAATCTCCCTCTTGGAAGGAGCCTGCAAACACTGTAACAGACAGATAATAAGAAAGACATGCAGCAGAAGCAACAGTCAAGTGATAAGTTCCCTTTAGAGAAAATGAAAATCATAGGACAATCTGAAAATTACTTTAAGGAATAACATCCGGGGCTTCCCTGGTGGCGCAGTAGTTGAGAGTCCGCCTGCCGATGCAGGGGACACGGGTTCGTGTCCCGGTCCGGGAAGATCCCACATGCCGCGGAGTGGCTGGGCCCGTGAGCCATGGCCACTGAGCCTGCGTGTCTGGAGCCTGTGCTCTGCAACGGGAGAGGCCACAACAGTGAGAGGCCCGCGTACCAGAAAAAAAAAAGAGAATAACATCCAGTAGAAGGAACAAGAAATTAGAAAAAAATTTTAAACACCAGAAACCAAACGAGAAGAGGTAAATATGAAAAGATCTAAGTAAAACTCGTGGAAATGAAAAAATATACTCAAAGTAAAATAAATCAGTAGATGAGATAAACCCTAAGCTAGACATAGTGAAAGAGGTTTTGGGGAAAGTTTAATAAGTGCTTTTGGAATGAGGGCTGATTGTAAACCATTAGTGGCTATGGTTGAGTACATACAGCAAAAACTAATGCTAGAAAACTGGTTCTTTTCCATCCCATTAGGGTAATTTTAGAGCATGGTTTGCAGGCTTAACATGGAGAGGAAGGGGGGAAGTCTTTATGTTTTCAGAGAAAAAGAAAAGCCACTTGGGTTACTTTGATGTCATCAGTACAACCCTGCATTTTTTCAATGAAGGGAAGGCAACCGACATTTTGGTATCCATCCTATGTGCCAGGTTCTGTGCTAAGTGCTTTCCTTACGTCTCACAACATCCTATGAGGAAAATAGTGTTATTTTTATTTAACAGGCCTGGAAAAGCTAAGTAACTTGCCCTCAGTCACACAGCTAGTATGTGGTGGGTCCAGAAGGATTCAAGCCAAGGTGAAATTCCTTTTTTTTTTTTTTTTGGTAGCTTTATTTGCAATAAGCAAAAATCAGAAACATCCCAAAAGTCTGTCAGCAGGTGAAGGCATAAATAAATGACTGTACATCTACAGAGTAGAATGCTAGTTTGCAATAAATTGTAATGAACTACTGATGCATGGGTGAATCTCAGAATAAGTACTCTGACTGAAAGAAGCCAGACCAGGGAAAGTTCATATCCTAATGAGTGTGTGCGTGTTTATGTGTGACAGTCATAAGTTGTGCACAGTTCTAGAAAACGAAAAGTAATCTATTAGTGTGTGTTCCTGGTGATGGGGAAGGAAGTGTCAGGGAGAATCGGGGGGAGGGGTTACAAGGGGCATGAGGAAATGTTTCTTATCTTAATTGTGGAGACAATTTCATGGGTCATGTGTCAAAGCATATCAAATTGTGTACTTTAAACACGTGCCTTTTGTTGTATGTCAGTTATACCTCAGTAAAGCTTTTAAAAAATCAAACGAACAAAAACAGAAAGAGCCTCATTGACCTGTGGGACAACATCAAGTCACCAAACCTATATGTAATTGTTGTCACTGAAGAAAAATGAAGTAAGGAGCAGAAAAATATTTGTGCATTTAACGGTAGAAAATGTTCCAATTTTGAGGCAAAACTATTAACTCACAGCTCTAAGAAGTCCTGTGAATTCCAAGCAGGATACAGAATAAAAGTCTTACTAAAGCCCACCATTAATTAATTGCTTTAAAAACAAAAATAAGTTGACATACTTAAAAGCAGGCTGAAAATAAAAAGATGCATTACAGAAAGGGGAGCAAAGGTAAGAATGACTTTTGTCTTCCTGTCTGCAAAAATTAAAAATAAAACATCTGAAACAATCAGGGCATTGTTGCACAAATTCCAGTTTGTCCCCTAGTGCAGATTATAATAAAACAGAATTAGTAAAATCTACATGTGTTAACCTGCTCTGTGAATGTAGAAAGTCACAGGAAGTTGTAACCTTTTTTTGACAAAATAAAAGAATATCTACTCAGGAAAATGTCAGTCTGTTTTTATAGATTTGTATGAACTTGAGAAAAGTGTAAAAAAGATCCAACAGATAATTTTGTTCTCTGTAACCTCTGATGTCTGGGATTGGTGAGGGTTTTGAAAGTAGGGTGATTGATTGTCAACCATTATTCATACACAAGATGAAATTCTAAAGACCATGCTTCACCCACTATACTTCTTACTTCTTATACTTCTACTAACACTCTTTAGAATGATGTGCCTTATTTGCCTACAACAAAAATAAAATAGAACTATCTTCTTGCAATATCACACAAACACTATGAAAATTCAGTAGGAATATGTATGAGAGAGCAACTAATTTTTTGGACGGTCGTATGTATGTGGCATTTTATAATGCATTAGCCCACTTACCACTGAAAACAACCAGCAGCTTAATATTATAATCACCAATATACAGATGAAGGAGATAAAGTCCAGTGAGCTTATCTATTAAGTGGTGAACCTAGGGTGTGGACCTGAGCTGGAAAGCCTGTGTTCTTTTACCCAACGCTGTTCTCGTGTGCAAATAGAGATAATAATTTTGCTTTTTCTTGTAAAAATTCTCAAGGTATTAACATATTTTTTCCCCAAAATTGAAAATATTTACTCTTCTAGATATTATATGAGGCAATGTCACCCTCTAAAAGTAATGAGGCTGTTGAGTTCCTCAAAAAGGACAGGGGACCAGGATTTGAGTCCTGAAGCAATCAGTAATCACCTGTACTGCTGTGGCATGGATGGGTCACCCAACTTCTTTGGGCTTCTGTTTTCTCATTTTTTTCCTATTGAATAAGGGTATTCAATTAAATGAGCTACAAATTTCCCTCCTGCTCTATAATTCTTTGAATCTAGTGAGTCCCTGAATAGAGTAGCCATAGGCACTTCTTTTTAGTATTATCAGGTAACATATAGGTTAAAAATAACTGAACAATTCTTTATAATAGAATCTAAACCTTAATACGTCAAGTAAGTGACATCACCCTCATTTCTATAAGGTTAGATCGTTAATTCAAGTAAAGTATCTCTTGTCTCTTCATGTTTTTAAATTTTACTACTTTATTTTAGAGCCATATCGCAACTTACATCAGAAATTTATTCTTCATGTGGCCTATTTCAAAGAACCGTATTTTTTTTCTAAGGATCAGCATTGGTCTTGCTAAATGAAGCTTTTCACATCATCACCAGGTTTACCAACTTGGTAAGACTTCCCTCCAAATTTCTACTCTAAAGTGAGATTAACTTTGTATGTTACTTTCAGAGCCAGTTGCTCAGCTACAGTTCCACCGTTTCAAATCATAAATCAAAACTGGATGGCCTGGAAAAAGAACTGAGTAACTTGAATCGTGAATTTGAAACTTTGCAAGAAAAGGTAATGTGTTAGGTCAATAACATTAACTTTTTTTTTTTTTGCTTTCAGAATACTGTTAGTTTTTTCCTCCCATCAACTCTTACTTTTTGCTCATCAATTTGTTTTTCATATAGGTTCAAATAAATTCCAGAAAAGCTCAAACATTATATAGCAATGTTGATCGGACAACCCAAGGCGCCAAAGAGCTGGACACAAAGATTAAAAATGTCATCCGGAATGTGCACGGTAAGAAGAGTTACTCAGCCCAATTAAACATCTTTTATATTACTTTGTAGCCTTTGTTGTACAAAGAAAAAGTTCAACATTGTGAAAAAGAACCTGTAGTGATACTAAAAAACCAATATGAACCCTCCATAAATATCTCGGCCTTTTTTTTTTTTTAGTAGTCTGCTGGAGTCCAGAATTCCCAGTTCAATAAACTGCTTGATGTTTTCCAGTTCTTGTGAAGCAGATCTCTGGGACAGAAGGGGAAGGAAACAACTTGCCTTTGGACGATTTTTCCAGAAAGCTGGCTGAAGCGGAGCGCATGTTGAGGGAACTGAGGAACCGCAACTTTGGGAAGAACCTGAGGGAAGCAGAAGCGGAAAAAAGAGAGGCTCAGCTTCGTAAGGACCCTCCCAAATTCTTGCATACAATCCGTTCTAATTGGTTTGAAATACGGTGTGCAGAGTGCAATATCTAGTCACCGGTGCCAGGTGGAGGGGCTCATCCTTTCAGCGTATATTACTGGTAGAGGATCACGTGGTGAAAGTAGGTAGCCCCTTCAGATTACTGAGAAGCCGTGGGACAGAACAACACTTTTTTAATTTATTGAAGTATAGTTGATTTACAATGTTGTGTTAATTTCTGCTGTACAGCAAAGTGATTTCAGTTATACATATATATATACTTTCTTTTTCACGTTACTTTCCATTATGGTTTATCACAGGATATTGAATATAGTTACCTGTACTTTGCAGTAGAAGCTTGTTGTTTATCCATCCTATGTATAATAGTTTACATCTACCAATCCCAGACTCTCAATCCTTCCCTCCCTCCCCACTCCTTGGCAATCACAAGTCTCGTCTATGTCTGTGAGTCTGTTTCTTTTTCATAGATATGTTCATTTGTGTCATATTTTAGATTCCACATATAAGTGATATCGTATGGTTTTTGTCTTTGTTTGGCTTACTTCGCTTAGTATGATAATTTCTAGGTCCATCCGTATTGCTGCAAATGGCATTATTTCATTCTTTTTAAAGGCTGAGTAATATTCCATTGTACATATATACCACATCTTCTTTATCCATAGAATAGAATATCTTACCATCATGCAAAAAAAAAAGTTTCCTCTTAGATATTAGACACTGATACCTCTTGTTCCTTTTTAACTGCATTTTCATTCTTCTTTCATTCATCTCCACTCAGCTCTCTCATATCATTTTTAATGCTCACCTTATCACCATTAATCTTTTGAATCATACATTGATATTAGCACTACTGTTACCTCCAAAAATGAATATACTAGAAATTAACTGAATATATCTAAAGGTTTGGGTTAGGGAAAAAGCCTCATTAGCTCAAAACTGTAAGAAATAATAATTTGGTGTATATTTTTCCCAGTACTGACCTTTATTCTCTAGTAAAATGATGTATCAGTGGTTACAGATAGTAGCAGTTCTCTTTTAGCATTTGTATTGTTTAAATTTAATATTAGCCTTGGCTTTTAGCTGCAAGGAGACAGTGTTAGTAGTAGAAGGAGCATGTACTTTGTGCTCTGCAGGTCAAGTTCAAGTCCCAAGGCTAAAACCTTGTCACCCAATTTCTCAGGCCATCCATTTTCCTATCTGAAACATGAGGATGATAATTACTGTTTTCATGTGGTTGTCACGAAAGTTAAATGAGACAGTGTGTGTATAACATAACATAAATGCTAGTTTCCTTTCCTGCTCCCTTGCAAGTTCGAGGAAGACCATGAAGTGAGTAGAAACTCAATTCTCCTTCTGTAGTCTTTATACGTTAGCTTCCAATGTACTCATCTCTCAAGTGGAAAACAAAAAGGTGATGTATTACAGTGCTGACTCGGATAAGAAGCTGGCTGGAAAACCACCAGGTGGAGAACAATGGGCTTGTTAAGAATATACGAGATTCTTTAAATGAATACGAAGCCAAACTCAGTGACCTCCGTGCCGCTCTACAGGAGGCCAGTGCCCAAGCAAAGCAGGCCACCGGCCTCAACCGAGAAAACGAGAGGGCTTTGGAATCCATCAAGGTGAGGTCACGGTCAGAATCTGCATGGTTTGGTTAATGACAAGGATGAGGGAACAGGAATCTTCATCGTTAATAAAGTGGCAGAGCCAGGCAGCTGTCTGTACAGGAAACCCTAATCAAATAGGAGCGAGGCATTAAAGGCAAAATCAAAGTAGTTGCTACTCCTCAGCGGCCAGAAAAGTTTCTGAACTTAAACCACAGAGAAAGCAGAGCAAATCGCTTCACCCCCACCCCTGGCTGATAGAGTGCTGGGCCAATAATGTTGCCAAATAGGTGAGAAATTAATATTGTTATAATTAATTCAAAGTGTACAATGTATGCTCTAAATAACTGACTTGGTGTGTCATATATGTAAACATCATTATCAGAATCACCAGCAAAGGCATTTTAAGCCATTACTTGCTTCATAGGAAATAAGTCAAAATACAGGCCACATGCAGGAGTTGCAATGAGGAGTTAAAGCTCGAATTCTATAGTGTGTATTTCAGTGGTGAACACTGTAGGCTAAAACAACAACAAAAGTGTGAGGGCCTATGAAATGACAGTAAGATCAAAGTGGAATAACATAGGACTGAACACCCCCCCCCAAAAAAAAAAAAACGCAGAATTTCGTAAAAGACAATGACTATCTTCACTGATGGTGATAGGGTTAGCTCCCAAAGCCTCTTCAGGTAGTAACACCTCTGTTGGAAGTCACTGATTTTGCCAAGGGGAAGGGAGCAGGGTCCAATTTTACGGGTCCCTGAGCTCGGGCAGCCTCCACCCTGGCATCCTAAAGTCCTGTGTGTTTCCTTATTGAAGTGTCCCAACATCTTCGCTGGGACCGGCATGTAGAGTGTGCTGATGGTTGGTGCTGATTCCCTTAGTTAAAATCCCTCATTCTGATCCACTAGCCAGAGCTTAATTATATATCCACCTCATGGGCCTGGTTGAGCCCAGTGTAGAAACCTTCTCCAATGTGACAGCAATTGTTTCATTGGCATGTTGTCTGTGGAAACTATGACAACACACCTACACAACAAATTGAGCTGATGTCTCATGGCTTTGGAGTTTCCTAGATGACCTTTAAGTGCAAGAAGGCATTCTGACTCTGAAACTACTTCTATGCTGTTGTCCAATAAATATGCCTGTGCCTTCTGACGATACATCATGAAGCTCACAGACATTCTTTTTATTCTCTCCAGAGACAAGTTAAAGAAATGAATTCCCTCCAGAGTGACTTCACCAAGCATCTAGCCACTGCAGACTCTTCCTTACTGCAAACTAATGTTGCCTTGGAGCTGATGAGTAAAAGCCATGAGGTAGAGGCAAAACTGGTTCTCTGGAAAATCAAAAAGCATTTAAATTATGTTTCGAGGAAACTATGAGATCGGCGAACCAATTTTTTCTCCAATATATGTCTTTTAGGTGGAAGAAAATATACCAGATGGTTAAGAGTGGTTGTCCCTTGCGGGGGGGGTGAATGATGTATCTTCTCTAGATCTATCTCTATTATCTAATTTGCCTGCAGTGAGTGAATGTTACTTTTGTGATAACGAAAAAAAATGTGGTGCTATTTTTAAAATATCATTTTCATCTCTAAGATGAATAAGGTCTGAGGATCTAATGTAAAGCAATATGACTCTAGTCATATACATATACGTACATATACATATGTACATATACATATACATATGACTCTAGTCATATACATATTCATATACAGCACTATATTGTATAATTGAAATTCGCTAAAAGAGAATTTAAATGTTCTCACCCCCACTCCCCAAAAAGTTAAGAGGATAAAATATGAGCTGATTGATGTGTTAACTCACTGGGGGAATCCTTTCACAATGTATGCATATATCAAATCATCACTTCGTGCACTTTAAATACCTTACAATCGTATGTCAGTTATACCTCAGTAAAGCTAAAAAACAATTACAAAATAAAATAAAATATCAGGCATACATTATTAACAGAAGACATTTAGGACTGGCAAAAGATGGACAACATTTCTTAGCAGCCCATTGGTCATTTTGAAAATATCTTTTATTATCGCTATTTCTAAGTCAGAAAAAAGGTATTTTGGTTTAGTGCAGCTATACACAAATGATAATAATGAGCTTTTATAAAATCTATCAAAGTGGGTACCCACCATATGGAAAATGTTCAAAATGGTGGTATAACTTGGGAGAATATTATCAGTGTCAATATCTCAAGTAACCAAGGAATAATTGGTGTGCTGAGCGGGCTCAGAAAACAGTTTCTCATTGTTGCTTCCTGGAAACATCATTTACAACAGAGGTCAAGAAAATAGCATATACGTGCTTTGCTTAAGTTGACACTACCTCTTGTTTACTTGGAAAATACAGGAATATGAAAAACTAGCTGTCACCTTAAATGAAGCAAGACACGAACTAAGTGACAAAGTGAGAGAACTTTCCAAATCGTCCAGTAAAGCATCCCTGGTGGGGGAGGCAGAGAAGCATGCGCAGTCTTTACAGGAGCTGGCGAGGCAGCTGGAGGAGTGAGTGGCTGGCCTGATGGGTCTAACTGCAGGGGCCGCTGGAGCCTGGTGGGAAGGCCTCTCAGGGGGAGTGGGGTCTCCAGACCAGGGTGGAGGGCGGCACCCAGGGCCCAGTTCCGAACCCGACCAGCCGCAGGGGCCTGATTCCCAGCTGCATCTTTGGGGCAGAGCTGCAGAGCTTGCAGCCCCAAGTCTCCATCTGTCAAATGAATCGGGAGGTTAGGGGGCTCAGCTGCAGGCAGGGGAGCCGCTGGAGCCCTCTCCTGTACCATTTTCTAGGATCAAGAGGAACACCAGTGGGGATGAGCTGGTACGCTGTGCCGTGGACGCTGCCACCGCCTATGAGAACATCCTCAATGCCATCAAAGCAGCCGAGGACGCAGCGGACAAGGCCACCAGCGCGTCTGAGGCTGCCCTCCAGGTGAGCCCCTGCACTGGTACCTTCTCTCCAGGCACTCTGGAGACGACTCGTTTTCCTATCTTCTTTCTGCATGCACCAAGGAATAGAAAAAAGCATTATTTTAGACCAGAATTTGTTATATAGAATAGACTCGAACTTGCTCTAGATATAAGTCATTTCTGTATATACTTGGCTGTTTGATAAATGTTGCCCACTTTTAAAAATCATTTGTAAAACCAGATAGAAATCACACTGATTATTGATTTTGAACCATGAAAGTGTCCTACCCTGCTTCTTACCAGATATGTTTTTATGCTGTGACTGAGTATTAACATTTACCAAAGAAGAGAAATTTTTGTACACAATTTTATAACCATTTATTTCCTGTCATTTGTCTTACACCTGGGCATGTCTGCGGAGTCCTATGGTATCTTAAATGCATCATATAATATTCCTATGTCTAAAAATAAAGAACAAATTATTAACTATGAGAGAATTAGGGGACAGACCTCAGAAGGTTGAAGATTTTTATCTCCCGAAGATTAAAAGCCTAAAAACATTTTAGCTCTGTCCTCCATTATTTCAGAGGGTATTGTACAAGTGACAGTGAGAAAATGAGAAGGTGTCACACAATTTGTCATTATATCAGCAGAGATGGGTCTGCCTCCCTAAGCCACAGACGTCTTCTTAGAGCCCTGACTGTATCTTTCAAGGAACAGTCTTTTTAAACCTCCTCTTTACCTTCTAACCTCATTCTTTAAAGATTAAAGATAAGGGCTTTGGGGTAGGATGAAAACTCTTGCACTATATTTCCTAAGGTGTATCACATTTAAAGCGGATAAACACTTTGCTTTCAGACAGTGATAAAGGAAGATGTTCCAAGAAAAGCTAAAACCCTGAGTTCCAACAGCGATAAACTATTAAATGAAGCCAAGATAACCCAGAAGAAGCTACAGCAAGGTACTGAGGGTTAGGGTGGAGGCTGGGATAGTCAAAGACTTGGAAACAACCTATGAGACCAGGAGAGGCAGCCCTAGAAGCAAACGCACTTCTTGAATCTCAGTGTCCATGCAAATGATGCTTTGCAAACTCATAGCTGGGATGTGTCTACCCAATATTCTAACATATACCAAATTAACTAGAACCTCATAAATCTAAGTAAATCTTGAGGCTGATAGGCCTGTTTCGGCCTGGCCTTGGGTTTGGGGGAGGGGATTCTTAGTTTAATCCCGTGTGGACCCACATAGCATTGAGGTATGTACAGTGCTGCTTTCTTACTTAAGGCCCAGGTAATTAGTTTCAGGTCATTAGAGCAACTGCTTCAAAATTTCTTAAGCCCTAAAATCTTAGCAACTGAAAGTACCAAAAATCACTACCACTATGGAGCATGAAGATTTTTAAATTTTTGTCTTTGAACTTTTTCTACTTATTTAATTTGATTTTTTTAAAAAAATAATTAAACCGTCTCGATCTCACCAAATTCCTGTGTTCAGAAAATGCTGTGTCTTGATTTTCTCTGGTCTCCTGTGGTCATTCATAGCTGAGCAGCCATCCGAGCTCAGAGCCCTCACTTACCTTCTTAATCCTTTCAAAGCAGTTAGATGCCTTCTACCAGTAAATAAATATATTTATTTATTTATCTTTTTTCATTTTTAAAAATTAAAATGAGTTATTACACCTCTCCCTTTCCTCATGTGCATTTCCAAGGAGCCTGGTAACACAGGCTCTATATGCTCCTGGCCTCTGTAACTGGAGGACCTGTGGGTCTAGGTGCATGCAGTGGGCATCTCGGGGATGACTGCTAAGATGCAGGTCTGCTCAATGCTGTGCAGACCTTGGCTACTTCAGGGGTCACCAATACCCACAGATGATCAAGATCTTTAGGGTAATTGCCTCTTGCTGCTTTATTTCATTTTAGAAATCAGTCCGGCTCTCAACAACCTGCAGCAAACTCTGAAAATTATGACCATTCAGAAAGGGCTGGTAGACACCAATCTCACGACCATCCGCGATGATCTTCGTGGGATACAGAGAGGTCAGCAGCTCCCTAACCCACGGGACTTGGCTTCTTTTGTCAAACATTTTAGATACTTACCCCTCCCTGTTTGTGTGTGCATTAGATGACATTGATGGTATAATCAATAGTGCAAAGAGCATGGTCAGAAATGCCAACGACATCACAAATGATGTTCTAGATGGGCTCAACCCCATTCAGACAGACGTGGAAAGAATTAAGGATACCTATGGGAGCACCAGGAGTGAAGACTTCAACAAGGCTCTCACCGATGCAGATAATTCAGGTAGCAGGCATTCTCTGCCCAGGACATATTATCCACTTTCTCCATCAGTATGTGCTTTGGCCAGTTTTAATTTTTCCCTGGTAAAGTCTGATCTTAGAAATTAAAATATTAAAAACAACTTCACATAATCCATTCAAAGAGTGTGGCTATTCTGTTAGTTAAAAGGACCAAGTAGGATTTTTGAAAAAAATCCATGAACATTGCTCTTGATTTTCCCTTTTATAGAGTGGAGATATAGGTCCCTGAATTATGAGGAATTGAATTATTATTAATATTAAAGATCAAAAAGCAAAGATTTATTTTTTATAGTGGTCAAGAAAGATGATTTGATATCTAGATTGCAGAATAAGATCCATGATGTATTTATATAGAACTATGTATAATATATATTTCTATAATATAGAAACTGTATTACCTGATTCTGAGTCATCCTGTCCAACGTTTGGGACCCAGACATACCACTTGACAAGTACTATCAATGAGAACATCTGTATTTAACCTTTTCTCAACTCACAATGATAAATTTCTGTTTTGTAATCTCACCAACAGTAAAGAAATTAACCAGCAAACTACCTGATCTTTTGAGCAAGATTGAAAGTATCAACCAACAGCTGTTGCCACTGGGCAACATCTCTGACAACATGGACCGCATACGGGAGCTAATTCAGCAGGCCAGAGATGCTGCAAATAAGGTGGGTGTGTCCCCACATTGCCAGGCACCAAGGCTCATTCTTTGATGAGTTACTCCATTCATTAGGAAAGGAAAGGTATCTATGTGCTCAAGAACTGGTTGTCTTTCTTTTTATTTATTTTTTGGCTGCGTTGCATCTTTGTTGCTGTGCGCAAGCTTTCTCTAGTTGAGGCGAGCGGGGGCCACTCTTTGTTGCGGTGCGTGAGCTTCTTATTGCGGTGGCTTCTCTCGTTGCAGAGCATGGGCTCTAGGCGCGCGGGCTTCAGTAGCTGTGGTGCGTGGGCTCGGTAGTTGCGGCTCACCGGCTCTAGAGCACATGCTCAGTAGTTGTGGTGTACGGGCTTAGTTGCTCCGCAGCATGTGAGATCTTCCTGGACCCGGAATCAAACCTGTGTCCCCTCCATTGGCAGGCAGGTTCTCAACCACTGCGCCCAAGTCCCCTGGTTGTCTTTCTTGCCATAATTCTTTGGTTGCTCCCAATGTGCAAGTTCATTTCCTCCTGTCATCCTTCAAAAGTACACGTCATCTTCATCCCTTAGATGATCTGGTACATCAAGGACCTGGAGCAGTTTCCTTCTCACTGACTCCTGCAGACAGGAAGCAGGATTCTCCTCCAGGCTCCAGCTGGTAAAGTGTTATTGCAAGTTCGAGTAAGGGTTCTGTGATTGGAACGTGCAGATGTGATACTGAACAAGACCTACCTTCTCATTTTAACTTGGAAGTTGTAGAATCCACTTTTATTGAGGATGGAGGAACGGTTCCTACCAACACGAGCAGTGTTCTGAATAGGAGATTACAGCAATTTTCCTTCATTGGAAAATTCCATCAGCCTTTCTAATTTTAATCTAACATTATTTACTTGAATTCCTTACGCTTCTCCCTCACAATTTGTTTTATCCTAAAATAATGTAAATGAAATAGCTTGTATTTTTCAGCCACCTCCCTATGAGATATTTGGAGATAGAGAGTTGGAAAGCCAAGTCAGAATATCACTGCCCTGGAGGCACCATGGTTGATTGCCAGGCTCAGTATTACGTCTTTTGAGCCTCAAAAGCCGCCTTTTCTTTTAGGAAAGAGAATGACTCCCAACACAAAATTTTTAGCAGAAAAACAAAGAGCCTAAGGCACAGTGTGGCAGAAACTACCCTCTTCATACCCATACGCATCTTATAAAAAGCAAATGAAAAAGCATGTTTCTAGCTTTTGCCCTTCTGTGTTCATTCACTGATTTACTGAACATAATCTGAAGTGTATAAATAGCACAGTGGCTTAGAACTGGTTAACCGAGGCAGACGGCCTTGTTCTGATCTCTGCTCTGTCACTTACGAAAATAAGACTAGTTACAGTTTATAGATAAACAATATTTAGTAAAAATATTAAAACACACATGAGAAGCAGGGCATGGGAGTCCAAATCCAGCATAGTGGTGACCTCTGAGAAGGGAGAGCAGACTGGGAACAGGGTGGGATACATGATGGGATTCAGTCATAGCAGTAATGCTTAATTTCTTAAGAAGGTCGTGCATATGCAGGTATAGTCTCTTTTTTTGTGTTCATAAAATGTTTTTTTTTTGAAATTTATTTATTTTTTTATACAGCAGGTTCTTATTAGTTATCAATTTAATATATATTAGTGTATATATGTCAATCCTAATCTCCCAATTCATCACACCCCACCACCGCTTTCTCCCCTTGGTGTCCATACGTTTGTTCTCTATATCTGTGTTTCGATTTCTGCCCTGCAAACTGGTTCATCTGTACCATTTTTCTAGGTTCCACATCTATGCATTAATATACGATATTTGTTTTTCTCTTTCTGACTTACTTCACTCTGTATGACAGTTTCTAGATCCAGCCACATCTCTACAAATAACCCAATTTCGTTCCTTTTTATGGCTGAGTAATATTCCATTGTATATATGTACCACAACTTCTTTATCCATTCGTCTGTCGATGGGCATTTAGGTTGCTTCCATGACCTGGCTATTGTAAATAGTGCTGCAGTGAACATTGGGGTGCATGTGTCTTTTTGAATTATGGTTTTCTCTGGGTATATGCCCAGTAGTGGGATTGCTGGGTCATACGGTAATTCTATTTTTAGTTTTTTAAGGAACCTCCATACTGTTCTCCATAGTGGCTGTATCAATTTACATTCCCACCAACAGCACAAGAGTGTTCCCATTTCTCCACACCCTCTCCAGCATTTGTTGTTTGCAGATTTTCTGATGATGCCCATTCTAACTGGTGTGAGGTGATACCTCATTGTAGTTTTGATTTGCATTTCTCTAATAATTAGTGATGTTGAGCAACTTTTCAAGTGCTTCTTGGCCATCTGTATGGCTTCTTTGGAGAAATGTCTATTTAGGTCTTCTGCCCATTTTTTGATTGGGTTGTTTGATTTTGTAATATTGAGCTGCATGGGCTGTTTATATATTTTAGAGATTAATCATTTGTCCATTGATTCATTTACAAATATTTTCTCCCATTCTGAGGGTTGTCTTTATGTCTTGTTTATGGTTTCCTTTGCTGTGCAAAAGCTTTTACGTTTCATTAGGTCCCATTTGTTTATTTTTGTTTTTATTTCCATTACTCTAGGAAGTAGATCAAAAAAGATCTTGCTGTGATTTATGTCAAAGGGTGTCCTTCCTGTGTTTTCCTCCAAGAGTTTTATAGTGTCCGGTCTTATATTTAGGTCTCTAATCCATTTTGAGTTTATTTTTGTGTATGGTGTTAGGGAGTGTTCTAATTCTTTTACATGTAGCTGTCCAATTTTCCCAGCACCACTTATTTAAGAGATTGTCTTTTCTCCATTGTATATCCTTGCCTCCTTTGTCATAGATTAGTTGACCATAGGTGCGTGGGTTTATCTCTGGGATTTCTATCCTGTTCCATTGATCTACATTTCTGTTTTTGTGCCAGTACCGTACTGTCTTGATTACAGTAGGTTTGTAGTATAGTCTGAAGTCAGGGAGTCTGAGTCCTCCAGCTCCATTTTTTTCCCTCAAGACTGCTTTGGTTATTTGGGGTCTTTTGTGTCTGCATACAAATTTTAAGATTTTTTTGTTCTAGTTCTGTAAAAAATGCCATTGGTAATTTGATAGGGATTGCATTGAATCTGTAGATTGCTTTGGGTAGTATAGTCATTTTCACAATATTTATTCTTCCAATCCAAGAATATGGTATATCTCTCCATCTGTTGGTATCATCTTTAATTTCTTTCATCAGTGTCTTATAGTTTTCTGCATACAGGTCTTTTGTCTCCTTAGGTAGGTTTATTCCTAGGTATTTTATTCTTTTTGTTGCAATGGTAAATGGGAGTGTTTCCTTAATTTCTCTTTCAGATTTTTCATCATTAGTGTATAGGAATGCAAGAGATTTCTGTGCATTAATTTTGTATCCTGCAACTTTACCAGATTCATTGATTAGCTCTAGTAGTTTTCTGGTGGTATCTTTATGATTCTCTATGTATAGTATCATGTCACCTGCAAACAGTGACAGTTTTACTTCTTCTTTTCCAATTTGTATTCCTTTTATTTCTTTTTCTTCTCTGATTGCCGTGGCTAGGACTTCCAAAACTATGTTGAATAATAGTGGTCAGAGTGGACATCCTTATCTTGCTCCTGATCTTAGAGGAAATGCTTTCAGTTTTTCACCATTGAGAATGATGTTTGCTGTGGGTTTGTCATATATGGCCTTTATTATGTTGAGGTAGGTTCCCTTTGTGCCCGCCCACTTCCTGGAGAGTTTTTATCATAAATGGGTGTTGAATTTTGTCAAAAGCTTTTCTGCATCTATTGAGATGATCATATGGTTTTTATTTGTTAATATGGTGTATCACATTGATTGATTTGCATATACTGAAGAATCCTTGCATCCCTGGGATAAATCCCACTTGATCATGGTGTATGATCCTTTTAATGTGTTGCTGGATTCTGTTTGCTGGTATTTTGTTGAGGATTTTTGCATCTATGTTCATGAGTGCTATTGGTCTGTAATTTTCTTTTTTTGTAGTGTCTTTGTCTGGTTTTGGTATCAGGGTGATGGTGGCCTCATAGATTGAGTTTGGGAGTGTTCCTTCCTCTGCAATTTTTTGGAAGAGTTTGAGAAGGATGGTTGTTATCTCTTCTCTATATGTTTGATAGAATTCACCTGTGAAGCCATCTATTCCTGGACTTTTGTTTGTTGGAAGATATTTAAAGACAGTTTCAATTTCAGTGCTTATGATTGGCCTGTTCATATTTTCTACTTCTTCCTGGTTCAGTCTTGAAGGTTATACCTTTCTAAGAATTTGTCCATTTCTTCTAGGTTGTCCATTTTATTGGCATAGAATTGCTTGTAGTAGTCTCTTAGGATGCTTTGTATTTCTGCTGTAACTTCTCCTTTTTCATTTCTAATTTTATTGATTTGAGTCCTCTCCCTCTTTTTCTTGATGAGTCTGGCTCATGGTTTATCAATTTTGTTTATCTTCTCAAAGAACCAGCTTTTAGTTTTATTGATCTTTGCTATTGTTTTCTTTGTTTCTATTTCATTTATTTCTGCTCTGGTCTTTATGATTTCCCTCCTTCTACTAACTTTAGGTTTTGTTTGTTCTTCTTTCCCTAGTTCCTTTAGGTGTAAGGTTAGATTGTTTATTTGAGATTTTTCTTGTTTCTTGAGGTAGGCTTGTATTGCTATAAACTTCCCTCTTAGAACTGCTTCTGCTGCATCCCATAGGCTTTGGATCATTGTGTTTTCATTGTAATTTGTCTCTAGGTATTTTTTGATTCCCTCTTTGATTTCCTCAGTGATCTCTTGGTTATTTAGTAATGTATTGTTTAGCCTCCATGTGTTTGTACTTTTTACATATTTTTCCCTGTAATTGATTTCTAATCTCATAGTGTTGTGGTCAGAAAAGATGCTTGATATGATTTCAATTTTCTTAAATTTACTGAGGCTTGATTTGTGACCCAAGATGTGAACTATCCTGGAGAATGTTCCATGCGCACTTGAGAAGAAAGTGTAATCTGCTGTTTTTGGATGGAATGTCCTATAAATATCAATTAAATCTATCTGGTCTGTTGTGTCATTTAAAGCTTGTGTTTCCTTATTAATTTTCTGTTTGGATGATCTGTCCATTGGTGTAATGAGATGTTAAAGTCCCCCACTATTATTCTGTTACTGTCGATTTCCTCTTTTAGAGCTCTTAGCAGTTGCCTTATGTATTGAGGTGCTCCTATGTTGGGTGTGTATATATTCATAATTGTTATATCTTCTTCTTGGATTGATTCCTTGATCATTATGTAGTGTCCTTCCTTGTCTCTTATAACATTCTTTATTTTAAGGTCTATTTTATCTGATATGAGTACTGCTACTCCAGCTTTCTTTTGATTTCCATTTGCATGGAATATCTTTTTCCATCCCCTCATTTTCAGTCTGTATGTGTCCCTAGGTCTGAAGTGGGTCTCTTGTAGACAGCATATATATGGGTCTTGTCTTTGTATCCATTCAGTGAGCCTGTGTCTTTTGGTTGGAGCATTTAATCGATTCACGTTTAAGGTAATTATTGATATGTATGTTCCTATTACCATTTTCTTAATTGTTATGGGTTTGTTTTTGTAGGTCCTTTTCTTCTCTTGTGTTTCCCACTTAGAGAAGTTCCTTTAGCCTTTGTTGTAGAGCTGGTTTGGTGGTGCTGAATTCTCTTAGCTTTTGCTTGTCTGTAAAGCTTTTGATTTCTCTGTCAAATCTGAATGAGATCCTTGCCAGGTAGAGTAATCTTGGTTGTAGGTTCTTCCCTTTCATCACTTTAAATATACCATGCCACTCCCTTCTGGCTTGTAGAGTTTCTGCTGAGAAATCAGCTGTTAACCTTATGCAAGTTCCCTTGTATGTTATTTGTTGTTCTTCCCTTGTTGCTTTCAATAATTTTTCTTTGTCTTTAATTTTTGTCAGTTTGATTACTATGTGTCTCGGTGTGTTTCTCCTTGGGTTTATTCTGCATGGGACTCTCTGAGCTTCCTGGACTTGGGTGGCTATTTCCTTGCCCATGATAGGGAAGTTTTCAATTATACTCTCTTCAAATATTTTCTCGGGTCCTTTCTCTCTCTCTTCTCCTTCTGGGACCCCTATAATGCAAATGTTGTTGCCTTTAATGTTGTCCCAGAAGTCTCTTAGGCTGTCTTCATTTCTTTTCATTCTTTTTTCTTTATTCTGTTCTGTGGCAGTGAATTTCACCATTCTGCCTTCCAGGTCACTTATCCGTTCTTCTGCCTCAGTTATTCTGCTATTGATTCCTTCTAGTGTATTTTTCATTTCAGTGATTGTATTGTTCATCTCTGTTTGTTTCTTCTTTAATTATTCTAGGCATTTATTCTTTAATTCTTCCAGGTCTTTGTTAAACATTTCTTGCATCTTCTCGATCTTTGCCTGCATTGTTTTTCCGAGGTCCTGGATCATCTTCACTCTCATTATTCTGAATTCTTTTTCTGGAAGGTTGCCTATCTCCACTTCATTTAGTTGTTTTTCTGGGGTTTTATCTTGTTCCTTCATCTGGTACATAGCCCTCTGCCTTTTCATCTTGTCTATCTTTCTGTGAATGTGGTTTTTGCTCCACAGGCTGCAGGATTGTAGTTCTTCTTGCTTCTGCTGTCTGCCCTCTGGTGGATGAGGCTATCTAAGAGGCTTGTCCATAAAATGTTTTCTTAATTAAAAAAATTTTTTAATGAGTAGGAGTTTTCCAGGTGACAAAAAGCAGAAGGACATGGATAGACTCAGGATGTGTGGGGTATATGGAGGGTAGAGGGCTAGTAGAAGAGAAGGGCATAAAATGAGCCTGTGAGTGTAGGGGAGGGGAGTTCCATCGATCATGGACACCTTGGAGAGACTACAGGTCATGCATCACTAAGCCTCCCTGCCTGATGCCTTGCATATACAAGGTCCTCCATAAATACTTAAATGCTTGGGAGATAAAATGTAGAGTTGGTGTAAGTATCATTCCTAGAGTTATTCTTTAGATCGTTAGAGAATATTTATTTTCTGTGTTTTTAATGCAGAGCTACCCAAGGGGGTCCAAAGACCAGAGCTAGTCAGAGAACTTTTATTACTGCTCCGTTATATATAAGTACAAAATTAAGAGTAAATGTTTAGAAACTTTCAATAATTTGAATTGCTTCAACATCCAAGCGTTGGATCAGTGGATGTGTATTTTGCATACCTCCTTTATTTCATTTTTTAGTAATTTAATTTCTCATATATTTTATAAAAGTATTGATCCAGAGAAGAGTAGAGGGAAAAAATAGTCCTTCACCCTGAGTTTAAGACACATATTCTAGAGAACTGTGATGCACATATTTTTAAGGACTGAATGCCTGTAATAAATGCAGATATAACAGGTAATATGTTAATGGCAAAAGATTCCTTAAAGAGTTCTTTTTTAAAAAAGATATTTTTGATGTATTGTACATCTACTGTATGCCAGGTATCATGCTAAGTGCTTCCATATATGTTAGCTCATTTGCACAAAAACCTTCTAGGCTTGGAATAATAATAATTATTATTATAGTTATATAATATTCATCTTATATATTAATAGGGCTATAATACCTATTAGTAAGGCTAATATAATATTAATATCATAACCCTATTAATATTTTGCATATAATGTAGTTTTATATTATACTATAATATATAATAATATTAATAGGATTATGATATTAATATTATATTAACCCTATTAGTATGTATTATAAACCTATAAATATAATACCCTATATTATAATATATTATCTAAAGCCCATATTATTCTGTATATTAATATATTATATTATTATGATAGAAATGTTTTAACAATAGGGTTAATACAAATTAATATTATAGCCATCATAGTGACAATAATAGTAATAATTTATTATGATGATTACTGTTGCTGCCACAGAGGACTAACCGCGCTTCCCAAAGCCCCTCGCCTGAGGCAGGAAGAACACAAATGCTTTATTCCGCATGCAGCTGAGTGTAACCTCCAGGCCTAGGAGGCACCCACACTCCTTTGCTCCCTATCATAGCAACTTGGGAGCAGCTACGCAGTCACAAGCCACCACCTTGAGCACCCTCACCTTCCTCATCTGGAACAGCTAACACCCTGGATCTTGTCCCTCGCAGGTCGCCATCCCCATGAGGTTCAACGGTAAATCTGGAGTGGAAGTGCGGCTGCCACATGACCTGGAGGATTTGAAAGGATACACTTCTCTTTCTTTGTTTCTCCAAAGACCTGAATCAACAGAAAGTGGGGGGACCGAGAATATGTTTGTGATGTACCTCGGAAATAAAGATGTAAGTATTGCTTTGACGTTCCTCTTGTTCTTAAAACAGAATATGGTTTTTGAGATGCGTGACACGACTGTGTCACTGCCAACGACACAGCAGGAGGAAATGCCGTCGCCTCTGGTGGCTCCACAGGGGGAATCTCCCGTCAATTACCGATTGTCCTTGGCTGGGGGATCGAGAGGCCTGGCCTGATGGGCCCGGCATGTAGGCACACATGTGTGTACACGTGAGCACGTCCACACCTGGGGTTGAAGATCAGTATCCCTCCCCTTACAACCAGGGCTGCAGTACCAAGGCTTCATGGAGATCAGAGTAGTTCTTCCTCATAGCGCTGGACTCTGTCCTCTTCTCAGGGAGCCCAGCCGCAGACCCTTCCACGTGTCTGGGGTGGTGACCATCTGTGGATGAGGCCTAGAGTGAAATGCAGCCTCTCCTGCCTCATTAGTAAGAAATACAGTTGCCCCATCTCTATAATTCTAAATTCTTTAAACCACCACTGTTACAGGCATTTCAAATAGTTTATTTTAGCTTTTAATCCCTCCTCTTAAAATACATCTCTTCTACCTAAGTGTCAGAGGAAAAGGTAATCACTGACTAGGTTATTCTACATGATTGGAAAAGAAATTCCTGAAACACGGTTCTCAGAAATTCTGGGAAATTAGGAAATGGTTGGCTGTCACTGTGGGCTTTGTATTTAAGGATTCCTAAAATCAGCACTATTACTGGTCACCCGTTCATGCTTCAAGGTATTGGGACTTTATTTGTAACTTTCTTATGACATGACTTTTTGCTTTGTATTACGGCAAAATGCCCATGACTGCTCCCTCAGCAAATGTATACCATATACCTACTAGGTACCATACCCTGTATTTATGATAAACAAAAATTTGTTTCCTGAATGTACTTAATGTACCCTTAAAACAGGTTAAAATGGTAAATTTCATGTTGTTATATATTTTACCACAGTTTTCAAAAATTTGTTTTTACCTAAGGTGCTCACATTCTAACAGGGAAGTAAGGTACATACGTCGCTGACCGTGATAACACAGGGTGAACAGGCATGCCCAGAGTGTTGAGGGGACCTTGTATGGGGCTGGAATAACGTAAATGGTTTATCTCCTTTACCAGAACAAAATCGCATGGAGGCCTGAACCCGTATATGGTTCATCTTTACGTCAGGTGCTTGGCAAATATTTGCAGATTGAGAGAATGGAGGAGTGCATAAATGAGTGCCCTCATGATAACGAGAGCAAAAACAGTGCAGACATTGTCAATGAACTGTGCTGTCTGTATTGTCTTATACCAGGGTGCGCCTCATGCATTCTGTCTGCCCAGGGTGAACTGAATGAAAGCTGTTAGTTATTAGAAATGCGCTCTCTTGGGATGGGAAGTTGAGAGAATTCAGTATGTGAAGTGCTCTGAGGTGGCCTTTTTGTCTCCAGGCCTCCAGGGACTACATAGGCATGGCAGTCGTAGATGGCCAGCTCACGAGCGTCTACAACCTGGGAGAACGCGAGGCTGAACTCCAAGTAGGCCAGACCTTGACCAGGAGCGAAACTCAGGAGGCAGTTATGGACCGGGTGAAATTCCAGAGGTGCGAGTCTGATTGATTACTGCTCTTTGTTAATCTGACCTACACTCGCCAAACTTTCATTGTATGCATTGCTGAACCCCATTTTTAGTATTTTGGCTTTGATTTCTTTCATCTTCTCATAAATTTTTATGTAACTTTATTATCTAATTTATTTTTAAACAGAATTTATCAGTTTGCAAGGCTTAATTACACCCGAAAAGCCACATCCGGTAAGCCAGAAGCACCTCAATTCCATGACATGGATAGTGGGGATAGCAACACGCTCCTCGATTTGGACCCTGAAAATGTTGTATTTTACGTTGGAGGTTACCCATCTGATTTCAGAGTAAGTGTGAATGTTTTTTCACGGAATGAAAATATTTGAAATTTCATTTGGCATAATGATGTTTTAGTCGGTTATATACAAAATGGATTTAACTGTGTATTCTTACAGGATATCCAGTGACAATGGCTAACACTCATTGAGTTCTTTTATGTGCAGTGATCTAGGCTTAAGTATATTAATTTAAACAAGCATCACTATCTTTCCTATTTCACAGATGAGGAAACTGAAACAGAGAGGTTGAATAACCTGCCCAAGATCACACAGCTAGAAAATAGCAAAGCCAGAGTATCTGGCTCTAGGGTCCCCATGCTTACCCGCTATGTTACGTTGATGGTTAAAAGTGATAGAGTCATACTGTTTCCTGGTCAGCCTGTTCATTGTCCTTTGTTCAATTAGTGGAAGATTTTTTGGTTTTGTTTTTTTTAGCTTCCTAGTAGACTGAGATTCCCTCCATACAAAGGTTGTATTGAATTAGATGACCTCAATGAAAATGTTCTGAGCTTGTACAACTTCAAAAAGACTTTCAATCTCAACACGACAAAAGTGGAGCCTTGTAGAAGGTAAATAAAACCTATAAGCTGGTGTCTCTTTGTGATTTCGGTAGCTTGCAGTTATATTACATAAAATATGTGTAATTGTTATTTAAGGAATATAAATTAAATAAGAAAAAGTCTTTTCCTTATTTGCATAAAATATTAGATTATAGAATTTTCTCGATTTTGAAAAAATAAATCTTTCCTCAATTTTGGGTGCCTCCTACCACAAGGTATTCAGCCTTCGTTGGTACCTGATTTAGGTACAGACTGTTTATTTACTGTAAACTTCAAAAAAACAGTCGTGGTCCCTAAAGTACGCCGTGACTTCGCCATATGAACCTATTTGAAAGGTGCTGCCTTGAGCGCCTGACCTACCCTATAGTTTAAAAGATTTGGAAGATTCTAATACGAGACAGACTGAGTATTTACTGCTCAGAACAAAATTATATTTCAAGTTAATAATTTCTTATATTGCAAGGTCTTCAGCTGCGGGGCCACATCTTCCTAAGTAGACATTTTCAAAAGGGAATCCTGAATAGTATCTCTAGGGTTGAGCTAGGGTTTGATCATCATAGAGTGTAAGGGCACATCCAGGAGAAATAGCGGGCTGTGGTGACCTAAATGGGAAGAAAATCCAAAAAAGAGGGAATATATGTATATGTATAGCTGATTCACTTTGCTGTACAGTAGAAACTAACACAACATTATAAAGCAACTATACTCCAACAAAAATTTTTTTAAAAAAGATGTTTCCTCTTCTTTAACAAAATCATGACAACTCGATTGCATGGGCTTTGCTCCCTTTTTCCTCTCGTATTAATAAGAACACTTTCCTGGCAGTCCTTTGCTGCTGTGTTCTAACTTACGATGATTGGTGTTCACAGGAGAAAGGAAGAATCAGACAAAAATTATTTTGAAGGTACAGGCTATGCTCGAGTTCCAACTCAACCAAATGCTCCCTTCCCAACCTTTGTACAGACAATTCAGACCACCGTGGATAGAGGTTTGCTGTTCTTTGCAGAAAACCAGGTAATCTATAACAAGCATCCAGATACTACCAAATATGTCCATTCATTTGAGCAATTTGGGGGTAACTGGGTTATTACAAACAACCAACGGATCTGAAAAACAATGTGCAAATGTTAGCTGCATTCTTCCCCTTGGCCCAATTCTACTTTCTTTGCCTGTGCGAGTGTGTGTTTTAGTAAGGCAAGTAATCCGTAACTTGAGAAGATGCCACCAAAATGTGGGAGAAATTGCCCCTTTCCCATTCTTTTGTGTTGTCAGTTTTATTCTTTGAAAACTACTGTCTGCCTAGTAATCTACTTATTTTCTGCCTAAAAAAACGTTAAGACCTCCTGGGGTCTCTGAAAGCTAGACTGTTTGACCTCCTGCTGTTTGATTCTTGGTCGGACTGTTTCCAGGCTGTATGGGATTTTGTCTCTGTCTGACCCTTGACTTGCCAGGTCTAGGAAGCTTCTCTGTTTTCAAGCAGCTGAGGTTCCTAGAGGCCATACTTAAGTCTCCCAGTTCAGAAAGGGCCAAAAGTGACCATCGATGAGTGATCGTCAGCGCCATCTGCTGGTAGATGGTGCTGAACTTAACCTCTCCTGAGAGCAGAGTGCTTCTGTAGCTGCTGCGTAGGTAGTATTTGTGGAGAAACGTGGATCAGCCCGAGGGATCTCCCACCTGAGAATGTAGGATTGATGTGGAGCTTGGGATTTTACCAGACCCTTCTGTCTGCAGGGTAGGGACACAGACCTGGTCCAACTCTCCTCTCTGGGGTTGGTCTGGACCCCTCAGGAGATTCCAAGGCTGAACCAGTTCTGATGGTTTGGGGAGGTCCTGACTGCCTGAAGAATGCAGAGAGCTGAGCAGTCACACAGCATCTTCAGAGCAAGGCAGTTGTTTTCCAGAACAAGGTCTCTTTGTATTACATTTCGAAGTTCTGGGAGACTAAGAACCAGAAATACTACTTATAGTAGAAGAAAACTTATGAAATGCCATTAGTAACCAGATAAGAGAAAATTATCTCCAGTGCTGCTGTTAAGTAGGATGCTATTCTATTATTTATGAGTGTGATGAACCCTCACTGGCTTCTAAGAGCAAGGTTTAGGATCCAGATAAGGACTGATTTTCCTTTTAGGGAAGGACTCTGGAAGTAGACTTCAAAGAGAGTTTCATCAGGAAACTGTGTAAGAGCCAACTTTCCAGTCCTATACCAGACATTCCTCAGCTTACCCTTCCACTAAGGAGATGGTTGGCTCGAGTATGTGCCTTACACCGTGATGGGGATGCAATTATGACCCCTAGTAGGTTTGTGGCTGGCTCAGCAAGGTGATTAGTGACGAGAGAGAGAGAGAAAGAAGAGAACAGGGTGAAGGGCAGAGAGACAGGCTTGGGAGTCATGTAGAACATAAGTTCTGTTAGAGATATTCTGAATTTGAGATATCTGTGAGGCATGCAAGCAATAGCAATTAGGCAATCAGATGTACAGACCTGGCCCTGAAAAGACAGGTCTAGGCTGGAGAAAAATATTTGGGCTCATGGGCACACCTGAACTGGAACCACAGAAGTGACTGTGATTGCCAAGGCAAAGAGAGTAGTGGGAGGGAAGAGGCCCTATTTGGGGTCCCCAAGCAACACTTAAGTGAAAGCTAGAGGAGACATAGGAGTATGTCAGAAAACACATGGTGGAAAATGTTTGGAGTTTGAGGAAGACCCTACCTCTCTCCAACAGGTAGCAGTCATATTTTCAAATGATATTAATGATCTGTAGCTTTTCAGTTTCCATTTTTACATGCTGGTTATAGATTGTTATAAAACAAAACCGTGACAATAGCTAGCATTTATTGTTTCCTTCCTGTGTGCCAACCACCGTATATGATGTGTAACATGATTTGCAAGATTTAACCGTCATACCCGTCCTCGGAGTTGGATGTCACAGCACTATTGTTCCTTCGGACTAAAGAGGCAGCTGAAGCTGAGAGCAGTCTGGAATTTGAGAGCATCCCTGGTTCCAGCGTTCTAGCTCTTCCCCGAGTCTCATGGTAATCTACATTGTTTCCGTGCTCTAGGATCGCTTCATATCTCTAAATATAGAAGATGGCAGTCTCATGGTGCGATACAAACTGAATTCAGAGCAACCGAAAGAAAAAGGAATTAGAGGCATCATAAACGACGGGAAAGATCATTCGGTATATCCTTCGAGTCTGTTTATTTGGATTGTTAAATGTTCTCAGTCCTTTAAGTCAGTGCTCAGAACCCTTTTCTATTACCAGATGAACTTATAGTTATTAACTGAGAGACACGTCCTTTTAAAATCTGAACATTTGGGGCATGAAATATGTAACATCTGTGTGGCACAGATAAAACACGATTAATTTCAAATGCAAACATTTGGGGAATTCCCTGGTGGTCCAGTGGTTAGGACTCTGCGCTTTCACTGCCGAGGGCACTGTTTTGATCCCTGGTCAAAGAACTAAGATCCCGCAAGCCGCGTGGCACAGCCAAAAATAACAAAATTAAAAAAAAAAAAAAAGCAAACATTTCTATTTAAGTGTTTTAATAATTTTATGCAAATGAGCTACTGCTCAGAGCGCATGTATAGATACCATGTATATAAATGAACCTGAAGGAAGGCAAACACATAATGGCTCTGAACCACTGTGAACAGGATTCTTTCATTTCTCATTGCTTGCTGATTCATCTCTCCTTTATTTCAGATTCTGATCAAAATTGGAAAAGCCCAAAAACTTATGTGGATAAACGTGGACTCTCAAAGCATTAAAATTGAAGGTGATATACTTGAGTTCAGCACATATTATCTGGGAGGAATTCCAATTTCAATCAGGGAAAGGTAAGATGAGTTTTTTCTTTTAAAGAAGCAGATCACCTCTCTTAAGAGTTATGATTGCTACTGATTAGTCTACCTTTTTTCTTTTAACGTAGATTTTATTTATTTATTTTTGGCTGCGTTGGGTCTTCGTTGCTGCGTGTGGGCTTTCTCTAGTTGCGGCGAGCGGGGGCTACTCTTTCTTGCGGTGTGCAGGCTTCTCATTGTGGTGGCTTCTCTTGCTGCAGAGCACAGGCTCTAGGTGCGCGGGCTTCAGTAGCTGCGGTGCGTGGGCTCAGTAGTTGTGGCTCACGGGCTCAGTAGTGTGGCTCACAGGCTTAGTTACTCTGTGGCATGTGGGATCTTCCCTGGCTTGAACCCAAGTCCCCTGCACTGGCAGGTGGACTCCTAACCACAGCGCCACCAGGGAAGTGGTAGGGTCTACCTTTTTAAAATTCTAGCAAAAAGCAAACACAAAGAATTAACTTTTCAGTATTAACAGTGTTAGCCAACAGAGTAAAACAGGCTGTGAATACTGGATAACCGGACTGGCCATTTGAAAGAGGCTGGGTTGGGGGGGGGGGGGGGGGGGGAATTGTGTGCCACCCCCCATTGTCATTCCTGGGAGGAGAGAGTCCATGAGGAGTAGGCTTGGTGTTGACAACGCTGCCAGTAAGAACAGGGGCTGTGGCCTGGGGCCCTTGAAGACACAGAGGAGAGAGCAGGTAGCCCCTGGCCTGACAGGCGGCCCTGGACACTGAAAGCTGGGGCCACTCCTTCAGGAAGTACCTCCTAGGATGGAAGGCACATCTGTATCACCTGCCCCCTTACGTTTATTGAGCATGGACTAGGGGCCTAACTGTTTCTCGGATGAATGAATACATGAATGAATTAAATTAATTTGAATGGAAGTAAAGCTTAACCTGAATGAGAAGAACGAACACCATTTTGAGGATACACTTAAAAATAACTTTTACATTTTATTAATATGTTTGCATCCTACAAAAAAGGCTTTTAGGTAGCTGACAATGATGTGTGTGGTACAGCCTCATGACTAAGCTAAGAGCACTCCCAAAACGTTTGGTGATGATTACTTTTATACAAGATCTGAGGCGAGTTAACTCTCTTGCTGTTATTAGTCAGTTGGAAGAGCACTGGGTGTGATGTATGAGGCCTTGTGCAAAGGCGGTCGTTCTTCTCAGTTCCTTACATGTTTGAGCGGCTGTCCAGCCTCAGGATGGAGGCGCTAATCTTTGTGTTACAGTTGTTAGAGGTTGCCCCCCAAGACAGAAATATGGGTGAGAGAGTTCAGCACTTTGATAGAGTTTGGGAGTGAGTATCTTTACTCCCTAGATTCCTTGAAGTGGAAGGGACCGTGCAGATCGTGGTATGTAACCTCTGAACTTTAATGAAGAAATTGAAAGCCAAAGAGGTGATATTAGTATTTAATATTATCAGTGTTAAATAGCAATTCAACCGTGAATAGCTAGTTATGAATGGCCAATAATCTTGGTTTTATTCAGTTAAGTGTAATAAATAGAGTAACCTCAGGTAGCACCATGGCACGCATCTGAGGCTATCAGTTATTTGTTCATTATACAAGCGCTCACTGGGTGTCTAGTGACGTCAGGCAGTGTGGTCGGTGTTGGGATGACAACAGCGAACAGGGCAGAGCCTCAAGTATAGCGGAAGGGAGACAGTAGAATGAGGCCAGTGCCATCAGAGGGGAAGCTCAGCGTGATAGAAGGCCCGGGGAGGGAATCCACCCAGTTGGGGTATCAGGAAAGTGGTCTCTGGCTAGACCTGAAAGACGCTGACATATGAAAGTCACCATATGTGAGGAGATAAGAACTGGAGAAAGTGTGAACTCTCAGGAGGACACCATGAGGCAGGCCAGGGTTGCCACACATGGCTGGTGTGGGAAGCAGGGACCAGACCACAGAGGATCTTGAAAGTCATAGTAAGGAACCATTGGGGGCTTCAGCAGAGAAAGGAAATGATCAGATTTGGGTTTTCAGTAGCTTGTTCTGGTGCAGGGAGGAGATTGAATTAAGAGGGGAAAGGCAGAGGCAGGTAGAAAGGTTGGAAGATGAGTGTAACAGAGGTGAGAGAGGCGGGTGGCCCGACCACAGAAATGACAGCACAGATGGGGAAAAGGAAGTGGAGTCCCAATATACTTAGGGCAGTGCTAAATGGTTGCTTGGGTTCGGGGAGCACTCAAGAGGGACAGCTGGGCTTTGATCTAGCGCTTGGACAGATGGCCAGCACCAGCAGAGAAACAGGGCAGTGAGTTCAGTCTTAGGCCCAGGAGACAGCAGGTGGAGATGCCCAGAAGGGTTGAACAGAAGGCCTGGACCTTTGCAGAGAAGACCGGGCTGGAGAAAGGATGAACAAAGCTTGGGAACAGGTGGCCATTGAGATTAGACGGGCAGGTGGGCTCCCAGAGCCGTGAGGGATTCTCAGCGGCGATACGAGAGCCACTGGTTGGTGGTTTGCCTCCGTGTGGTGTCAGCAGAAGGTCCGCAGACAGCAATGTGGGTGCCAACCAAGCAAGGTTTCCTAGAGAAAAGTAGTGGGTGAGGATCCAAAGAAAAGGTTCTAGTTTCGGCTCAGCCACCAAATAGCGGGGTGACCTTGGGTTAAGTCAACACTCAGCCTTTCTTTGACTTTTTATCTCTGTCCATTAAAGAAATACACGTGGATATCGTTACACATATATGTACAGATAGACATATAGAATCTTCCTAGTCATTTGTTTTAAGGTCTTCCAAACAGGGACTGTTTCCATTTTCTGGGCAAGTTTATACTTCGATTATTGATGCACACCACAATGACATGGAACATACGGGAGACAGAGGCCAATTGAAAGATGTCCCTGAGCTTTTACTCTCTCATAAGCAACACGCTGAACAGTATTCAGCTGTTTCTGGCCCTGCTTCATCCCTCTGGTGCTGTCCTTGACGGTTCAGAGTCCTGAGAACCCCCTCTGACGTGGGTCACAGAGGATTTCTCCTGAGAACCCAGCAGTTCTTTCAAAGGAGGGAGACGCCCCGACCCCTGGCGTTAGTGGAAGACAGTCAGGGCTTGAACCTGATGTGGAGAGAAGCAAGCCTCGTGTCATCTCTAAATACAGTCGCTTTGACAAGAGAGCTTGTGGGTGTGGTGTTTTCTCCTCTCTCCCTGTAGTGTACCTTCTGGGAATGGGGACCCAGATCTTGGAATGACTTGTTCAGGATTACAGTCAGAAGTCACAATCTGTTAATCCCATCTGCTTCCCATGAGAAGAGGAAATCCTCCCTAATAATGCCAGAGGGCCTCAGACCAACAAGAAATACTTCCTGCGGACCTACCTCATTGCATCACAGAGTATAATAATATAACAGTAAAATGAAAATGATTCAAAAAGTAAACATCAGGCAGGGATCTGTTGGGCATTTACTAACACCCAACATGGAGCTTAGGATTAGATTTCGCTCTTATGCTCTCTGAGATCAGCCCACGGCAGGTTGGACCTGGCTAAGCCTTTGTGAACCGATTGGCCCATGGTGTGTACACATACCCCAGCGTACTAACCCATTCATACCACAACCTACACTCCTCCGCAGTCATGGTCCTCTAGCAAGTGTGCTCAGACCCAGAATCCTGGAGCAAACGTGGAACTCTAGGCCCTCAGATGAGCCAGAGTAACAAGAACACCTCCAAAAATAGTGGAAATAAATCTTTCCTCTTAACACCTCTGCTGTAGATAACTGTTCCTTAAAGCAAGAGTCAGGATCATTCCAGTGCTGTGGGTACACAACTGTATAAGCGTAGAGAGCAAGGGCTTCAGGTCACACAAGTTTGTGTGACACGCTGACCACGCAGATCCCAGTGCTGCCCACTTCCTGCTGTATGACTCCGTGCAAGTCCCTTAACCTCCCCAAGCCTCCTTGTACATCTGTAATGTGGGCATAGTGATGGTCTAACTCTGAGAGTGGTTGTGAGATTCAGAGTAAAGGAGTTAGCACAGTGCCTGGCACATGGTAAGTGCTTAATAATGTCAGGTAAGAAAATATCTCCCTCGAAAGGTTATTGTGAGGGTCAGATAACAGTACCTTGCACAAAACAGGTGCTCCATATCTGTCGGTGGCCTTTCTTTCCCCTTTACTCTTCTGCCACCTTATTCTTCCTCCAACCTATGCTTTACAGAAAAAAGGAATCAGGAGATGCTGATGAGTCTAAAACATGCTGAAACCCGAGAGAGAATGCATCTAAATATACGTATAAATAGACAAGCTCCAGCAATGAACTTTTCTCCTTTCCTGAGGCAGGAAGCCAACTTTATAAAATAATCAAGCTCGTGCTGTAATGCCAGTGAGGAGTCATTTCTTCCTTTTCCTTTTAATGAAATTTAATTTTATGCATATTACATGTAGCTCAGCTCTTTACAATGAGTTGAATAAAAATGAAGGCAGACCCCTTTCCGTTTAGAAAAGCGAGCTGCTTTAGGGATTTATAACGCAGTCAGCTTTGTGTTTCTCTTAGTACATCATTTGCTTAAGAAACACAAATATTTGCCCGGACTTCAGTCATTTCACGTATGTGAATGTTTTTATGTGACGTCAGCTCCCAAAGTCAAATCCAAGGGGAAATGTCAAAGCAGCCACGTAGGAAGAGCTGCTTTAGAAATTGCTTTGTTATAACGATGCACTGATGTGGGGATAGTTACAGACTATGCCGTCTCACGCTGAGTCCTTTCTCTGTACCGGCTACCACTTGAGTGTGTTAACGCGTAATATCTCATTTAAACTCAGGACAACCCTGGGAAGCAGATTACCACATGCACATTGTATAAACGAGGAAACAGAAGCACAGAGAAGGCGGGAGGGACAGGCCTCGAACCCATGCAGCCTGGCTCCAGAGTCCGTGGCAACAGAGCAGCACCTCCTGAGTGCATGTTCATGACCACATGCCATGGAGGGTTCCAAGCACTTCCCGGATGTTAACTTGTTTAATCCTCACAATGACCTCTTGCCCAGCTTGCACAGTTAGGAGGTGGTGGGTACAGCATACGAGGCCACACAGTGCTTTCCATTGTTCCAGCTTGGCACTGATTAAATACCAAGCCGCATTTTTCATAATTGACTAGGACCAAAAAGTAACAGTTTGTTTCTTCTGCGTTTACAGTGGCTGACTTCAACGTGGACAGGAAAAAAAGAGCAAAGAGTTTTCTACAGTATTTCTGGCTCTTATAAGTTACTTATTAGGTTATTAATATTGAATATATATTTATGGTATATTAAGTTATTAATATACTTTTAATTCATGATGCGTTACCATGACTCCGGGAGGGGATGGAGGAGCAATTCCAGATATTGTACATCTTCTATACCTTTTGGGGACGCTGGCCATTCTTCTGTCAACGTTGTTGTGTTCACTTTTAAAGCGGAGAATGCAAATCACACAGAAAGGAAATAGATTTCCCTAGCATCACAAAATAAGTAGCATTCTAGACATCCCATGAGAAGAGATAAGCGCAAAACATGTACTTGTTCGTGGGTGACAAGTAGTAGGGAATGAGTGCCGTGTTTCAGCTCCAGTTCCCCGTCAAGCCTGCTGTGGTCCATCTCTCCCGTTTTCTCGAATCCCACATCAGGTTTAACATTTCTACACCCGCTTTCCGAGGCTGCGTGAAAAACCTGAAGAAGACCACTGGTGTCGTTAGACTGAATGATACTGTGGGCGTAACAAAAAAGTGCTCGGAAGACTGGAAGGTAAGTGAAGAGTTCCAGACCTCGCAAAGGAATGCTCCCCAGCTAACCCGTGCTTGGCATTCGTTAACACGCCAACTTTTGACGTTTTCTGGTAGCACACGGTGTTACTGTGAACTGGTTCATTTATTACACTTCCCACGTACTTGCAAAACCTCTTCAGGCTTGCGTATTAAATTTGTAGGAAAGTAGGAATACCAGCTGTACACACAAAAACGTACAGATGATTGGTAAATTATCACGAAGACAAGCAGACTATTTCTTCCCATGGGTCACATGGATTGGTTCAAGTGAGGTGACAGAGGTTAAGATACTGTATTTCAGCCATGACATGATTACAGTGCCGGTAATTTATTCCGTGTTTTCGTTTCAGCTCGTGCGATCTGCCTCATTCTCCAGGGGAGGACAGTTGAGCTTCACCAATTTGGACTTCCCGTTGCCCAGCCACTTCCAGGCCTCCTTTGGGTTTCAGACCTTTCAACCCAGTGGCATCTTATTAAATCATCAGACAGGGGTATGAAATATTGTATGAATACTGAACAAGATTTAAACCTGACTCAAGGTTTGATGTCAAAAACGATAGAGGGGTTTTGAAGGTAAATTTGTTAGGCATTTTGTCTATCCTCACACAGTAAATGCTATTGTGGATTTCAAACATGGAAGCTGTTGCCCATCCTGGGGTAGGACCTAAAAGAAATCAGGCTTAGAAAATACATTATAGTTCACAGAATTGAATTTGTGTGTATTCATGAACTCAGTTTCATTCTTTTAGGTATATTTTGTGAGTGAAGGTGAATTAGAACTGTTATAAGTAATAATGTAGCTTTAATTTTTAGATCTAAGAAAAAAATCAGAATGTACCCCCATTATTCCTTTGTTATGCCACACAAGGTAGCTCTTCAGATTCCTTTTTTAGCAGCAGCAGCTAGTTGGACAATATTTACATTGGTGAATGGGAGAGAGTAAGGTCCTCTGCTCTTTGTTCCTGTACAACAAGCCACAGAGATTCTATAACCTAAGAGGATTTAGCCGGTGTGGTCATGTAGGCGTAAAAGTCAGCTAATACTCAGAAATCGCCTAGTGGAACGAGTGGGATTTTAAAATAGAAGTAGAAGTAGGACACTGTTCTTCTTGGATTTGTTTCTTCAGGATTGCCAGCACAACGGACAACTAGTATATGTTGAAAGGAAGGACGTAGCTGCCTCTGTGGTTATGTCGTAGTGGAACGCTTCTCCTCTCTTGCTATCTTTGTTCATCAGCAGTTCGAGATCTTTTTTTAAAAACAAAACACATACCGTATGCTAACACATATATATGGAATTTAAGAAAAGAAAATGTCATGAAGAACCTAGGGGTAAGACAGGAATAAAGACACAGACCTACTAGAGAATGGACTTGAGGATATGGGGAGGGGGAAGGGGGAGCTGTGACAAAGCGAGAGGGAGGCATGGACATATATACACTACCAAACGTAAGGTAGATAGCTAGTGGGAAGCAGCCGCATAGCACAGGGAGATCAGCTCGGTGCTTTGTGACCACCTAGAGGGGTGGGATAGGGAGGGTGGGAGGGAGGGAGACGCAAGAGGGAAGAGATATGGGGACATATGTATATGTATAACTGATTCATGATGTATAACTGAATACCCCTGAAAAAGCACATGCCAACATTCAGATTGTGAGAGTGGCTTTTCCATCAGAGCAGGATGTTTGGACCCAGCTCTTGTGACACACACTCCTTGTTTCCTCTACCAAGAGTGGGGACACTTAGTACCCAATATACGAAATGGTCCAAAACAGGGGGAAGAATGGGCTTAGCAAAAGATGAGATCACTCCTGGACAATGCAGGAACCCTTCAAATATCCTAGGAACACTGCCCTCAACTTCTTAATGGATTAGCTAAGGAATACATTTCAATTAGCCTTCTTTTATCCAGTTTATAATGAATATTGCCAATTGAAAAAAAAAATCAACATAAAGTGAAATTGACAATGGCTACAACCACACACTATAAAAATTGTTTTAGGCTAAAAGCTCACTGACAAATCACGTCTGGTTGAAAACTGCAAAAATTGTACCTGGTAGGAAAAAAAATTAACAAAATTAAAATGACAACTGCTAAAACTACACACATTTTTAAAAATTAAGAATTGACAGAAAGAATCAAATCATCTTGCCAAAATTTGGATCTTCAGAGTTTGACCTTGGAAAATTGAACCTCCTAGAAATTAGGATCTGAAAGTAAAAAATGCATGACTGAAGAGAAGCTATCGTTGTAATCATCTGTGAAAATAAATTGATGAATCAAGTCTTTGTTGTAAAAACGTATTCAGAAGAACATCGATGCTGACGAAAATAACTTCAGCAAAATGATAGTGAAAATAGGAAAATTTAGAAATATTTTAACTGTTTTGTATAATTGGTGGAGAAATTAAGGGACTTCCCTGGTGGTCCAGTGGTAAAGAATCTGCCTTCCAATGCAGGGGATGCGGGTTCAATCCCTGTCAGGGATCTAAGATCCCACGTGCCATGGAGCAACTAAGCCTGCCACGCCACAGCTACTGAGCTCACACACCACAACTACAGAGCCCACATGCCCTGGAGGCTGTGTGTCACAACTAGAGAGAGAAAAACCCACAAGCCACAACAAGAGAGAAGCCCACATGCCACAACAAAGAGCCCGTGTGCCACAACTAAGACCCAATGCAGCCAATCAATCAATCAATCAATTAAATAAATAAAAATTTAAAAAAGGAATGCCTGGATCAATTTATTTAAAAAAATTTGATGGAGAGATTAAGGTGGTTTATGAATATAGGTCCATAAAATGCTTTTGACAGATTCATCAGTGTTGGAATAATTTGCTTAAGATTTTTATATTCATAAACGTGGAGTCCAGATATTCAAAAATAATCTTTAGATCAAAAGAGCAAAGTCAAAACATCCTGTGTACCTAGTTTTGATCATATATTCAGTATTAATACATTCATAATCATTAAATGCAGATGGACTGCACTGATGGGTATGTTCTGTGATGATTTTAGGCAAGCAGCCTACAGGTCACCCTGGAAGATGGCCACATTGAACTGAGCACCAGGGACAGCAGCAGCCCAATTTTCACATCTCCACAGACGTACATGGATGGTTTACTGCATTACGTGTCCATAATAAGCGACAACTCTGGGTGAGTGGAATGGCTCTTCTGCCAGAGCGCTAAGAATTTTACTTTATTTTGTTTAATGGAATCTTCTAGTATCTTTTCTGAGAAATATTTGGCCTTAGCATTGACACTATTTTACTAGTAAATCTTGGCCTTCTTCCTGGTTTTATATCAATTTTCTCATTTAAAAAATCAACAGTTGGGCTTCCCTGGTGGTGCAGTGGTTGAGGGTCCGCCTGCCGATGCAGGGGACACGGGTTCGTGCCCTGGTCCTGGAGGATCCCGCATGCCGCTAAAAAAAAAAAAATAGTTTAGTGAGTTATTTCAGGTAGAAGATTTTGCGTCTGAATCAGACACTCGTTGCCCACCTGGCGAGAATCGTTTTCCCCAGCTGTTCTCACTCCTGTTTTGTTTTCCTCCTGTTTTTTTAGGCTCCGGCTCCTCATTGATGACCAGCCTCTGAAAAATAACCAAAGGCTGCTAGGCTTTTCAAATTCCCAGCAATCCCTGCGTCTGGGCGGGAGTTATTTTGAGGGCTGCATCAGCAACGTTTTCATCCAGAGGTGGGTGCCGTTTTCTGTGCGTGCACAGCTGATGAGAATGGCCTGTGACCCAGGGGACTTGTCATGGCAGGCTGCACGCCGCTCTCGTCCCGCTGACTTTCAAGATGACCTCTTTGGCACGATACACACATTAAAAGCAAACTAACTGAAAGCTTCTGGGCTCATCCTACCTTCATAGGAGCAGCCTTGGAACACAACCTTGGAAAAGGTTTAATTAAAATTTACTTTCAGATTATGGCCTTTTTAGATAAGCGCAAAACTCTCCCCTGGGCAGAGGGAGAGCCCAGGACTGGTCATGAACCTTAGGCAGCCTGTTAGGAGCTTGTGAGCTGCCATCAGGGCTCAGGAAAAATCATCAGATAAAGCAGATTTACCCGTGAGATTTTCCTCCTGAAATGCAGTGAGATAAATGCTTCCACAGACTCACTTCTGAGGTTTCCTCTTGTTCACCGTCATTCTAGGTCATCCAGTGTCTGTGTTTGTCCTCTCTGCATATTTCATTTTCATATTTCTATGTGGCTCCCACTCCAAAGAACTATAATATTCTGGCTTTGCTGCAACGCTGGCTGTTCAAGGCAATAAAAGTTTCCCAAGGCCTTCTGCTGGCGAGGCATGGTGCTGGATATTGAAGGGAAGGCAGAGGTGGGTACAGCACATTCTCATCCACTATGAGCCTAGTGTTTCCTCTAGATATCCTGTACAGGGAGGAGATGAACGTTTACCCAGAAATCAGGACAGTAAGAACGTGTAGTTTTGAAACAAATCCTCTCCGCTAGTGTGTCTTCCTTGATATGTCAGCGTTCGTTTCTGCCCTCATTCCAGATTATCAGAGAGTCCCGAAGTCCTAGATTTGGCCAGTAAATCCACCAAGAGAGATGTGTCCCTGGGAGGCTGCAGTTTAAACGAATCACCTTTTCTAATGTTGCTTAACGGGTCTACGAGGTTTAACAAAACCAAGACTTTCAATATCCACCAGGTGAGTATCAAAAAACCTTACCCTGGGTTTTGCTTCTTTCCAGATGATTCTCGTAAGAGAGTCCTGCCTCACCGGAGATGTTGGGGAGGGAGGGATGTAGGTCACCTGATCCGGTGGTGCCCAGTGCCTCCAGGAATAATGGGTCATCAACAGGTGGATGACACCAAAAGGTCAAAGTGGTTTTTGTTTTAGCTTTTATTTTGTATTTTGAACGTTTGACAATTTTTGCAGTCATAGAACAAATAGAACCTTGACTGCGGTTTCTCAATGTCTGCAGCTGATGTCTTGCTCTTTTGACACTTCTGCTGTGTCTCCAGCGAGTACAATGATTGTCTCTGGGATACAGGGCTCATGATCCTTCTCCTGCCCACAGACACTCCTCTGCCTGCATCCTATGACGAGATACACACACGCCCCCAGGCCTTGCCAAGACCAGTGTGGCTTGACCCTGACCGCACATTAGAGACACCTGGAGAGCTTTTACAATCCCAGTGCTTGGGTTGCATTCCACTCAATTAAGTCAGATGCTCTTGGGATAGGTCCAGGCAGCAGGAGTTTGTAAAGGAGTTTGTAAAGCTCCCGGGTGATTCTAGTGTGTAGAACTAAGAGAGGCTGAAAGGAAAGGAAATTCCTTGTTTGGAGGAGTGGAAGCTTTGTCATACATTGAACACAGGGTTAGAACTTTAAAAAGGTCCTTGCTCTGCCTGAGGTCTACAGTGTGACCTCCCCATATCTGAGGTTACAATTAATGTGATTAATGGATAACACTGAACACCTCCCATGTGCCAGGTACTACACTGAGCTCTGTAAGTGGATTTTCTTACTAAATCCGCACGTAACCGTATAGGAGAAGTACTATTACCAGCCACATCTCACAGAAAAGGATGCCGTGGCTTAGAAAGGCGAGCAGTTTGCCCAGGCTCCCACAGATGGAAGGCAGAGTTGGAATTCAAACCCAGGCGGCCTGACCCCAAAGCCCAGGCCCTCTCGAGAGCAATGCACTTCCATTCAACCCACTTTTCACTTAACATCAATCACATGCTGCTTGTCTGCCACTATTTCTCCTGCTGCACAATGATTTGGGGAGATGGAGAGATAGGACATAAAAAGAAATTTTTTTTTTTTTGCTTTAAGAAGAAATATATTTCATAAATCCCAAAGGATTGTCATTTTACTCTCAGGAAAAGAACACCTTTAGACCTGCCCCCTCAGGAATGAAGTCATAGATTCATTTATTTCCCTGTAATGCTGAGAGCTACTGAGAGATTAAATTAGCACAGTGATGGTGGAGATGGAGCGAAGGAATGGATTCAAAGCTATATAGCAGATGGAATGTACCAGACTCATATAATAATTGAAGGTGGGCGGCAAGGGAGAGGTGGGAGTTAATATAATTCTGAGGCATCTGGATGGATGGAGAAGCCAGTTATGAAGAGATGAAAAGGACAAGCCTTTGGAGGGAACGAGAATGAGTGGAGTTTGTGGCATATCGAGTGACAGGTGCCTCAACCAGGTGGAAAGCTGGTAGGAGACTGTCAGGTGTCTCTGGGGGCCTCAGCAGAGAGAGTGGGGCCGGGGCTATTGATGGGGGATCCCCAGTGAATACACTGTATTTAATGTTCCCCCTGTTCCGTGCAAGCCCCCAGATTAGGTGGAATAAGACATTAATTCTGCCTCCGAAAGCCCAATGCAGAGACAAGGCGACCAAGCTTTGCGGTTAAGTACCGGATTTTGGTGTCAGACTTCCTGGCTTTATCACTTACTACGTGTGTGACCTGGAATGATTATCTAACCTCCCTGTGGGTCTGTTTCCTGCAGCGTACATGAGGATATAGAACAGTAATATCTCACGGTGTTGTGAGGGTTCAATGAGGTAATAAATACAAAATGTGTGGCACAGGGTAGGCATGCCATAACTATTAGCTGTTATCGTTATTATACACACGAATAACCTAAGGGACGGGGACAAAACGTGCTCCAGGAGTGGTACGCCAGGTATTTTCCTGCTACAGAGATCGGGGGGTTCCTCTGGAGGAGGTGATGCATAGACTGGGCCTGGAGCAGGGGTTGAGTTTAGATGAGTAAACGTTGTTGCTACGTGAGCAGAAGCCCAAAGCCGGGAGGCAGGGTGTGGTGGAACTCGCAGGTATAGATGCTTTGCGTGCATTCTCTCTGATCTGCACAAGCCTTCACTCTCTCTCTTTCAGTTCCCACCACACCCCCGTGAGAGCAGAATAGAATGCCAACTTTACACGTCAGGAAATTGAGTCTCAGAGAGGTTAAAAGAAAAATGTGCCCAAGAGCACCCAGTAAGTAAACTGTAGAGTCAGAATTGAAACTCAGGGCTACAGAATCCCGAAGAGTGTGCTCTTCATAGTCACTTGCTCAGGGGGAGGTAAGCTCAGAGTCACATGCTGCAGCCGCATCAGACAGGCCTCCGATGGCCTGATGTAATTTTGACATTTTTTCTGTAGTCAGCGTGAAGCCATTGAAAGGAGTGCTTTAAGCCATGTTTAAAGACGAATAAACTGGCAGCAGCCTATGGAATGGTTTGGCCTAGGAAAGTTCTACAGACGTGGCGTCAAACTGGCAAAGTACCGGAATGGTCCAGGCAAGACAGTCAGCAGCCTGACTTTCAGGTAGAGGGACTGGGAGTGAAAGGGAAGGAGTGGAAGCAAAATATGTCCCGGAGATGAACAGTAGGACATGGAAACAGAGCACGTGCAAGAGGCCAGGTAGGAGGGTGTCCATGATGACCAAGGCGTGAGGCCTGGGTGCCTTGAAGGGTGATGCTGCCGTTAAGAGAATTAAGGAAAAGTTGGTACCAAGAGTGTGTATGAAGACTGTTCATCTCGATGTTACTGCTGCTGACACACAAGAATCTTTCAGGGAGGGAGTGGGTCCCGCTGGTGTGAGCCCCCGGTAGGAAGCTCCTGGAGGATCCAGGTCTGGCTGTGATTTTCAACAACTCACGTAACTTTCTGGTGATGGAACATCTCCACTCAGCAGATAACTGGTATTAAGCCTGCATCCCGAGCACCCTCTCCAGGAATCTGGTCAGGTTGGAGAACCTGATCCTGAAGGAATCTGAACTGTTAGGAAGGCTTCAGCTGCTAGGGCTTAACCCTGTGTGGGAATCTATAGTGTCACATTAAGGGACAGCTTGAAGATGAGTGTGCTGCAGGCCTGGCCCGCAGGACGGGGCTCTGCTTCCCCACAGCCATCCTGGCTCCATCCCGCACAGTTCTGGGCTACGGACAGGGCGTTCCCTCACCGGAAGCACAGATCTGTGGCTTTCTCTCTCCTCTGGAAGGAAACATTTCTCAGAGGCCCCGCTCCCTTACCACCTCTTAAGGCTCATTGGCCAGGAGGGTGTCACATGCTCGTTCCTGAACCAATCCCCAGCAGGGAGAATTCCCATCACTGGCTTCCAGGAATGGAGGGCCCCACTGAGCCCTGAGCCCCATGGGAGGGACTGTGGACCCCTCATCAAAGTCTGGGCTTTGCAGCAGAGAAAAGAGGGGGAAGGGCTGGAGAGTCTCAGTTCCTTCCAACAACTTTTCTAGTCTCATGTGATGTTTATGATGCTTGTTCTTCTGCATTAAGACTCATTCCTGTTAAAAAGGTCAAAGCATCGTCCAGGTCAGGAGAGACTTCTGTGTGTGGGTCAACTCTGAGGAAAGTGGGGACAGGCTGTGGTCCCCTCCTGTTCTCTGGGTTCTTTCACGGCCCTGCTGCTAAAGCCCAAGTGAATGGCCTGGAGGGGAGATGGCAGATTGGCGGCTCCAGGCCCACTGGCTGTCTGTGTGGGCCTCAGTGCTGCTGGCCACCTGCTGGCCTTCCTGAGGGACACTGTGGTTCTTCTGAAGCTCCATGGAGGTGAGGTGCTCTGGGTATCCACTGGTCCCACGTATAGCAGACCTGTGTAGGATGGGAATAACATGCATCCTCCCCAAGGATGAATTCATCTCTATTGAATTCAGCTCTTAGGATCACAAGTCAAAACTGAGCAAGGCACTTAGCAAGATGGGCATTTTCCAACTCTTGCCTCTGATAATCAGCTGTCCTGATTTTTTTTGTTTCTCTCCCACACAGCCATGGTGTGACACGCCAGCCGCCTCCCCAAGGAGCTTGAAGGTGAGGGGAGATACCCAGTCTTGCCCACCGCTTCCAGAGGCCCAGGCCAGCCACGGAGCCCTCAGGTTTGGGGACAGTCCCACCAGCCACCTGCTATTCATGCTTCCCCAGGAGTTGCTGAAACCCAGGTATCATTTCATTTTCCTGCCCCAAGCCAACTCAGAATCTGATTCTACCCTAGGGCAGGCTAGCCGGCACGACAGCAGGCACCTGTCACCAATGAAGGGGGCACTACCACGTTTGCGAAAAGAGGTGCTGGCCTACCTGAGACACACAGCCTGGGGGCCCGAGCCTGCTTCCTCCCAGCAACTGGGAGGCACACGTGACACGTGCTGCTCAGAGGCTGAAACAATCAGCTCGGCTCTGGTTTAGAATTGACGGTGTTCTAAAAATAAGGCTATTACTTTCCAAAGGTGCTATTTGTTGCTATGCTAAATCACCTTCTCCCGCATTCTACAGTTAGAGGAAAATCATTCTTTTAGGAAGACTTGGTGTCAGATCCATCATTTTTAGAGAATACATTTGGATTTTTTGTGCTAACAAGTTGCGTCTCTTTTGGGGAGGAGGGAATAAGCAGAGATAGTAATTCTGTCAGAAAAAAAAAAGTAGGAAAACAAGGCTTGTCATTTTCATGTGATTCGAAGGAGACATAAATAAAAAGGTGCCCAAAATTCCTTTACGACTTCTCTACAGAGGCAGAATGGCCCAGGGGTCCAAAAGGCCTGGCTTTAAGACCTTGGCTTTCAATCCACCCACTCAGCCACTTGCTGGCTGCGTGACCTCAGGCCACAGGCCAGTTCAGGTCCTGGGGGTGCAGAGGTCAAGATGGGATCAGACGTGCAAAGGAGTTATTATTCCTGTGCAGAATAAAAGGGGGAGAGCAGGAGCTGGCAAGGAGAGCCTTCAGCTGGGACACAGGCCTGAGGCCTGTGGAAGGAGAGGGAAAGGCAGGCGTGGGTGGGACGAGCCTCAGACAGCAGGGAAGCTCCAAGGGAGTCGGGCAGGCCGGCGGGCATCACAAGCGAAGATCACCCTGTAGAAGAGTCCGGTGTTGGGCATGACGGCCCGGCTCTAGTTCTGCCGCTGAGCTCGGTGCTTGGCAGGCGGTCACCTGTGTGCCACTGCGGTTCTGAGAGCGTGGCAGTTGCGGGCTGCCAGGCCGCCGTGCCCCCGCAGCGGGGTCTCCTGAAGGGAACTCTGAGTGGCAGCTCCACGGCCACCGTGGGCTGCTGTTCAACTTTCCTAAGCCTCAGCTTCCTCTCCGTAAGCTTGGCATAATTATGCCTGTCTCACATGTTTTTGCAAATTGCCACACCTCTTCGAACCTCAATTTTCTCATCAGTTAGGTGGGGTTGGTAATGTTTCCCTTGCAGGGAGGAGAGGTCATTGCTTGTAATGAGCTGGCCCTTGGAGGTGCACTCAGTAAGCAAGTGCATATTCACAGGCAGGTGTGAAGCCTGGAAAGGGGAGGGGCCGAGTTCTAAAGGAGACCCTCGGCCAGCTGCTGGCATCTTCAGTAGACCCGTGGAAATTCTGGGGATCCCTGATTCGCCAAAACTGTGCTAGTCGGAGACAGACAGATGGCAGAAGCGGTGACCCTCTCAGCCCCTCCCGGGGCTTTTCCACTCCGCATCTCTGCTCTGTTGGTCATGCTGACCGTAATAACAGTCTCCCTGCAGATGCTGCCCACGCTGTCCTCTTCCCGGCCTCCCCACCCTCCAGCCCCCCTGCCTCTGCCCTCCCCCTCCCTCCGTGGCCCCTTTCTTACATCTTCTCTCTCAGCACATTCACTGTGGTGAGTTATCCGGCTTCTTCTGATGATTCGACCCCAGCATCTTCCTTCCTTCCTGAATTATATATAATAAATGGAAAAAGTAACATCCTTGAAGGAAAGCAGAAAAAAAATAATCCTTAGTAAATATAATTTAAAAATTATTTTAGTCCCCAGTATTGTAGCAATCAGAGTATATTTTCAGGATGTTGCAAGATTTGGACTATTCTATTATTCTCATTCTGGTTTCTATTCTAGAGACTTTTGGCCTCTCCTGTAAAACCCTGTACCACTATTTTAACCTCTGGGTGAATGTATAAAAATGCTACTTTGCTCTCTGTCTTTCCCTCCTATCCTCCAGCAATAAAGACTCATAGCTACAGTGTCATATGCCAGGATTTGAAGCTCCTGATGTCATTTTTGGGTGTGTGTTAGTCTTTTCTGAAAGAAAATTGCTTTAAGAAATAATTCTGGAAAGCAAATGTCAAGTCTAATAACCAAGCCCACACATGTAAAGTGCTTTCATTCTGTAGCAAGTTCTACCATCCTCCTTAGATTGGCTAACCCTCGTATTCCAAACCTCCGCACTAATACACAGCTACACCAAGAGAAATACTGAGCCGTGTCACCGTCGGCTTGGTTTAATTTCACAAATATAGATTTCTTTTGCCTTTTGAAGAACTGTACCCTCAAGGAAACTTGCATAGCTGTAGAATGAAAGTGCACATCCGTGTTTGCTCAGCCTCACGGTATTAAAAAGCAAAGAGATGTAACGGTGTAATTATTTCTTCCACTTCCTGATTCTGCCTCCGCATCTTCCGTTTGCCATTTAATTCAATTCAGTAACTCTTTCTTGAGGGCCTCCTGTGTATCATGCACTGGGGATGCAGCTTTAAGCAGGATAGACCCCGTACCTGCCCTCTGTCTGGTGTGCGCTTGGACATAGACCACGAGGAATGGGTGATGACAGCCTTTTTCTTTTTTCTTTTTTTGGCTGCGCCACGTGGCACGTGGAAACTTAGTTCCCCAACCAGGGATGGAACCCATGCCCCCTGCAGTGGTAGCGCAGCGTCTTAACCACTGGACCACCAGGGAAGTCTCTGATGATAGCCTATTGACACCCATATCTCCCATTACCTTTTCCCAGTACACTTTTAGGCACCCCCTCAGGGCACCTACACACCACAAAGCACTCAAAGAATGAACCATCCATCGCTGCGTTCCCAGTGCCCACCGTGGTGCCTTGTACATACGACCCACTCATTACATATTTGTTGAATGAACGAATAAATGGATGGATGGTCGGATGGATGTGAGTTTGCATAGAAAGCAAAGCTTGCTTAGCCACACGTACCTATGATATGTAACCATCATGCAAAGGAATATTAACTTTCACTCTCTGCTGTTACTGCGTGATGCTTGCGTAATTCCTGTTCCACCATAGAGGAGGTATTAAGGTCCGAGAAATGTTAAGGGTAGGTGGGAGAAGGTGGATCCGGACTCCTGTGCCACTGTGTTAAATACGTCTTACGGGAAGAAAATGCTTACCTGATGCTTAAATCAAATCCTTGTTATTCAGGTTGTCCCCCGACTTCTCCTCACAACCTTCCTCTCCCTGCATGTATACAAAGTAGAAAGCGTGTTCACCGGGTTTAACAATCGAGGCTGCTCGGTGAAATAAGCCAGTTGCAAAAAAGACAGACACTGTGTGATTCCACTTCTGTGAAGCACCTAGAATGTTCAAATTGATAGAGGCAGAAAGCAGGATGGTGGTTACCAGGCGCTGAGGGGAGGAGAGGATGCAGAGTCGTTAATGTGTAGAGAGTTTCAGTTTTGCAAGATGGAAAGAGTTCCGGAGGTTGGCTGCACAGCAACGTGAAGGTGCTTAACACTGCTGAACTGTACTCTTAAAAATGGTTAAGATGGTAAACTTTATGTTTGGTATATTTTACCATAACTTTCTAAAATGTAGATTTTTTTTTTAAAGTAAGGCATCTTCCTTCTTGCCATGTGCTGGGACTTAACGCCACTAGCTGAGTTTGTCATAAAACTTCCTCTTATTTCCCAATACGGTAAGGAAATTACACAACAAAACTTTTAGCAGCTGAAATACAATGGCTTTTAAAACTTCCCAGAGAGACGGTCGTTTAATCAAGAAGTACCTTAGTTTATTCATTTAAATAAGGAGGTTTAGGGTTTTGTTCCTCACTGTCTCTCCCAGCTACGGAGATCTGAAGAAACACTAAAAGCCTCTTATTTTCCTTCTTCACCTTTTGCTTCCTTTTCCCCACAGGTCACAGTTTGCCGTGGACTTGCAGACAACGGCGTCCAGAGGGCTCGTGTTTTACACAGGCACTAAGAACTCCTTTATGGCTCTTTATCTTTCGAAAGGACGCCTGGTCTTTGCACTGGGGGCAGGAGGGAAACAACTGAAGCTCAAAAGCAAAGAGAAGTGCAGTGACGGGAAGTGGCACACGGTGAGAGCTGGGGCTGCCCTAGAGCCTCCGCTGGGGCCAAGTTCACTGCTGAATAGCTGAAGACGGGAGTCTCAGCGTTCTTCCCGGCAAGAGGGCACAAGTACTGGGAGAGCTCATGTGGTCAGAGGCACTGAGCGCCCCAGCGCCTCGGCCCCAGAGACTCCTGAACGCGCCATGTGTGGATGTCATCCTACATGCCGAGACGGGCTTTCCTCCCTGCTTCTTTACCCGCCGCCCCCAGCCCCCCATGCACCTCCCTGGGCTGCACCACTCCCCTTGCCTATTCCCACCCTTTGCTCCCTGGACCATTTCTCTCCTTCAGGACAGTTTCCAGTCTCCAGGTCCCCTGTGAGTCTGGAATGCCTTCTCTGTAGCCAGCCCAGGTGTAATCACCCATATCCCTAGCATCTCAGCTCTTGCCTGAAGCCATCCCAGGGTTAAAGAAATACAGTTTAAGGCAAGAAGGGACCTATGTATTTTTGTTTTCTGACGAGGGAATTGGAACTCAGAAAACTTAAGTGACTTGACAAGTTACACTCACTCAGTCATTCAACAAATATGTAATAAGCTGCCATCCTGGAGCACATAAGCAAAAAAATCCCCAATATAATGTCAGCTACTGCTTTGAGAAAACATTAAAGCAAGGTAAGGAAGTGGCCGAGTAGGGAGACTGTTTCAAATAGGACAGTAAAAGAAGGCCTCTTCCAAGAGATGACAATCAATCATATAAAGTTATAGGAAGGATTTCCAGGCAGAGGGAACAGCAAGTACAAAGACCCTAAGTTAGGAGTTAGCTGAATGAACAGAACAGAAAGGATAAGAAGTGGGATTCAAGAGTGAGGCAGGGGGACTTCCCTGCTGGCACAGTGGTTAAGAATCCACCTGCGAATGCAGGGGACACGGGTTCGAGCCCTTGTCCAGGAAGATCCCACATGCCGCGGAGCAACTAAGCCCGTGCGCCACAACTACTGAGCCTGTGCTCTAGAGCCCGTGAGCCACAACTACTGAAGCTCATACGCCTAGAGCCCGTGCTGTGCAACAAGAGAAGCCACCGCAATGAGAAGCCAGCGCACCGCAATGAAGAGTAGCCCCCGCTCGCCACAACTAGAGAAAACCCATGCACAGCAACGAAGACCCAACACAGCCAAAAATAAATAAATAAATAAATTTTTAAAAAGAGTGAGGTGCAGGCCCAGGTCATTTAAGCATTGAAGGCCAAGGTGAGGATTTGGGATTTTATTCTGAGTCTCTCTGAAGCTTTTAGAGAGTCTAAAACTAAAAAAGCATTACACAAACAGATTGATATTTTCAAAACCCTCTTTAGCTAAAGTGTCTAAAAGGGAGTAAAAATAGAAGTAAGTAGACCAGATGGATGCTATTGCCTTTGGTTCAAGAGGCTGAGGTAGAGGGGGAGAGGGTAGACCACCCAGGATGTGTTCTAAAGGCAGAGCCAAGAGGTTTGGCTGATGGAAAGAGAGGAGTCAACATCAAGTCCTGTGATTTTGGACCAGTGACTGGGTCAATAGTGGAAGCTTTGCTGAGAGGGAGAAGATGGGCAGGAGGTAGGTGTTGCTAGGCAAGAGTGGGAACTCTGTTGTCAACATCCTGCGGTTGAGCTGCCTATCAGACCTTTAAGCCCAGGTGTCAGTAGATGGTAGAGGCCAGAGGTCACAGCTGGGCATCTACACTGGGGAGTCATTTGTGAATAGTCTCGTAGCCATGAGGTGGCAGAGTCCACACCAGAGCCCAGGGATCCTGACTTTTAGCAAAGAGTTTAAAACACTTGATCCTCTTGTTGGGAGAGGAGTAGCCATTGGCCCCTTGCTCCAGGACCCCTGCTCAGAGGAGCATGTGGCTTTCTCCCGTCTCAGCTCCGCATACTCTCTTCCTTCCTCTCTGTTGCATGGATGTGTGTTTATTTATGATCCTTTGGTTCTTCAGTTATTTATCTTTTGTATAAGTTTCCAGTCATGTATATTTTTGTTTACTTTTGAGAAATCTTTTTTTAGTTCATGTTTTAAGCTCACTCTGTTTAATATCTGACATAATCTCACAAAATGATGATGATGATACTGTGGTGAAAACTCTTGATTTTTCAAAGCTACTTGAAGGGACAGAAAAACTTTAAAAAAAATTTCCTGTGACCACTAATAAACTACAATGCCAGTTGTCAAAGGTAAGAATACGATTAATGTATTTTCTTTATCCTTAAGGTGGCATTTGGGCAAGATGGAGAAAGGGGGCGCTTGGTTGTGGATGGTCTGAGGGCCCGGGAGGGAAGTTTGCCCGGAAATTCCACCGTCAGCCTCAGAGCACCAGTTTACCTGGGATCGTCTCCTTCAGGGAAACCAAAGGTAAATAGTTATGCTTCAGAGCCACAGATAAGAACAAGTCACCCTATAAACTTTATAATTATACCATATATTCAAGGATATCAAAATACTTTATTTTAATAACTGAATCTGTATTTTAATGTTATTTGGTGACTGAAATAAAATTATCTCAAGAACCAAACTTGGGGAAAATTTGGGTTAAGGAGAAAGCCACAAGTCTGTCTGTCCCCAAGAAGGAGGGGCGCGTACCAGGATTTTTCAGGTTCAAAGGCTCCGATGGGACCGTGGCCCCAGGGTGGCGTTCTGTGGGTGCCCTCCCCCTGTCTTCTCCACGTGGCCAGAGGGCTCACTGCCCCTGATTACTTGGGGTGGCTGAACCTGCCTGTCACTCTTCTCCCAGATCTGCCTTTTTTGCACACAAAGTGAAGATGGCCCGTCAACAGCTCCGGCCCAGGAACTGTCCTCCTCCAAATGTGCTGCCAGGCGCTGAGCCCCTCCTGCCCCTTCCCACTCCGCTGGTGCCCATTCTGGTGTGATGTGTGCTAGCAGCTGGGGGGAAGGGCCGAGACTCAAATCTGGGCCAGAAATGGACGTAATCAAAGCAGGTCACTTCTGCCAGCGTGGAGTCTAGGCGGTCAGGCTAACGTGGCCTTGACCTTGGTATCTCCACAGGACTCAGCCTGGCCCACTTGAGTTTTGCACTGTGGTTTGGGCCAAAGCCCCAGCAAGTCAAAGTACTGTTTTACTTTGTTGTATGTAATAACTTTTATATATGTATCATAAATAATATATAACATAATATAGTGTATGTATTATGGTATCTAATACACATATAACGTATAACATGTTAATAATTGCTAAAGAGGATACTCAGTGTTTGCTTTTCTGCAACCTCTGTACCTTTTTCCCTCTCAGAGAAATCACAGGATGGGGTAGTGATTCGGGGCACAATTTGGGTGCTCTTTTTTTTTTTGCGGTACGCGGGCCTCTCACTGCTGTGGCCTCTCCCGTTGCGGAGCACAGGCTCCGGACGTGCAGGCTTAGCGGCCATGGCTCACGGGCCCAGCCGCTCCGCGGCATGAGGGATCTTCCCGGACCGCGGCACGAACCCGCGTCCCCTGCATCGGCAGGCGGACTCTCAACCACTGCGCCACCAGGGAAGCCCTGGGTGCTCTTTTGACTTGGGTAAATCACACTCAACATCCTAAAATCTGAGACAATCAGTAGCACCCCATTTACAACATCCTTTACCAGCAAGGTCCTATTCGCAGCCTTCCTTCAACCTGAGGGTGCAAACCACCGAATACCCTCCTCCATATCCTTTCAAAGGGCAGGCAACATCCAATCAGCCAGTGGCTGCCTCCAAATACCAAAACCTGCAGCTAGTCTTTGGTGATTCCGTGTTAGGTTATGGCTTGAACTGGAGAGCCTGAGCGTGGTGTCAGATACAGACTCTTTGTTATACATGATGGCAAATCTGAAGAAAGTAACATTTCTTAGGGGCCCCAATCAGTACTTTGTTGTTGACACTGACACCACATGCATCTATAATACCACTAGATTCCCTTAAAATTATCATGTCTTACATCCGTCGTGTAGGATTCCAGAGTCCTAAAGGCATTTACTCCAGAAGAGAGTAGAGGGATTTTATTCAGTGATTTTATTAACTTTTTTGAGAATTTCATGAGAGTTATAGCCCCTTTCTCCAGGAAAATACACAGACATCTGGTATATAATTTAAGGGGTCAGAGAACCCCAGAAGCTCGTCCCTGAGCCGCAGGTGAGGAGCCCTTGTTTCAGGCCAGCTTTCGGCAGCCGTGGGGGCTCCACGCAAGCCCCCTGATCCCGCACCCTGTGTCTGACCTTGACCCTGTGGCATTTGTGATTTGTTGATGGCGCACTGGGCCCAACAGTGTAGGGAGCTTTCTTACCCTTCATTATTTTAGCAATGTTTTGGCCTCGTTTTTCAGCCGGCCGCCCTGCATTAAGCTATCACACGGGCTCATGAAACCCTAAGAAGTACTTTGTACCTGCAAAGAGACAGTGAGATCTGTGAACAGCAAGGTGGCAATTTCGCCTGTTGCAGCTCTGACTGTGGCCCAGGGTCAAGTCACCCTCTGAATTCTTGTTTCCACGCTAGGTTGCCATCTCCACTGCCCCTGCCCTTGGTTTGATGGTACATTCCAACTTCGACCACCCACAAAACACCTGGTATCTGGGTTTTTTGGCACTGTGGAGGGAGCCAAAATGGAGCCAGTCAGGCCCACCTGACTCTTGGAAGCAGGATGGATGAATCCCCTTCCTTCCTCCTCTTTTGGACAACTGCCCCTGCCCTTAACCTTCGCTGCGCATGGATTTCTGGGAGTTGTGGGTAATACAGTTTGCTTTCTCTTCTGCTTGGTTGCAGACCCTCCCCCAAAACAGCTTTGTGGGATGCCTGAGGAACTTTCAGTTGGATTTGAAACCCCTGGACACCGCTTCTGCAAGCTTTGGGGTGTCTCCCTGCTTGGATGGCCCTTTGGAGAAAGGCATCTATTTTTCTCAAGAAGGAGGTCATGTCATCCTAGGTAAGGAGCAGTTTGGAAGGCTTTATATCTTTATAGCTTTGATTCTGAAGAACTCTTATCCTTTTTTTGGAATTATGATGTTTAAACTATTATTTGTTTGTTTTTGTTTTGAAAGCCAACTCCGTGCTTTTGGGGCCAGAATTTAAGCTTGTTTTCAGCATTAGCCCGAGAAGTCTCACTGGAATTCTAATTCACGTCGGAAGTCAACCCGGGGAGCACTTATCTGTTTATATGGAGGCAGGAAAGGTGTGTAGCTGTCAGATGACATGGGAAGGGTGTGTGAATTTATATTAGAACCAGATTCCACTTCTGGAGACCATGGTAGGTGGAGTTACGGTAGAGAGTGGAATCCAATCTTGTATTTAAGAGGCCTGACTTCAGGGCTGACTTACCCTTTTCCTTAAGTAATTTGGTCATCGTGTTTTCTGTTCTTCATCTTTTAAATTGGGCAAATTCAAACAAGCTGGGCTGAATTCCGGCTCCACCACTTAGTTATAGGGCCCTCGGGAAGTTACCTAACCCCTCTCTGACTCAATTTCTTTATCTTTAAAATGTGGAGAATGATGCTTATATTTAAGGGCTTTTGTCAGGAGAGGAGAAGCTGCCATATACTCAGTAAATGTTCATTTTTCTCACCTCCCCTTCACCCCTGTCACACCTCTACTTTTATTTATTTTATTTTATATGAACATTTATCAGTAAATGTTCATTTTTCTCACCTCCCCTTCACCCTTGTCACACCTCTACTTTTATTTATAAGGGCAGCACCAGAGTTCATGGGATGGATTTTCTCACCAGCCATCTACACCATGTCACACCCTTGCCCATGCCCCACATCTGCTGGGTCAGTTTCAGATTCCCTTTATCCTCTCTACACAGCTCACCAAGCCCTTCTGGTCTCTACAGCCAAGCCGGCCACAGGGTCTCCACCCAGCCTTCCTTTAGCTTTTCATGGCTTCCTTCTTCAGCCATGTGCTTTTGCTGCTCCATCTTTCCCACTGCTCACAGGCCTACTCAATATCTTATGTTCACCACCCACTTTTAATCTCTTTCCTTTGCAAAACAATCTCTTTCAAACCAAATCCTTCCAGGAAGCCTCTCTTAGTTAAGGCCTTAAAGCAAAGATTGATAATATAGCATTTTCTTTTACCTTTATCCTTCCAGTTTACTGAATGTGAGGGAAAACTCTCAGAATAAAATACAGTAGTCAGAACTCTTGGACACTTTTTAGTTAAGTTACAGCTTTAAGTCTGAGCAGGCCTCTTGCGGGCCCAAGAAGCAAGGAACTACGCTTAACGGTGGTTCAGACAAAGCTGGCTTTTCAGGGGAGGGGTTGGGGAGCATCTTTGGTGAGAGCTTCTGGATAGGAAATACTCCCCCCCCAACGAAATCAAGACCTGATAACCTTCCTAACAGCTGTGACACTGTTTAGCTTGAAAATTGCCTGAGAAAAGGCTGCACTGTCTGCTTACATGCAAATTAGATGTAAATTACTTATCAACAGGCTGATTTTAGCCCTCTCGTTTCATTGACCTTGATTCAGCCCCTGGAGAATCCTGGCCCAGAGTGGGAATGCGGGATTCTGCACAACAGCACGTTGAGTGCCTGACCCCTGACACGTGCCCAGTGCAAACTCAGTCAGTCAGCTTGCTGAATTCCTTGGACGAGACCCCTCTTTAAGTCCTGCATTCGTGGAATTATTATAATTGGCTGCCCCTTGCAGGCGGGTATAGACCTCAGCCAACATTTTTGCCTTCCAGATTGTACACGTCCTCCTAAACAGAGCTACTGTCACATGCTAATAACTAAGGCAGATCTTCGATGCTAATCAGTAACCTTTGAGTCAGGCCTGATGGGACCGGGGTAGGGAGTCAGTGGGAAAGTCTCCTTACCTTTGGCAGTAACTTCAGGCCAGGCCCTGGGTTTGCAGCTCACTTGCCTGGAAAGGGGTGCAACAGAGAGATTCCTGCAAAGCCTTTGTCCCTCTATGGTCACCTGGTGCGGGAGGGTGTACCCATGTTTCAAGTGCTCCCGGGCGGTCAGGGTGCAAGGGCTGGGAAGGAAAGATGGCAGGAAGTGGGCCCCACCTGCCTTTCTGAAGGAAATAGGAAAATGCATGTGTGTTCCAGGTCACGGCCTCTGTGGGCAGCGAGGCAGGTGGGATCCTGACATCGGTCACACCAAAGCAATCTCTGTGTGATGGACAGTGGCACTCAGTGACAGGTATGACATCCAGTAGCCTATTGTTCACAGACTGAAACAGTCTCCCTTTCCATCTGGACTCGAACATCCCAAACGCTCCCTCAGTTCATCCATCCATTAGCGTCTGACCACGGTCAGCCCACCAGGTTAAGGTGCTGGGAACATGTCTATTCTCAACTCCAGTCGTATTTATGTAATTCACGGCTCCAGTTCTCCATAACACACTGAGTTTTTTTTGGGGGGGGGGCGTGTGGAACCCAGCAAACTGATAAGCTATGTTTGTTTTCAAGGTAGCATAACACTGTGATTGAGATTTTGCCTCTGAAGTCAAAGAGAACAGAGGTCAGGTCTCAGTTCCAGCCCTGTGAGACCTTGGGCAAGCTACTTAATTTCTCTTTATCTTCAGTTTTCTCATCTGTACAACGGAGGTAAAAATAGTGTACACCTCCCAAGGTTGTGAAAACTAATGGGATAATGCGTGTGAAGTGCTTAGCAGTGTCCAGCACGTCCTAAGTGCTCAGTAAATGTTTGCTCTTACTATAGGTAAAGTTCATTGTTGGGTTATTTTTTTCAACAACATTTAATATTAATGCCAAGGATTTAGACAAACCACTTGACGGGGAGCAGGCATAAACTCTCAAGTTGAATCTGCTATTTTAGGAATAACTTGCGCATACAAGTTTGGAGATATATTAACCTGTATTGGCTAAAATATCTTTTGTTAAAAGTAGCTGCCTCTTGGCTAATTTGAAAGCTAACTGCATTGCAGTTGGTTAAGATTGTTGACGCTGGAGGAGTTTTATTTGGGAGGGTCAAAAGCCACTGTCTTTGGAGTCCGTTTTCAGCAGTCAGTCAGTGTCTTCTTGGAAAGAACCAGAGATCACGTGAAATAAGCACTGGCCTCTGGAGACAGGAAACCAGGGCTTGAATCCCAACTTGTTTAATTTATAACCAAGCCATGTTGCCAAGCTCCTCAGTGATGGAGGGTCACAGTCTCTTATCTGAGAAACGAGAGTGATGATATCTTCCTCACAGATTCATTTTAAGGATTAAATTCTGTAATATACGTGGAAGCACCTAAACAGCACCTGGTGGGGAGAAATTAGTTGAATTTGTGCTTAGGTTGATGGAATTCCTGCGAGCCGTGCTCCCTCAGGTCCAACAGGAGTGAGTGAGAAAGAAGCCGATGATGATGCCCGGTGTAGACATTATACAGTGGGCAGGGCTCTCAGGTGATAGACCTGACCTGCTTTCCTTCCCTGCAGTCACCATAAAACAGCACATCCTGCACCTGAAACTGGACGCAGACCATAGTTCCACCGCTGGACGGCACCCCGTCCCCACTGCCCGCACGCAGGAGCATCTGCACATTGGAGGTGTCCCAGGTAACCCCTGTGCTGACTTCTACACCCATGTTGTCCCACGTCAACTCTTAACATCTCCATCGTAACCCGTGGGTGGGGGCATCACATTTGTTGGGATATCAGCAGGGGCAGCCGTTGGCTGGACCGTGTAGACAGTGAGACTCTTTCTCCAGCTTGTGGGGAAACCGGACTGCCAGCAACAGAACGTTTCCCAGCAGCCCAGGCCACGTGGCTGCTGCTTCCACTTGTCCCAAGCCTATAATTTTTTTTTTTTTTTTTTTTTTTTGTGGTATGCGGGCCTCTCACTGTTGTGGCCTCTCCCGTTGCGGAGCACAGGCTCCGGACGCGCAGGCTCAGCGGCCATGGCCCACGGGCCCAGCCGCTCCGCGGCATGTGGGATCTTCCCGGACCGGGGCACGAACCTGTGTCCCCTGAATCGGCAGGCAGACTCTCAACCACTGCGCCACCAGGGAAGCCCCCCAAGCCTATAATTTATAAGCCTCTCCGAAGAGCCTGCATGAACCTAGAAGCCTGATATCATAAAGAATCAGAAAAGGGCCTGAGAAACTGGTCTCTCCCCTCCAGGCACTTAGTTATGGTGACTTATTAAGCTGTGTGGAGCCAGAATGGGGGAATCAGGCAGGGTGATCAGAGTCAGGTGAATCAGAGTCAAGTTCAAGACTGGAATTTTGCCTGGAAAGAGCCTTGTCAGCCTTCATTGATTTATGTGCCTCCAAATGGTCTGGTGGTTAATTTTATAGGTCTTCCATGACCCATGAAAAGCACTAGAGTTCAGAGTCATTATCTATTGATTTGGGCTGTGGAATCTCCTCTGAAGGATGTGCAGAGTAGCCTTGTGGCTGACCTTTCACAGAAGGGGCTGTGCTGGGTGCCTGCTTAAAGCAGGAGAGGACTCGGTGGACTGAGAGCCTGGGTCCCTTTAGCTCTAATAAGACCGTTTCTTAACGGAGTGCATTCACTTGACAGTATGAATAAGCCATCAAATGCCTCTCCTTTTGTCTTTCAGCTAATTGGAAAACCCTGAAGCTTCCCGTGTGGAGATCCTTTTCTGGCTGCCTGAAGAATATTCAAGTCAACCACATTCCTGTCCCTGTCACTGAAGCTGCAGAAGTTCGGGGGACTGTCAGTCTGAATGGCTGTCCTGACCACTAACTCAAACCCATCACAAGGCAGGGAAGTTCACCTCCGGAAGCACTGATTACCCAACACCCCTCCCTCTCCCCTCTCAAGGTCGTTCTGACTTAAGACACCATCCTGATGGGTTTATTAGCAAATCTCATTTTTAATTCCAACCACACATACCCATCATTTTGGCATTCAGTGCTACATATATATTTTACATAAAAATTCCATTTCTTGAAGAGGATGAACAAATCCTTACATGCTTCTGGTAATATCACTTTAAAAGTTTGATGTCTTTTAAAGAACACTGTTTTCCACTTGTTAAAAAAAATAAATATCTTGCAAAGCACTTTAAAAATACAAAAATTTTACATGTGTTAAGATGTTATAATTTATGGGGTTAAATAAATGCAGTGTACTCTTCAAATTATGATGTTTTATTAACATAAAACGATTGGCTTGCTGGTCATTTTTAATTGTATTCATTCTTCAGCACCTGTTCAATGTGCCACGTACAACGCAGTTTTCTACAAATAATTACCAAGCACATGCTGGTGAGGTACCGTGTGTGCTCAGTGTTGGATCTACAGTCGAGGAATATGCAATCCAATCGGGGAGACACATACTGTTCATAAAATAGTAAGTAACAAACTGAATAAATGAACCTGCAACTCCACTTGGCTTCCCACGTACAGTCTGCTGCCAACCAAGTCTAGATTATGATGATCAATTCCTTGAGGGCAAAAACTGTCTAGTAGAGGAGCTGAGATGGATGTATATACTATCATTAAAGCTTTGCATGAGAAGCTAACAGAAGTCAATGGGAAGTAGGAATCTAGTTTTATCTACAAAATAATGAACCATGTACTAGACCAATATTATTACCCAGCACCACTCTCACTAGCAGAGAAGGCTATGCAAGCACTTCTGTATCTCCTGCATAGTATTTGCTCATCAGGACTAAAACAATTCTAAAATTTGGATATAGTAATCCTATGTGGTATCCTTACAGCTACCTGCCCTCCACCTCTGGAACTGAGGCACGTTCCCTTCGAGCCAGTGCTCTTTTATGACCCTCACACTGCCGTCCCGTGGGCATGCTTTCTACCTGCCATACCTATGCAAACATGAACCGTTCTCCTGGAGAGGTAGCAAGGTCCCCATCGCAGGGGGTATTCAACAGAGGCTGGCTGGTGGGCTGTAGGGATGCTATGCTGGGTCAGAGGCTGAATTTCATGACCTTAAGTCATGTGCTTTCCAAAAACATTGATTTTCAAATGAAAATTCAACCAGGTGATGACCATCCAGACCCTGAGTCTGCGTGAGGAACATCCATTTCACCTGCCTTTGGCAGGTCTGCACTAAATGGCTGATTCTCTCTTCTGGGTTCCTGGTGTTGACTTAAGTGAATCTACAAAGTTATTCATTAGTACTTCCCAGATGCATTTTAAAGGGGCAGTTAAGTCTTCGTTAATACCACTGCTCTTCCCTCCATTTTATGGTAGCTGAAAGAACAGCTGTCCATCTGCATTTGCTGAATATAATCCCAGCCACCAGAAAGCAGCAGAGGGTGTCACAGATGGAGTTTGAGACCCAGAGCCCTCAGCGTGGCTCTTCTCAGATTGTAAATGTCTGTTCTCTGAAAGGAATGCTACAGCTCCTCACCTGGACCCTCACGGGAAATATGTGTAAACTGTGAAGTGCATATAAGAATCATCGCTATTATCCTCCTCCTGGCTCACAGCCTATCACAAATTGGGCTGACCTTGGGGTGAGAGGCCTAGGGGTCAGCAGGATCACCGGTGGTTGACCCTGACCCGTTCATGACGCCTCCACGGTTGGTGTCATTCTGGTCCAGGCGAGTGGGGCCTGGATTGTAAGAAAATCAACTCACATCTCCCGAGGTGACAGTCACTTCAGGGGCACCCAGGGACTATGGAGCAATCGTGTGCCTTCGTGGGCTGCCTCCTTCACCTCTTGACCTCATTCCTCAGGATGTAGGGCGGTTGGGTTTTTGCCACACTCATGATAACCCCATGTCAGAGGATGGCGGCTCCGGGCAGGACACGCTGACCTTCCCATCCTCCCAGGAAGGAAGTCATCTCACTTCCCCACAGGGAACTTTGGGTCAGCGCCTTTCTCCCTCCCACCAACCCTGCCCAATGCTGCCCTGTAAAGAACCCCAAACCCCAACTTCTGCCATTCCCACCACATTCACTCCCCTCTCTTCCAGCTCCCCAGTTCTCTCTTTACTAATTCCAACTTTGGGTGGGTCCATGCCCCACCTAGCCCCAGAAAGGCCAGGTTCTCTCTCAGGAATGAGAACTTAAAGCCAGCATATGAGTGGAACCATTTTCAAATAACATTACGATATTGAATACAAATGGTATAAATATGGGTTATAGAAAAATTATAAAATCACCCATAATCTCATCACTCAGAATTCTATTTGAATTTGGTTATGTTATTCGATTCTAAATGCATGTATATTTCCTTACAAAATGACAATTATACTGTAAATATTATTTTTATGTTTTTTAAAACTATATGGTGTTTCCCAAGTCTTTGTGGAACATTCCATCGGATGAATTTATTATAATATATTTAACTAACCTCCAATTATTAGGCAACTGGGTCATTTCAAATTTTTGCAATTATAAGCAACACCAGAATGAATAAGTCCTGGAATGTAAACTTACTTATTTTCTTAGGATAAATTCTTAGAAATAAAACTACTAAGTCAAAATACATGAACCTTTTTGTTTGTTTTTGGGTTTTTTTTGCGGCACACGGGCCTCTCACCGCTGTGGCCTCTCCTGTTGCGGAGCACAGGCTCCGGACGCGCAGGCTCAGCGGCCATGGCTCACGGGCCTAGCCGCTCCGCGGCATGAGGGATCTTCCCGGACCGGGGCACGAACCCGTGTCCCCTGCATCGGCAGGCGGACTCTCAACCACCGCGCGACCGGGGAAGCCCTACATGAACCTTTTTATATTTGTTGTTAGCTATTGTCAAATTGCTTCCTAAAAGGTTCTATCCCCTTACATTCAAATCTTTTTTTAACTGACTTTAGCCCCTGACATCACTAAATACAAACTCACCAAGATCGGCTCATGGTCTTCAAAGCAGGGAGCAGTGTTTGGATCATGTCAGCTCACAGGGATCCACCATGCTCCAGGCCCATCTGAGCCAAATGCACACCACCTGGAAATGCAGGGGCAGCTGATGGGCTTTGGCGGGAGATTCCGCAAAACGCCTTAAGGGAGGGAGCAGTTCAGTCCTTCCGAAAAGGAGCAAGGCGCTCCTCGGAGGCTTGGAAGAGTGGACTGTGCTCCCTGATCGGCCGCCAAGCCGTAGCAGCTTCTTCCTCCTTCACCTTGTAAGTTTGCTTTCTTTGTGATTGAAACGTTCATAAGGATTTGCTCAGGCAAAATTTCCAGGACAAAAGCTCGAGTCCCCATCCCTCCCATCACCGTGCCCCCCAATAGACATCCAAAACAGGAGCTTGTTGGGCTTCCCTGGTGGCGCAGTGGTTGAGAATCCGCCTGACGATGCAGGGGACACGGGTTCGTGCCCCGCTCCGCGAAGATCCCACATGCCGCGGAGCGGCTGGGCCCGTGAACCATGGCCACTGAGCCTGCGCGTCCGGAGCCTATAGCTCTGCAAAGGGAGAGGCCAGTGAGAGACTCGCGTATCACAAAAAAAAAAAACAAACCAAAAACTCGTTTTTCTTAACATGAGTGATTATGGTAATAACAGTGGTGGTAGGTGACAGGTGTGTCATGTTTCCATTTTCTTAATTTGCCAAACAATATAACTTCTCAGCATAAAAATTCTAGCATAATGTCTGCATGCCTTTGTATGGAAGGCAGAGACAGAATTGGAATATCCCTGTTAATCATTCTCAGAGTGAAAAACAATTATTCTCCCAGAGTAAAGGGCAGGGTCCTGAGATGATGAATACTATTTACTGAAAATGCTTTTTTTCTCCTTTGCTCATGAAGACTTCTATGACCCCAGAATATAAAGTGTACCTTTCCATTGCCAGAAGGTTTTATTTCCCATAAATTTTGAATGTGTGGTTTATTCTGCTCTACATTGAGTCCTCGATAAAATGAGACTTGGGAGTTTCAGGGGGGAAAGGCTGGAACTTTCAGTCTTCATGAATGCACACGATAGCACAGCACACACTTACTGATTAAACCACCCCTGACTCAAAAGGCTTTTGCTAATTAATCAGTAATGAATCGTTCCATACTCAGGGAGCGTGCATTCCTGGACAGTAATAATGGAGCTGGGTGTCTGGTGATGTAGCTTGGTGTGTTGTCCATTCCAAAGGCAAATCTCAGTAGGAATTTAGTATTCCTACAGGAAATATGCTTCCTCAGAAATAAAGTCTATATTCTGGAAAATAAGTGGCTGTGTTATCTAGCATTCAACTGCAGTGCTGTCAACAAAATGAGATCCTTAATGTCATGTTTTTACAATGTCCTTGGTGAGGGGGAGGCCCCTGACAGGGAAGAAAGTGTCTCATGGGACTTCAGGGCAGCTTCCTGGACCAAAAAGTCCAACTGCTGCTGTGATAGCTCCTGACAAGACCAGACCCCAGAAGGATTTGTCTCCTGCTGCACTGTTCCCTTGTCAGCCATCTCGTCCCACTTCCCCTCCATAAGAGCAAAGCCCCTCAGGAAAGCCACCTCCACCTTCAGGAAAAACCTTTGCTCTTGGAAATCACTTGGCTCTGAGCTACTTTTCGTTCCCTTGGTCCTATAATTCCAGTTGTATTTCAAGCATGCAAGCTTTTTGTCATGTGGTTTTGAATATTCTAGAAGTGTGAGGGATAAAAAATTAAGTCTTTTACTTTAGAGGTCTTCTCTGAGAGTTAACTGAGATGATAGATGTAAGAATGTTGGGAGAATATCACTGTTAATTTTACCACTGTTAAGAACACTGTAAAACATGGAGCAGAGGTATCCAAAGTTGGTACTTCCTTATGGCTTTAGTTACTCTAGGAGAGGAATTCAAATGTCTAAAAGCATGAAAGCCAGAGTGCCTCTGAGAAAGCACTGACCCCAAGTGGCGTGATCGTACCTCACTGTGTCCAGGTCTTTCTGAAAACAGGTTACCATCTCCCATCTGCTCAACAGGCTACTGTCTTTACTCCAGTCCCATTTCTTGTCCCCCAACTTGGACAAGTGTCTCTGCCTTTAACCTTTATCTTAATCAACTAAGTTTCCATAACAAAACACCAGACTGGGTGGCTTAAACAACAAAAATTTATTTTCTTGCAATTCTGGAGGCTAGAATTCCAAGAGCAAGGTTCTGGCCTGTCTGGTTTCTGGTGAGAGCTCTTCCTGGCTTGTACCTGTTCACCTTCTCGCTGTGTCTTCACATGGACCTTCCTTGGTGTGTGTACACGGTGGGGAAGGCAGGGAGCCCTGCGGTGTCTCTTCTTATAAGGAGATTAATTCTCTTGGATCAGGGCTCCACTATTATGACCTCATTTAACCCTAATTACCTCCATAAAGACAATATTTCCAAATACAGTTACATTGGGGGTTAGGCCTTCAACATGGGGAAGTGGAAACAGGTGTGTGACAGGGAGAGCATAGAATGTGCTGAACGTGCCCTTTGCAATTATGTTTCAGTTGAGGGAAGCGAAGGGCCACTGAATTGTCTCCTTGTCTCTGCTGAGGTTTGTGGTCTGGGAACTCCACAGCCGTCTCAGTAAAATCAGCTGCTTCTGACCTTGTAGCAGTCACCTCCATGGCTGGCTGCCTAGCACAGGATTTACTTGAAGATTTTAGGATAACAACCATTCCAAGAGCCTGTCTCACGCGTTACCATTTACACCACCTATTCACGTCTCTTCTCACCTTTGACCCTTACCACAGGCTGACCCTTACTCTGGTTCAGGGAAGGGGAAGATGACCCCTTGCCTTCCTCTGACCTTGACTATGTCTTGCCACCCACTGTGGGCGCTCTTTGCAAAGTAGTTGCCCAGTTTCTACCGCTGTTGCACGTTAAAGGCTCTGCTTTTACCTCAGGGACATTGAAAGGCTGTAACCAGGGAGCTTATAGGAGCTGCCACCACGGGATCCCCTGAGAGCGGGAGGAATGGTGTTGGCTGTGGGTTGGAGACGTTTGGGGAGGGGGAGGCAGCTGAGCTGGCAACTTGCGTGCTTTCCCACCGCTGAGCCTGCAGTCCCACAGGTGACCAGAGGGGGCGCTTGCGGCATCATTAAGCCCCGCCTCCCGGACGCCATCCCGATTTCACCAGGAGTCGCAGAGTGAGCAAGGTGTACGCTGGATGCTGCCCTGTCCCACCATACTTGTCACTCGTTTTGGCCACAAGAGGTTAGTGCTTGGTGAGGGAGGGGCCACAGGGCAGAGCTGCAGTGGGGACTGCAGTAGCTGAGGATCCAGCAAGTCCAGGAGCGGATGGGTCTGGATGGGCCGTCTGCCTTGATGATCTAAACCGAAGGGTTCGGAAGGCGGAAGGTCCTTAGAGCATCTTCTCCAGCGTCAGTTGGAGCGTTCTCGTTTTGTTTGTTGTTGCAGTTTGTGTTTGTTCTGTTGTTGAGTTCTCACTAATATCTCAACCACTAAAGCGGGTCCCTTTGGGTTTCGTGCCCCCCCACAGGGATAAAATGGAGATACAGAGGAAAGAGGCTGGGTTGTGAACTCCGCAGAAGGGCTGGAGGCCTGGCCCTGGTTCTGATTGGAGCTATAATCTTGGGCAGGTTTTCTCACCTGGCCCACCTGTAGCTTTAAGATAAAAAAGGCAAAGGACTTTTTTTTTTTTTTTTTTGCGGTACGCGGGCCTCTCACTGTCCTGGCTTCTCCCGTTGCGGAGCACGGGCTCCGGACGCGCAGGCTCAGCGGCCACGGCTCACGGGCCCAGCCACTCCGTGGCATGTGGGATTTTCCCGGACCGGGGCACAGAACCCGCGTCCCCTGCATCGGCAGGCGGAGTCTCAACCACTGCGCCACCAGGGAAGCCCGGCAAAGGGCTTCTTGAGACTCACACAGTGCGCTTTAGAAGGGCAGAAGTCAAAGCTCTGCCTGATACGGAAGAGAGTGCATTTGCCTAGGACGCCCTCTGTGCTCTGTACACGGAGGGACCCAACCACAGCCCAAGAGGAGGCTTGGCCAGAGTCCGGGGGACGGGGGCGCCCTGACCTCATCTCTTTCAGGAGTACATCTGACTGTGGGTACGTTAGCCCCATCTTGCCCCAGGAAGCTCAGGCTCAGAAGGCTTGAGCGATTGGCCAAAGTTCAAAGCCAGGTCCTGGGTTATAGAACTGAGACAAAAACTGGAAAGAGCAAGTCGGAGGGTACATGAAGGGAAGTAGTAGTATGAAGTCTCTCTGCATCTGAACCTGACCTGCTGCTGACCTTGGATCAGGAGAAGATGGGGCGGCAGAGAAAGATGACTGGCTGCCAGGGTCAGCTGAGCGGGGACTGTTTCAAGTCCTAATTATCTGCTGTTGTTGAGCTGTCAATTGTTCCACAAATCCAAGAGCTAACATCCCTTTGTTCTGAAGACACTGCAGAATAATTACAAGCTGGATAAAGCCCTCAGGTGGAATGAAAGGGAAATTAAAACTAATTACTATTCAGGGCAGCCATTCTCTGGCCTCAGACTTTATTTTCTTCTTTTGGTATTTTCATTTACACACTCACAAAAATGGAGCTAAATCTAAAATAGAAGCAAACCCTGGTTACACAGCAAGAAAATGTGAGGCATCCTGAGCTTCGTTCGCCCTGCTTCCTTCCACAAAATTCTTTTATGTAAATTGCTTCCTCCCTGTGCCTCAGACATAATAAATACTCATCGAAGGAAGGAAAGAAATTGCACAAGTGGGAGATGAACTAACATGTAGAGATTCCCAAACCTCACTCTCTCTAGCATCATGGATTTTATTACTAAAGGTTAATGGGAAATTGATCCATTAATCAATCCATGGAAGACTTTTCAGAAATGACTTGGCTACTCATCTATTTGGTGAAAACTAAGGGAACCTCTTACCCTCCTGGGTCCAAAGTTTCTCTGGGGTAAACGGATTCATTTCAACCTATGGATTCATGAAGGTGAGACCATCACCTATATGCAAAGCATCCCTTCAAGTATTTAAAATAGTTAAAAAGAAAAAAACTTCTGGGTACAGATGGGAGCTGCTTTCCAACTAGGAGAATCAGGTGTTGAAGGAACATATCCACCCTTCCTCATTCAGTGCCAAAACAACCCCCAAACTTCTGTAACCAGAACAACTCAAACTCTACCCAGAGCTCACAATCGCCCCACTAACAGACACGTGTGCCATTTATTAAGCACTTGGCACGTGCCACTGTGACACCCTCTCGCCCACACAGTCTCGTTCAATCTCAACAGTTACAGTAGAGTCAGGTATTATTACTCCATTTAGCAGAGAAGTAAACTGAGACTCAGCGAGTAAGCCCCAAGGTTACACATCCAGTCCTCACAGAATGCTGACCACATTATGTTAACCATGTCTTTCTGATGCTTTGACCTAGGGGAGGTAGGGGCCTGCTGACTGACCCTGGAGGGGCTGCCCCTCCCATGGTTAGCTGATTCCTAGAGAGAGTGGAGGGCTCAGCTGAGAGCGCTTGCCTTTCGTATGCTAACCAACCAAGCGGGAGCCCACACTCTCACCACTTCCTCTGCGCCTCTCACACTCAGGGCCATTCCCTGCCCACCTCCCCGTGCCCCCCCCCACCATAATCACCTTGGGGCCAGGTACCAGACAACTAGGGACAGCTCCTGTGCCCCAGAGTCTACTGAAATTATTCAAGCTAGCCAATCCTAACCCTGTTTATCTGCCTCACCCATTCTTCCACAGAAACCACAGTGAAGGGTCCTTGCCCGCATTGTCCCCTCCTTCTTCTGACAGGCCCTGAATCTTCCTCCTGTGGCTCCCCCGTGTCACGGTGTGTCCCCTCCTATTGGGATCCGTGAGTATAACAAGCTGTTTTCAGTGGCACTTGTCTCCTGATCTCACCTGCATAATAATAAGACCTACTTTTCTTGTTTTTTGCTTTTGTTTTTTCCACTAAGCAATTCTTTTTTTTCTTTGAAGAATTAATAGTTGAATTAATATGTTGTGGCAGTCTCTGCTATACAGCAAAGTGACTCAGTTATATATGTATACATTCTGTTTCATATTCTTTTCCCTTATGGTTTATCATAGGATATTGAATATAGTTCCCTGTGCTACACAGTAGGACCTTGTTGTTTATCCATTCTCTATATACCAGTCTGCATCTGCTAATCCCAAACCCTCCATCCATCCCTCTCCCAACCCCCTCACCCTTGGCAACCACAAGTCTGTTCTCTATGTCCGTGTTTCTGTTTCATAGATAAGTTCATTTGTGTCATATTTTAGATTCCACATATAAGTGAAATTTTATGGTGTTTGTCTTTCTCTGACTTACTTCACTTAGTATGACAATCTCTAGTTGCATCCTGTTGCTGCAAATGGCATTGTTTTGTTCTTTTTTATGGCAGAGTAATATTCCATTGTATATATGTACATCTTTATCCATCCATCTGTTGATGGACATTTAGGTTGTTTCCATGCCTTGGCTATTGCAAATAGTGCTGCTGTGAACATCGGGGTGCGTGTATCTTTTTGTATTATAGTTTTGTCTGGATATATGCCCAGGAGTGGGATTGCTGGATCATATGGTAATTGTATTTTTAGTTTTCTGAGGAACCTCCATACTGTTTTCCACAGTGGCTCCACCAACTTACATTCCCACCAACAGGGTTCCCTTTTCTCTACACCCTCTCTTAGCATTTGTTATTTGTAGACTTTTAATTTATGGCCATTCTGACCAGCATGAAATGGTACCTCATTGTAGTTTTAATTTGCATTTCTCTAATAATTAATGAGGTTGAGTATCTTTTCATGTGCCTATTGGCCATCTGTATTTCTTCTTGGAGAAATGTCTCTTTTGGTCTTCTGCCCATTTTTCAACTGGGTTGTTTGTTTTTTTGTTGTTGAGTTGTATAAGCTGTTTGTATATTTTGGAAATGAAGCCCTTGTTGGTCACGTCATTTGCAGATATTTTCTCCCATTCTGTAGGTTGTCTTTTCATTTTGTTTATGGTTTCCTTTGCTGTACAAAAGCTTGTAAGTTTGATTAGGGCCCATTGTTTATTTTTGTCTTTATTTCTGTTGCCTTGGGAGACTGACCTAAGCAAATATTGGTATGATTTATGTCAGAGAATGTTTTGCCTATGTTCTCTTCTAGGAGTTTTATGGTATTATATCTTATGTTTAAGTCTTTAAGCCATGTTGAGTTTGTTTTTCTGTATGGTGAGGGGGTGTATTCTAACTTCATTGAATTACATGTGGCTGTCCGGCCTTCCCAACACCACTTGCTGAAGAGACTAAGACCTACATTTTAGTACACACATCCAGGGTTATCCCTGCATTAACTTCACTCAAGAAAGCCGAACCACAAGAGAGAAACATCGTGTCTCATGTATTAGCAGTATGTTAGTAGTATTGCTGTGCCCGAAGACAAATGAAAGCCTTCAGGAGTATATGCCAAGGGCATGAAGAGCCGCTGCTAATCTCACCCACCAACGCTCTCAAGCCCCAGACCATAGCCATCTGTTTCCCACTTTGTTTTGATGGCATTGTGGTGACAGGGAAGGGGAGTGTCAGAATATCTGGGGGACCCTGATTTGCACATTCATCCAAAGGGGGTTAGAAAAGACAGTGAACACTGCCCTGAAACAAAGTCATACTTCCCCTCTGGTGATGGGCGTTCTTCCTTCCTCCAGAAAGGCTTCTTCCATCCTGGATGGTAGCTTTTAAATGAAGGGTAAAGTTAGCTACCTAGAGACAGCTGACCGAATTAGCATACTCACAGCAGGTAATTAAGCCAAGACTTCCGCTGAAAATAGTAATTAATCACCAAAATAACTTTATTCAGCCTGGTTCCCTCCACACCATTCTGGGCTGACACACACAGGAGTGTGCACTTCCTGGAGCCCTTCTCACGCGACACCTCATCTACGCAAGAAAGCAGCTGACACACGAGTGATCTTAAGGCTTTGGCGTGGCTCTGATCTCTCTCATCCTCTCCTGCTTGAAGTGACTTCTGTACACGAATAGAAAAATACCACATAATGCTCTCAAATCCAAGCACTAAATCACCACCCAGACCCCGCATCTTCTATCAAAGGACACTTTTCAAAGGAGGCTTAGTCACCCGAGACAGAGCCAGCTTTCAGTGACATGAGTCACACCGTTAACATGGGCTTGCCGTCCACGGTTTGACCCTGGGTGGTCACTGTCATCGAGAGCTTCTATTATTTGTACCTAAGTAACTGATGGAGTGTCTTTTGGGGACTATGGAGTGGCAGTTTCTATAGTGGGGTACACCTGAACCGAATGTTGCATGTGCAGGGCTTCCAAGAGAAGCAGGCCAGACAAATGGGTGGGCATTATTCTTTTTGGTATCAAATGACTATTATCTGCAAATGAGGGTGGTGTTACTTCTGTAAACACTGGAGTGTCCTGGTGACCCACCTGAGCTCCTTTCTCTGTGCAGACGCTGCTTCTGTGCTGAACCCCAGTCTTACATACATCCAGCTGCCTACTCTGTAGCTCCACTTGGATAGCAACTCGGTACCTTAAGCCGAATATGCCCGAATCTGAACTGTTGATTCACCCAGAGCTGTGCACCTCCTGAATATCCCGATTTCAGGATCACTATCTAGCTCGTGGCTCAAGCCCAAACCCTCTGAGTCATCTTCAGTCATTTTTGGTTCCTCCAGCCAATCCTTTCAGTTGTAACTCCTGCAAACATCTCTAGTCTGTACACAAGTGTGTGTCTTCACTACCCGCCCTCCCCACATCGGGCTGTCAATCTTCCTCCTATCACGGTAGCATCATCTCCGGCTCCTTTACAAATCATTGTTCACGTTGCGGCCGGTGATGATTTTTTTTTAATGCAACAGACAGATCACATCTGTCAGAAGAATTCTTTATTAATAAATAAATGTTAGAGACACCTATTCCAATGAATGTGTTAGTCATTTATTTCAATCAAGATGGAAGGGAGAAAACGAAAGCCTTGATACTTTCTTAGAAAAAAAAAATTCAAGTCCAATAGGAATTATAAATAGTGGGCTGAGTACAATTTTCTGTGCCGGTCAATTAACGTGTTGCTTTAGGATTGATGGCGTCCTTCTAAAGGAGGTAGGTTACACTTTTAAAGTCCTGACGTCTCTAGAATAGTTCTTAGAAACCAGACAGCACATTTTCATAAAACCAAATATGAAAACAAGTGAGTCTGACACAGTGGGGTTTAGGATTCACCCTGCTGAGTTAGGATTTATAGTCTAAGGCTGGCCAAGTCAGATGTCCTGTAAACACTGCTAGCCTTTATCCTTAGCAATTGGCTGTTAAAGGCTTTACAGCTCAGAGCATCATCCCCCCCGAAGACATCTGAGTCATCAGTCTCTACCTTTTCAACGTTCTTTGCTCACAGCTGCTTATTAGTGGCCTGCAGTTTCTGGCTTCAGCATAATTTTTAATAACTCCATTTTAAAATCCTTATCAGAATTATAGATCTTTATGGTTTCCCATTTCTACACCAAAGAATGTGGGATTTGAAACCTCCTGTGACCATATGTTCCTCCCCTGCTTAAAGCCATTATGTAGCTTCTCTTGGTTTCTGAAAGTCCTCATCCCGAAGTCAAGGCCATGGCAGGGTGCCCTCTGGCCACCTCACTGGCCCCTTCTCTCCTGACCCCAGGTCACCCACAAGTCTGCCCTGTCCTTGTCACATACTCCACTTCTCCCCTTGCCTGGCTCTTCTCATAGTTGACCCTTCCGGCCTCAAATTCAACATCCCTTCTGGACTACCTCCATCAGCTAAGAACATGTTCAGCTGCAGGCAACAGCAAACCAGACTAGTCTTAGCATTATAAAAAATAGAGAAACAATAGAGGCTTATTCTTCCCATGTGAGCCGTCTTGGGAGGTAGTTTCTGGCTGTGGTTTAGCTGCTCCGTGACGTCATCAAGGACGCAGCCTTTCAGAGGCTTCTGCTCTGTCTGACTTTTATCTTCATCCTTGCTGGTTTGTGATCTCAGAAAGGCTGTTGCCAGTCCAGATGGCTCATTCATTTTGTCTGAGGAAGGAAAAATGGGGGGGGGGGGAAGACAAAAGGCGTTCTCCTCACCGGGCAAGTCCTCACTCACCCCCAGACGCAGGCTGCTTCTTGAATCTTACTGGCTCTCGGGTCTGCTTTTATGCCAGTTACTCAGCCAGGGGAGTGAGATCACCAGTAACTGATTTAGACCAGGCACGATTCACCCCTGGGGTTGGAGTAGGGGCTACCCTCCCACAATCGAGGAATCCCTGTGTGCCACCTGAATGCCCTAGGTTCTGCTAGAAGGGAAAGAGGGGGACAGTGGAGGGGCACTGGACAGTGTCTGCCCCATCCCTGCCCCTTTACTTTCTATCGTGTCACCCTACTCATGTCCTTTATTGCAGCAACTGTAATCCATGAGGCCTTGTATATTTATTTATTAACTTGTCTGTTGCCTGTGTCCTCCACTGGAAGAGAAGCTCCACGAGGGCGGGGACCTTGTCAGTCTTGTTCACAACGCATCCCCAGTGTCTGGCAACCAGTAAGTGTTTCTTTGGATCGATAAGTAAAAATTCCTGCTGCCATTTTTATGACCACTCACTACACATCAGCAGCTCTGCACGTGTTAGTGCGTTTCATTCTCATCACAGCTCCCGGGGGTTCAGAGAAGCCTCTCCATCTAACAAACAGGGAAAACTGAAGCTTAGGAAAGGTCTGACGCTGGCGAAGACCTCACAGGGAGTGGTGGAGCCTGGTTTGAGCTAGTAGCCAAGCTCCAGGCGGAAGTGATCCTTAGGTCACTAAATGCCATCATTCCATGACGTAGCAGCCAGCTGCTCGATTCACATCCTCTTGGCTGTCTCTGTTTTCTGGGCCAAGACCCCTCCTTGGAAGCTCTTCTCACTTTGTGCTGATAGGGTCCAGTGCGCTCCATGTCCCAACACACCAGAACCTACTTGCCCCATCCAGGTATATAGCCTGGAAGTGCTGGTGGGCTATCTTCAGGAGGAACCTGTAACCAACAGGGCTTGGGAGCTGGTAGACAGAGTCTCCAGCCTCTTACTTCAGGTGGACAGTTCTGACATTCTGTGTGCTCCTCAGAATTCCAGGGGAAGAGAGCCCTCCCCTCACTGCCTAGCGCCCCCTGCCCCATCTTGCAGACAGAATAACGGCCCCAAGGATGTCCACTTCCAAAGCCCAGAACCTGTGAATGTTAACTTTACTGGCAAAAGGGACTTTGCAGATGGGATTAAATGAAGACCTTGATCTGGGAAGAGTATCCTGAATTATCCAGGTGGACTCAGTCTCATCACGTGAGTCCTTACAAGCAGAGAATTTTTCCCAGCTGTGGTCAGAAAGAGCCGTGATGACAGAAGAAGTGTCAGAGAGATTTGATGTTGCCAACTGTGAAGATGGAGGAAAGGGCCGCCAGCCAAGGGATGTAGCCTGCCTCTGGGAAAGAGAGGGAGGGAAGCGGATCGTCCCCTGGAGCCTCCAGAAAGGAACGTAGCCTTGCTGAGACCTTGATTTGAGCCTAGTGAGCCCCGAGTTGGACTTCTGCTCTTCAGAGCTATAAGATAGTACAGTTTTATTGTGTTATACTGCACTGTGTTCCACCACTGTATCTATGGCCACTTATAGTTGACCACAAACTACAAGGATAACAAATACACTCCATCCCCTTAATAACATGCACTTATATCAGTTTTTCTTTCTTCCCTGCCTTCCCCGCTCCTTAACTCCTACTTCCCAGGATGATAATTACCTACAGCCAAGTAGGTGTTGTTGTCTCAGGTGTTGTTTAATAAGGCACCCAAACCAAGACGCTGGATACACTTTCCACTGACCTTGTAGTTCTCATATCCTCACCCCACTGCAGCCCTCTTCCTGGTCTTCAGTGATTCTGGAGTTGATTCAGAGGGCAGCTAAGATTCTTGAAACTCCAGGCTTCTAGGCAAATTTTTAAGTTGCAATAAACCTACAGCTTTCTCAAATGAATAATTAACATGCTCTTGGCTTCTGATAATTTAAGAATTATGTCATCTTTTCAAATTACACATATTATTATTATTATTATTTTTTAGCGGTACATGGGCCTCTCACTGTTGTGGCCTCTCCCGTTGCGGAGCACAGGCTCCGGACGCGCAGGCTCAGCGGCCATGGCTCACAGGCTCAGCCGCTCCGCGGCATGTGGGATCTTCCCGGACCGGGGCACGAACCCGTGTCCCCTGCATCGGCAGGCGGACTGTCAACCGCTGCACCACCAGGGAAGCCCCAAATTACACATATTATTGATGGATTATTTCTAAATGCTGTCACCATGATTTATGCTATGTGGAAGGAATTCAATGCCCTAAAGAAACATTATTAAAATGAAGTGGAGCTCAGCTATTTTAATGAGCTAAGATCTTTTGAAAATGTGCTATATTACCTGATGATGGAATTGATACTGTAAAGGAAATAATATTACCTGTATGATCACCTGTAATAAATATCACCTGTATTAGAAAGAACACTATTATCAGAAGTTGTCCACATGGGGAGCTTTGCAGGCTCCGCTAAGTACATGTCTATGTGATACACAATTGTGCACCGATTCACCTTCCTTCTATTTTCACAACCTCAAGAGTTTGTTAGTGTGTCTTTAAAGGAATTCTAACCCACATGAGGGAGTTGTGTGGTAATTCACAAGGCAGCATGAATTCTGAGATTGCAGCAGATCTGGTGGTGGAGACAGTACAAGAGCCTTAACTGCATAACTGAGTCCCTACCCCCTTTACATTTCTTTTCCAGTAACTACTTGTTACCCTGCTAAAGTCTGAAAAGGTGCAGATCACGTTCTTCAGAAGGATTAGTAACAAAGGGCTATTGGAAGCCGTACATGTCAGAAAACCTAGCTCTGGCTCGGATATCCTCTTGTGTACATACATCTGCCATAAGAGAGAGATTTCTATAAACAGCAGGCCGGGCAGGAGCTGGCGGGGCTCTGCCCTAGTGCTTCTGTGACGCGGGACTTCTGCAGTTGATTCCCTGAGTGGCGGCAGCGGCGGGCAGCTGTCTGCAGGGCTCATTTGGACTGACAGCTGGGCAGTGGGGATGCAAGATGTGGGGAGCCCCTGACCTGGAGGAGCTGCCTCACTGCAGCGACCCAGCGCTTCTCACGACTTGACACAGTGTGTCTTTGGACAGTGTGGGCTCTAAAAGCAAAGGTTATTCAAAGGAGACTTAGGTCTCCCCGGAATTAGATGACAAATAAGTAAGCATATAAATCCCCCATCCACAGTCACCAGGCAGCTAAAGTCCGTGTCTGTCTCACTGTCAGCTTCAGGAAACCGAAGAACTAAAGCTGGCAGTCCATCCAACAGGAATAAGAGAAGCAGGGGGACGCCGAGCCTATGAAATGCTCTGCTCCGAGACACCACGTGGGCCGGTGGTGAGACAGTGCTGTGAACAGGCTGGGATTTCTACAGGTTTGTGCGCCCAAGGGAAAGTCAGGGAAGGAGAAGTGGACGGCGGGAGGCAGAAGGAAAAGGAGGGCGGCTCTGCTTCAGAATCTGCAGTGAAATTTTGAAACGTATGAAGTTCGTCTTCGTTGCCTTCCCACCTCACCGTGTTGAGTTTTGCAGCCCTCCCGGGGCCCACAGCTGTGGCAACCTTATTTGAGTCAGATCGCGTCCCACTTCCAGCCTTTCCTCCTTACCCAGATGAGCCTGTCCTGCGTCCCTAGATCTGTTTGTCTGCCTGCTGACAGCGGAGTAGTGATGGGCAGATAAAGACACGGTGGCAACCGGCCAAGATGGTACGTCTCTTCGAGAAGACAGTTTGTTTTCAGGCAAGGCTACACAAAACGTGTTACGCTGCTCCCCACAGCTTGTGCAGTGAGGGGCCCACACCAAGCACGGCTCTGCCTCCGGCCTGTCCTGACTCTTTCCTCTCGCCCCACGTCTTGGCAATGGCTTTGCTCTTTTACCTTATGTGGGGCTCTGCTTAAATGTCTCCCCCTCAGAAGGTACTCTCCTGTCTACACCACCTAAAATTGCATCCTATCCATCTGTATTCCCTCCCCCTTGATGTGTAAGGTTATTATTTGTTGTAATATTTATTAACATGCTTTGTTTTCCTTCCTTATACTAACGCCTGCTTAACTTCATATCAAATAGTTAGATGCTAATAAAGGCCTGTTTGTATCCTCTCTAGAATATAAAGAATATAAGCTCCAGGCAACAATCCACATGCTCTCCTTAGCTAAGAGAGAAAACCATCTTTCTCATCCTCTCTCAGAAGAGAGGGATCACACACATTATTCGGGCAGAAGACTCCCTGTGTTGGCATCCCTCTCATCAGAAAGCAATGATTTTTTGTGGCAGCCTAAGTTCCCAACCCATGGACAGCTTGGAGTTATATACCAACGGTTTCTTGAGTAACTTCTGCCTTTTTACAGTTAGAACTCTGAAAATAATCTCTGATTTCAAAGGGATGATCATCTCCCCAAAACACAGTATTAAAAAGGACTTTTAAACAAGTCCATACAGATTTAAAAGAGTGGGTTTCTCCATCAGGGACTGACAATTTGACCAAGAATAAAGAGCAAGGGATGTAGTCACTCTGGCCATTCTCTGGGCAGGCAAGCCTGGGTGGATCCACACAGCTTTGGGTCCCTGGAGGACCATTTGGAGAAGGGGTTAGAAATGGGAAATTGAGGAGCAAGAGAAGTCTCTTCCGGAAGTTTCTGCCTGCCCTTCTCCACCCAGCGGGACCCGTCTCACTGGCCCCAGCTGCCAACGCCAATAACGTCTCTTTCTCATCTACTGCTCACCCGTCCTCTTCGCCCTCTGCTGTCCGGGAAAGAATGCATCGCCACAGTTGTAGAATGACTGACCCAACTTAAAATGTCAAGTCTAGGGCTTCCCTGGTGGCGCAGTGGTTGAGAGTCCGCTTGCCGATGCAGGGGACACAGGTTCGTGCCCCGGTCCGGGAAGATCCCACATGCTGCGGAGCGGCTGGGCCCGTGAGCCATGGCCGCTGAGCCTGTGCGTCCGGAGCCTGTGCTCCGCAACGGGAGAGGCCAGAACAGTGAGAGGCCCACGTACCGCAAAAAAAAAAAAAAAAAAAAAAAAGTCAAGTCTCCCAGGAGTTGTGTTTTAAACAGGAGATATAAAGTCCATTCTTAGAAGTGAAGCTCAAATAATCACATTCTGTAGGAAGCCCTCCATACTCCCCCCAGCACCTTATTAATTGCTCCCAGTTGAGGCTCCCGTAACACTCCGTACATGTCTCCATCTTGCATGTGCCACGTTGTGTAGTAGGTTGTGTGCCTGTGAGTTCCGCAGGGGCAGAGAGTATGACAAGCTTCAAGAGATATAGTTCTCAATATGGAGCAGGTGCTTAATAAACACTGAGGAAGGAAGGAACAAATGCATGGATGACCGCATCTGTTTCCCCTGCTGCACTAGGACCACCTCAGGGGCAGAAGTGGTATCTTATTCACCTTTCAGTTTGAAAGACAGCGTTGTCTAGTCGAGGTAAAACTCAGCAGCCAGCCTGCCTGGGTAAAATCCAAATTCCACCACTTAGAAGCTAACCTTGCCTCGGTTTGCTGCGAAATGAAGATGATAATAGTACCTAACTCATTGGTGTAGTGATGAGTAAGAGGGCTAACATATGTAAAGTACTTAGACTGGTACCTACCACGTAGTACGTACCCCGTGAGTATTTTGGCTAATGTTATTCCTGTTACCTGAATTCCCAGTATCTGCAAAGCAGAGATTGAGTAAATGGGCACATTGAGTGTCAGTCACAGATGGCAGCCAGGTACAAAGCTACAAATGCCCCTTTCCCCTGCAGTCACAATACAGGTGCCCACTCGTTTCATGGGTGCAGACAGCAGGGCGTGGGCATGGAGGAAGAGGGATGCGGAGGAGAGTCCTGAAAACAAACTCCACCAACCGCTGACTTCCCTCTTGGGTTCCCTCCTCTGCCCGGTAGTGGATGCTTCGTTATTTACATCATTTTCTGAAACAGTACAAGTATCAGTGGAATTTTTACCAAATTTCTTTGGATAACTACCTCAAGTTTCTGATTCCCTTTAGCCAAGAAGACTTCGTCTTTCTTTCCTTCCTTCCTTCCTTCCTTCCTTCGTTTCTCTAGTTGCGGCAAGCGAGGGCTACTCTTCATTGCGGTGTGCAGGCTTCTCACTGTGGTGGCTTCTCTTGTTGCAGAGCATGGGCTCTAGGCACATGGGCTCAGTAGTTGTGGCGCACGGGCTTAGTTGCTCTGCGGCATGTGGGATCTTCCCGGACCAGGGCTTGAACCTGTGTCCCCTGCATTGGCAGGTGGATTCTTAACCACTGCACCACCAGGGAAGTCCTAAGACTTTGAGTAGACAAAGTAGAAGGTTGTATACACTTATGTTTACAACCCTTTTATTTACCTAGTCTAGATCTTAATCTCCAAGAAGGAACATACTCAAAGTAAGCATTTGTCTACCCTCAACTGAATTACTACTTGAACAATAATACCATTCAAGAGACTCATCCAACATAGGCAAAAATATCCCAGAGATAAAGTGATCCAGGACATTTTTGTCTTCAATTATATTTCTAAGGCAAATACTGAGTTTCAGGCTGATTGCAGAAACTCAGTAAAAAGAGTCTAAATGGTTTACAACAAAATATTTCAAGGCAAGTGAAAATACAGAGGTAAATAAAATATAAAACATTAATGAAAGCAATTTTCTCAACTTTTCTTGTGGGATCACCTGACCTAGATCTGAGATCAGGAAAAGCCCCAATTAATTTATGCCTATTTGTTGCAGTGAAATAATTATAGGCAGATATGAAGATGCTATACACACAAACACACTGAATTCTGCTTTGTTCTTTGTTCTTCATACTTTTCATTTAGCTTACTATATGTTAATTATTTATTCATAGTCTACACACCCTCCCCACACACACACACTAGAACGTAAGCTCCTTACGGGCATGATTTATTTTTTGCTTTGTGCACTGCTGTATTATTAGAGCCTGGAACATAGAAGGTGCTTGAAAACCTATAGCATGAATGAGGAGATCACGAGTCCTTTGAAACAAATTGCATTCTCCAGGTGAAATTCAAGCACCTAAAAAAAAGTCTGGAGGTTTGTAAAATCTCCCATTCTCTAAAACTTAGACTAGCATTTTCTACAGCAGAGCCAGGGCCAGAAGGGAAAATTCTGAGGGGAAAGAAGCCGGTGGTTATTCTAACAAGATAGAGAAAGGGATCAGAGGACCGAGTACTCAGTGAAAGTGAAGGGTAACCTTTGTTTTACCACAGAGAAGAGGAAACTGGAATAAAAATAGAAACATCTATGAGGATTTTCTTCTGCCAGAAGATGCTCTAGGAAGAAAAAAATCGCAGACTGTTTTCAGGAACAGATTATTTGGTTTGCCTTCTACATAGTATGTGGCAAATTCTTTCAAAAGGAATAGTCTGCTGCTGATGAATATGCTACTGACTACCATAAAAAGAAATATGGTTCTTGAATATGTGGTCAAAGTATGAACTTCAATGACTTTGCCCTTTAACCAGAGCAAGGAGTATGGCCTTGGGCTTATTACTTGACTGCTCAGTGTCTCAGTTTCCTCATCTATAAAAAGGAGACAAAGACAATATTTACCCCTCAGTTGCTTGTCAGGAATTAGGACTGGAGGTGGCAAGAAGTGAGGGTGCTTGTTAAGCAAGGATTGGTCGGGGTCTGAAGTGGCTGCACAGTTGTAAGGGGAGACCTTGAGACCATCAGGTTACAGCCGGCAGCCGCTAGTGGATATTGTTTCAAGAATTGCCGGTGGTGTACTTGAGTTTGATGCAGTTCATGAAATTCAAGTTCCCAGTGATGCAAGAATGGGTACAGAACCACATCCTCAATGGCCACCCAGCTCCATTTTGGATGCCTGAACCACAGTTACTCCATTGTGATTTTTTAAATGCATTCTTTTCTTCAATTAAAGCAGGTTGTACAATGCATGTTTGACAGGCCACAAAACAGGCTGTTCTAGTTCGCATAAAGTTTAAGTTAAATCATGTATACACCAGAATGACCTCAATATGTGAACATTTCTTCTATCACTGTACATAATGTACAAAAATTAACTCAAAATGGGTCATAGATCTAAATGGAAAACTTAAAAGTAGACAACTTCTATAAGAAAACATAAAAAGCATTTTAACCTTGGGTTAGACAAAGATTCCATAGATAACAATACTAAAAGTACAGTCCGAAAAAGAACAAATTGGTAAGTTGGACTTCATCAGAATTAAAAACTTCTGTTCTTCCAAAGAATAAAAAGACAGGCCAAGGACTGGGAGAACATGTTTGCAAGTCATATACCTGATGAAGGAATTGTATCCAGAATATATAAAGAACTCTCAAAACTGTATTATAAGAAAACAAACAACTCAGTAGAAACTGGGGCAAAGGACTTGAACAGACACTTCACCAAAGAAGACTGATAATAAGTACATGAAAAGATGCTCGACATCATTATCCGTTAGGAAAATACAAACTACAACCACAATGAGATACCACTACATAGCTATTAGAATGACTAAAATTAAAAAGATTAACCATGCCAAGTACAGGTGAGGATGGAATTCTTATATACTACTGTTGGGAATGGAAAAGGATACAGACACTTTGGAAGACAACTGACAGATTCTTTAAAAGTTAAACATACACCTACCATACTATCCAGCCATCCTGCTTCTAGGTGTTTAACCAAGAGGAAAGGAAATATGTGTCCGTACAAAAACATGTACATGAATGTTCACAGCAGCTTTATTTGTAAGAGAAAAACTAGAAAGAACGGAAATTTCCATCCAGATAAATTGATTAACTGTACCAAGAGCTAAAGCCCTTCGCCTTAACGAAGATGACTTCTTCTACATAATTCTCTGCAGAGGAGGCAATGTCTCCTTCACTTCTGGAATTAAGCCAAGTGGTGAGCAAACACTTGAATCATAATAATAGCTGTAGTTCTAGTCCCTGGCTCTTAGGAGTGCTTAACATGTGTGTAACAGTAATACTTCATGCTTAGTAGTTATATGGGTTTAAAAGTTCATTAACCAAAGATGTATAGAAATGTGATTTTCCAATAAGTTTTATTTAAGAGGTGATATCTATGAAACACTGCACATGGCAAGAGTATGTATTTCTTCCAAATACAAAGAAGAAAACGGAGGAACCACTTATCAAGGCCTCTCCTGCAAAAGGTCCTGGACCAATGGTCCAGCCAGTGACTCAGAATTTGACTTAATGCTGGGAGCCATCTACCTCAAAATGCTGAGCAGGGCAAAATCAAAATGGTTGGGAGAATGCTTGCCTCTGGTAAAAAGCTGCATAGAAATTGGTTACTGGAAGGAAAGCAGTTTAACTCATGCAAACACAACTGAACTAAAAACAGAGATTAAAGAGAGCGGCTGTAACTCACACCATGTATTTAGTAGCTGCAATTTACGTTTTCCACTGCAGAGTTCAATTCACAAAAACAACAATATTTATTTACCATCTGTTACGTGCCAACAGTGTGGCAGTCATCTGTAAGACTTTTATGTACTAGAGTAAATTACGGAGGCAATGAAATCTCTTTTCCAAGAAGTCTTTATTATTTGGATATGGAATATGCCCAATCAGACTGAGATAAGTGTAGAACGTTCGAGAGACAAAGAAATGGAAACGATTACCAGCTAGGGTGCTTCCTTGTCTATGACTTTTTAACTGCAAGCTTTTTTTGCCATCATGCCTTACCTGAAACATTAATAGCCACTATGTCATTTCCCCCACGTCTGGCCCAGTAAGTCAACATGAACAATGTAGAGGTTATACTGAGTATCCAGTTAACTTGGTTGAATAAGATCCCAGTGAATGGGGAAAATATATTTGGAAGTTCTTTCCTACAAATGAAACACTGTGGTCATCCATTCATTAAACAAATAGTTCCTGAGTTCATACATTGTCCTGGGTGTGTGCAATGGTAAACAAAACAGACACATGGTCTTTACCCTCGTGAGGCCTATGGGGAGAGGGTAGATCCAAAAATAAATATATAATCGCACGTTGTAATAAGTTAAAAAGGTGTGTATACAAGTGGCCGAGAAAACTCAATACACTGCCTCGCTGTCATTTTATTTCTTTCCAGAAGCAAGAAAGGCATTGCTCCACTGCCCCCTAATTGTAGCAGCTCTTCTGTGTTTTCGAATTAGTAGTAGTTTGAAATGTCAATGTGCAGTTGACATTTCTGTGTTTGGAGTGCAGCAACCTGCTCCACAGGTTGCCTGCTTCTCCCGAGGCTAACTCTTGAGTACCTGTCAGGTGGGCCAGACCGATGTGCAGCGCACAGAGGTGGAGCCCGCAGCCGACCTCTTCAACCACTGTGCTCGTGGGCACACAGCACAGAAGAGACACGTAGTCTTCTCAATCCCACCAACACATCTAGGTGAACCACAATGATGTAAGCAGGTTCTGAGCAAAACTGAGGAATAGAAAGGAGAGTTTTGTCAAGATAGTGGCAGATATCTGAATTTATTTTCAGGTTCTTTCCTTGTCCTTCCTGGATACCTGGCTCCCCCTGAGCTGCATTCACCGTGTCGTTTGGAGGAGCAATCCAGCTCAGAAAGGTTGAGTCCTAAGAATTCTCCTGTCTTGCTCCTAAGAAATCCCAAGTTTCTTTTGTGATAGTGGCTTAGTGAGAAAGCATGACTGTTAAGAAAAATCACACTGTTATCTCATTTTACGTTTTTATCACGCATCTCATTGCACTAGTTACGTTCATCTTTGATGTTAAAATACTACTGCATGATAAAAGGACATGAGGACATGATAAAAGGCCTTTCAATATGAAATGGACAAGATGTGTAGTTGAAAGAAATGCTTCCAGAATGGATTTCACAGAATGTGACGAGACTTTCTCAGTGCCATTCTTAAAAACCTCTGCTAATATCTGAACAAATACCAGACCTTACAGGATTCCATGGGTTCTCATGCAGGGTTGCATTAACCATGCCTTCACATCAGATTAGCAGAAAATATCTACTATAATATAATGTCTGCACATATTAAATGTGTATCCATCAAATGCCCACTGCATTTGTAATGTGTCTAATTATTATGAATTATGTTGACATCAAATAATTTAGTAGAACCCCACTTATAGTTCTTGACCCTTTACTTGATTGAGAATATATAAAAATGACCCGAATGTTCACTGTGAATGCCAGTTAAAGCTTATATAAAGAGCAAAATGTATCCCTCCAGCTGTGAGGTTTAGAATCTAATCTTCCACTCTCCTTGAACTATTGTGAGTGAAATGGCAGATCAAAGTTCACTTTTCATAAATATTTAAATAATGTCACAATTAGCAACAACAATCTGGATAATTATTTAAAGGCACTTCATATTATAAACCAGAAATCCACTTTTTTTTTTTTTTTTTTTTTTTTTGCGGTACACGGGCCTCTCACTGCTGTGGCCTCTCCCGTTGCGGAGCACAGGCTCCGGACGCGCAGGCTCAGCGACCATGGCTCACGAACCCAGCTGCTCCATGGTATGTGGGATCTTCCCGGACCGGGGCACGAACCCGTGTCCCCTGCATCGGCAGGTGGACTCTCAACCACTGCGCCACCAGGGATGCCCCAGAAATCCACTTTTTAAAAATGATACCCCAGTTTAATTATATGGGGAAATGTAGTGGGAAAGGAACACAGTTTGACCTCAGAGGTTTTGGTAACTCGTATGACTTCACCAAGACTCAGCCAGAAAGCTTCATTTTAATCTTAAATGAAACATTACACTTAACAAAGCTTTCATATCTGAGATTCAGCTGGAGAAGTTCATTTTGGAAAGCATTTACAACTATTAGGTACATGAATCTCTGAACCAATATGAAGCTGTGGCAATAAAACAGCAAGAAGTAAATGGAGGCTAAAATCGGGAAGACAGTCAGTGCCAAAAGTGTTCTTTGTTTTCATGATCAGGCCTTAGATATTTTGGCTGAAGATACAAAAAGAAAAATAAATATGTTTCCCTCAAGAACTGTCAGCTTGTTTTGTGCAGTGGCTTTCATTTATTTACAGTACGATGATAGAGAAAAAGTTACAGAGATGGAACCAATTATAGTAATAAAAGGAAACCAGTCTGTAGCTCTGAAATCTTGTGCCAGAGTCCATCCGTGTGGTCGGCAGATGTTTTACAAACACTTAGGGAATCTGTTGTGAAGTTCAAATAGAAAACCAAGAGAGCATTTTGTATTTGTCCAGAAATCTGGGGGAACAAGGGGAAATGAAACCCAGGGTCTTCTGTAGCCTAGTTTAATACCATTTGCCACTCAGCCCCCATCTGCCCTGCACTTCCCATTGCCGGGTTGGAAATATCATCAACTGGCCAGATTCAGGGCTTTCAGAAAGCCTCATCATTATGTAACCAGTGTTGGCCCGCATTGCACTGCTGTACGTTGGATGACTGTTTGTACCGAGCACAGTGCTTAGCAGATGTCAAATTAGTGGCAGCAGAAGCTACGAGATGCCCTGTTACAGTCGGCCTCAACCTTGGCTGCACTGGGTCATCACCCGGGAGCTTTGCCGTGTGCTGGCACCTGGACTTGTCCCACCCCATCTGTCACCAGAGATTCTGATTTCACTGGTCTGGGGAGCATCCAGGGCCTCGGGATATTTTTTCCTTATTCTTTTAAAATAATTTTAGACTCACAGGAGGTTGCCAAGGTTTCCCTAATGGTTACATCTTACATAACTATAGTTACAATATCAACCCCAGGAAATTGGCATTAGTGTAATGTGTGTGCATAATTCCATGACGTTTTATCACACGTGTAGATTGTGTAGACACCACTGTAATTAAGATGCAGAACTATTCCATCCTCACAGAGATCACCCTGTACTACCCCTGTGTAGTATCACCTACCCCTGTTTTTCCCTACCATTCGGACAAACACTAATCTGTTCTCCATCTCTTTTGTCATTTCAGGAATGTTATCTTAATGGAATTCTGCAGTATGTAACCTTTGAGGTTGGCTTTTTCACTCAGCATGATGTTCTTGAGACCCATCCAAGTTGTGTGCATCAATAGTTCGTTACTTTTTATCGCTAGGTAGTACTTCATCATATGGATGTAATCTGTTTAATATTCATCTATTGTAAGACATTTTGGTGGTTTACAGTTTGGGGCTATTACAAATAAAGCAGCCAAGAACATTTGTATAAAGGTTTTTGTGTGAACATAAGATTTCATTTCTCTGGGGTAAATGCCAGGGGCACAACTGCTAGGTCATGTGTTCATTATCTGTTCAGTTTTTTAGAAGCTGCCTAACTTTTCCAGAGTCGCTGTACCATTTTACATTCCCACCAGTAACGTATGAGAGATCCAGTTTCTCTACATTCTTGCCAGCATTTGGTATTATCACTGTTTTATTTTAGCCGTTCAGATAGGTGTATAGTGATATCTCACTGTGGCTTAATTTTCATTTCCTTTACGGCTAGTGATGTTGAATATCTTTGCATGTGCTTATCTGCCGTCTGTTTATCCCCTGCAGTGAAATGTCTCTTTAGGTCTTTGCCCCATTTTTCAGCTGGGTTTGGACGTGGCAGGTGGGAGGCAGGTTTAGAAGTTCTCCAGGTATTTCTAATATGCAGCTCAGTCTGGGAGGCACTGTCTCATAGTGTCTCTGTGTGGTGTAAACGCTAAACTTAAGCTGTTGCACCTGTGGTAACCTTAAAATAAGGCATGTGTGGTCAGGATGGGACGATTAAATATGCCTGCAGTCCCCGGGAAGGGAGCTGGAAGTGTTTTCCGGGAGCTCAGGTTCTTTGCATGTGCTCACCACAGGGCTGGAAGGGTGTCTGAGAGCACCAAAGGATAATTCTGGAAATATGGACAAAGTATAATACCTTCTGCCTCAGAATCATGGTGTGCGTGTACTGTGCATGCCTGCACATGTGCACATGTGTGTCAAATGGTAATTCCCAGGTCTCAAACCCTGGACCTACAGAATCAGAACTTTTAAGAATGGGGCCTGGGACTCTGCATATATAGAACAGGTGGTTCCTGTGCTATCAAAAGTTTGAGACCTGCCTTTTGCTCAGGGAAGATTAGGGGCCCCACTTTCCACTGAGGGCACCTCAGGGCACGGGTGGATGCCCTTCTACTAAGAAATTGGTTTCAAGAGGAATTCCCTTGAGCCAGTTTGGGCATAGAAACTTGTGTTCTCCATCAGAAACCTCGGGAACCGAGAGAGCTAGGATGGTGTTTGCATACTTCCATGCTGGTATTCCAGAAGCAGTTCTCACCTGTAATCTCACTCTGTGTTGAGAAGTAATCATTTGTAGTAATCAATGACGTTAATAACAATAATTAACATTTACGGAGCGCTAATTATGTGCTAGACTTCTCCCACACACTAGCTCTCTTAATTCTTATAACAACTTACAGACAGGTTATTATATTCTCCATTTTGTAGAAGAGGAAACTGAGGTTCAGAGAGGTCAGGTCATTTGCCCAAGGTCGCAAAGCTAGTAGATGACAGAACTGTTTTTCCTTCTGGAATTCCCTCTTATTTTTGTCCTTGGTTGTCCCAAACTCCAGTTTTTATTAATTTTTTCAGACCTACTTAAACCTCATTGGAAAAAAAGAAGCACTAAGAATTTATAAATAGATCTACAGAGCTCTGAATAGCCTAACGGGCCACCATTTGTGTAGCCAGAATAAATGCTTCACGGAAGTTGCATTGCTAAGGATCTCTCTGGGGTAGCACTGCAATGTGTACTGTCAACATCAAGCTGGTTCTAAGTGGAGGGAGTGAAGCTCTCAGGGGCGCTGAGGCGGTAACTACTGTACAGAGTAAGAAATTATTTCTATCCTGCTCCTCAGGAACCTGTAGTTAGGGGAGAATAAGCCACACCCTTTAAATACACACGTGTGGCCCTGGCCCCATTTTCACAGCCACCTGCGCATGGCTGGTTCAGGTGAAAGCTCTTTTGTTTTCCAGCTGACATCCTGCATCATCTTGCATGATGGCCTCAGTTCTCTGAGTGGCTTTGACATAATTGGTGTTTTCATAATATACCCAGGGTCATTGTGCGTAATCCCCGGTTGCCTGCCTTCGAGCATGCCGTGTCCCTGAGCCTCGGGTAAGTTGAGAGCTGTGGGTGTACGGGTGTGAGGAAATGGTTTCCTCCTCTGCCTCCCCAGGTCCCAAACCAAAGGCTTCCTGCAAGGCCGCTACTGGTCTTTGGGAATCAAAGTGGATAGAAAGCGGAGCCTGGAGCAAAGCTTAAGGTGCAAGGCTCTGTTCCAGAAGGGAAGAGTGACGGGGAAAGGAGAGCGCGGAAGCAAATGCAGGTGGAGGCCAGACCGCGCTGGCCACGTGCCACGAAAACCATGCCTGATGCTCAGCTGGCAGGACTCCGTGCGGAGGTCAGATGGAACCACCACATCTTGGAATTGTTGGTCATGGGGAGGAAGGGCACGGAGTTTATCTGCCGGTTCCCTCTGTCTCTTGACTCTCACTGGTCAAAGCTGGTGCCACGGGGATTCAGCGCTCCCTCACTTCCGGTTGTCACCCCTCCTCCCCAGGTAGCTGTGGGACAGCCGTCCTCTGTGCCCTCAGCGAGGTGGCAGGGGTAAGCCTTCAAGTGGCAGGAAGAGCCAGCTTCTCTGCAGGCTCCTCAGAGGCCTGGGTGGGCTGCAGGGCTGCGGCCGCTCCCGTGGTGGGCAAGGGACCAGCCGTGCCAGAGCCAGCCCTTGGCCCTCGCCCTTGGGGAGGCTGCCTGTGCCGATGGTGGCAGAGATGAGGCCACAGTAGGAAGCTAGCAGCCAGGGCCCAGCCAGCAGAAGGGGCCAAGCAAATCTGGGGGACGGGGCACAGAACTCGGATCCCATACAATACCGTTTCCAATTTTAACGCAGTGTTTGAGTATCGGGTTTCTTGGTTGCAAGCCACAGGAACATACTCCAGCTTTCTTGAGTCAGAAGGGAATTTATTGGGTGCACATTTAAGAGCTTTCAGAGACTGGAGAGTGGGTCATAGAACAGGCAGTGGGACCTGTTGCACCAGTTAGCTGAAACAGTGGCCCATGCACCCCTGTCACGGTGGCAGAACTGTCCCCCTACCATGGCCCAACATCACTGCCTCCCCATGAGACTATATACCACTAGACATGCCTCCAAAGTAGTAGAGAAGGGGTGATGCTTGTAATGGCTTGAATTGTATCCCCCTCCCAAATTCATATGTTGAAGTCCTAACCTCCCGGTACCTCACCATGTGACCTTATTTGGCGATAGGGTGTTTGCAGAGCTCATCAAATTGAAATGAGGTCATTAGCATGGGCCCTAGTGCAATATGACTGGTGTCCTCGTAAGAATGGGAAATTTGGACACAGAGACATGCACAGAGGGAAGACAAGGTAAAGAGATAGCCATCTGCAAGCCAAGGAGAGGGGCCTAGAATAGAGCCATCCCTCACGGCCCTCAGAAGGAGCAAACCCTGCTGACACCTTGATTTTCGATTTCTGGCTTCCAGATCTGAGAGACAATAAATTTCCTTGTTAGCCCTAGCAAACTAATATAATGCTGGAGCATCAAGAAAAGGAAAAAAAGAAAAAAAAAAAGAAAGAAAATCCTCACCACTCTGCTGAACTCTTTGTAGATCGCTAAGGCACTTTGATGTACATTATCCCACCTGGCAGGGCTGGGACATGTACAGTCACGCAGGGCTCTGCTCTCAGAAGCCTGGTTTAATGCTCTGCTGTTGTCATCTTGAAATTCTTCATGCTTTTTAAACAAGGAACCCCACATTTTCATTTTGCAGTGGGCCCCACAAGTTATGTAGCTGTTCCTGTCCCCTGGATGTCACGGCAGCCTGTGTTTACCTATGAGATAAAAAGGGACTTTATCGTGATTTGTGTTTATTGATGATGAAACTGAAGCTGAAAGAGGTTAAGCAGCTTGATCACAGTCAACAGAACTGCCCAGAGTTGGATCAGGAACTGAGGTTTCTGGTGCAACGACCTCTGTGTTCCTCCAGTCTGAGAATCTGTTAACTCTAGAACTCGCCTGAAAAACAAGAAAATTTGGAGATAAAACCTTTACAGAGTTTCCTTGTCTTCACTCAGTTATCTTGACTAAGGTTCAACACACGAAACCAGGCTCAGTGTCTTCTGGATGACCCTTGATGGTCTCCTAGTTGGGAAGTTCCTCTACCAGCCTCAACTGGTGATACTGTCTTTTTTGCTGGTCCCCTTTAGTCTACCCTTATCTGTTTTTCTATTAGATTCTGAATCTCTGAAGAAGCAGGTTCTTGTCTGCCTGGGGCCCCAGGTCGACCTAGTTTGGGTTTAGATAGAAACTGTTGACCTCAGGCCACTGGATCTGTGCCCTTGGTCGTGGATATTGAGAAATACCTTCAAGAATCAATATGATTGACTTCTTGCTTGGTTCTAGATATTCAGCCTCTTGGCTTTCCCAGGATAAACCAGCCCTTCTAAGCCGTGTATCATGGAGTTCCACCATCTCTCCTTGTCTACCTGCTCTTTCTCCTCTCTTTCCTCTCTTCTCTCCTTGCTTTACTGATGCTCTGCTCTCAGTAAAGTCCTTAGACTCGCCTTTGATTTCCTTACCTTTTCCCCCAGCCCCTTTTCTACCACAGTTTTCTCATTGTCCCTCAGTTCTTCACAGCTCTGCCCCCAGCATCACCAACACACTCTGGAGATTTCCAAATCAGTTACATCATCGGTGTCCCAAAGAAACACTGAATAAAGTTGTGCTTAATTTACTCTTGGGTTCCACTCAAGTAGATCATTATTCCAAATCCATCAAAATTTTTGGAAGAAGTAGGAGGAGGTTTTAGGGTTTTAAAATGTTTCTTTTTTTTTTTTTCTTTATTATGGAATGGAACATTGGAGGGTGAGGTGTGCAGTAATATATTGTGTTGTTTAGTCATTCTCTGAGGTAGACATAAGTTGCCGGCCTACACTTCTCTCTTTGGAAACAACTTCTCATTGTTTGTGGGGCTATTAACCAGGATGCTCTACCCTCCTGGCTGCTCCCCACATGACCAAGGCTGGCCAATCAGAGTATTCTGTCCTCCAGTGACTGGGTCAGGGATTGCCATGTGACTCAAGCCACAGAACCATCCTTGACAATGGCTATATAGAAACTGGACAGGGAGGTCTCTCCTCCTCTGGGAATGGGCAAGTGTGGAGACCAATGCTGACAGAAGAAAGCTAAAAGTGGGGAGTGGGATCTAGATTTAAAGACAACTTGAGAAGATCTCTTATGTCGGTTACTAGCTCAAAGTCAATAGAGATTGAATTGGCCAGCGTCTGTTTAGTTATAAAGGCTGGTGGTGGTAGAGAAAACTCAAATCTGGCAAACAGGGACCTTGAGTTGCTTATACCTCAGAGCCATGGTTCAAGATGGGGGACAGTACCACTCTCAGCACTTTTTTTTTTAACGTCTGAGGAATCCTGGGTTGTTACAATGCTTGGGAGGTGCTTTTGGCATTGGGAGACGGGAATCCTAGACTCTGGCAATGTACAGGACAGTCCTACAGAACGAAGAATTGCCCTGCTACCCTCTGTCGCACTGCAGGAGACACAAAGGTCAACTTGTATAGAGAAGCAGAGTCCCGGTGTCCCTGAGCGAGCACCTGTATCCAGCTGCACCCTCTCCTTCGAAGGTGGCTGGCACACACTGTTGAACTGAATGGGTCCTTGTTCTAAGAAAAATACGGTAGTCTTTGTGAAGTACCCGGTAATTAATTCATCTCAGACAACATCTGGGATAACCTGCAATTTATGTAGTGTCCTTCTTGGAGTGAATCACTAGTGGACCTGTGACCATTGGTATGACATGTGTGAAAAAGAGCTCTTCACAGGCAAATAGTCTTTAGAATTGCTTGAATGACTGAATTGAACAAAGAAAAACAATAGAATTGTTATCTTAAGTCTGGAGGAATGAAAGCGTTTTTTTATTTACACAAGGCCATTTTTGTTCCCCAGGCAAGTCTAGCGGGGCAGGGGCGTGGAAACCATAACTTTGCTATTGGGCAGAGGTGAAGGGCCTCCCACTAGAGGTGGTTTCCCTTCAGAAAGGTGGAGAAAAGAAGATTGATCCTGAGCCCAGAAAGCTGTTGTTCTTTGGCCCGATTTGGGGAATGAGGAAACTAGTCCCTGTGGTATCTCGGCATCCAGTTCCCTATCGGTGGATATAAACTGGTTCTCATTTTCCCTTTTCCATCTCACAGTTATCCCCCTGTTTTCACTGTTTTTGTCTCAGAGGAGATGGCAGGGTGAAGAAGGTGAGGAGAAGTGAAGAAATGTGTATTTTTAGCCATGACACAGCTGAATGTTCTGAGTCTTCTCTTACAACCACATTTAAAAATAAATGTCAAGAGTTAGGATGTAAGTGATTTCTCAGTGTCCACATCCTCCTTTTCTCCTTAATGAGGGCCTGTCTTCTTCTGATTGGTTACCCTCTGCAGAGTGTGTCTTTCAACTCCAGATGTATCAACCCCTAGCTGATGAAATGCACAGAATTTCTTAAGGTATTACATGACACGCTTTTGTTTTAAAACTCTAAGTATATACCTTTATCCTCAGGTGAATAACACAACTGTTCATATCCAAGGATATAAAGATGATTTACCATCAAATGATTTACCATCAAAATCATACATTAAGCTACACTTTCACTTATTCATGCAATATTTCTGAAACATATACTACGGGTAAGAAATGTACACAAAGATGAGCAGTAGCTTCTCTGCTTTCCAGAGTTGTCACTCAGATGACTCTTTCACTTAGGGCTGTTCCCTGACATTAGACTCACCTGGGGTTTTCAATAAAATGCAGACACCTGGGCTCCACCCCAGTTTTACTGACTCAGATCACATATGAGATCATATATTTGCCTGTATTCAAAATACCTTCTAAATGTAAGTCACATTCTTACTTTCAGGAAGAGATGATAATAATGGCCATATGAAACTCACAATGGTGTGTGTGTGTGTGTGTGTGTGTGTGTGTGTGTGTGTGCGCGCGTGTACTCCCTCACTCAGGCCTTCAGCAGGTACTAGGTTTTACTTTAACAACTAAGACTTACCCACTCTATGCAATAAGACCCATGTTTACACCTCACTTGAACTCTTACGGGTTGCATGGGCTTGAGAAAATTATCCGACTTGTTTGTACTTGTTTTCACATCCGTAAACTTGGGATAAAGCCCACCTCACAGGGTTACTTTGAGAATTAAGTGGAACAACATATGTAAAGTCTTAACCCAGCACCAGGTGTGTTGTGATGGTAGCCAGCATCCGTTCCTGATTTATGGACACTCTTCAAGAGAGTTCTTCTTTTTTTAATAATAAACTTTTTTTCTGCCCCAGATATATGAAATCAAAGATTCAAAACATGAACTCCCTTCCCCTACTGTTTTTCACTTTGTCACTTAGAATGATTTTACATTTTTTAAAATTAACAGCTTTATTGAGGTATGATTTACATACTGTAAAATTCCCCATTTACAACGTACAATTCAATAGTTTTTAGTATATCTGCAGAGTTGTGCAGCCATCACTGTTTTCTAATTATAGGAGATTTTCAAAATAAATTTTTTAGCGTGTGTGTGTATGTGTACTCTTCATAGGGAAGCGAGCTTGTTTAATAGAATCTTTTAAAACAAATATCCAATGTTATATACTGTAGTGGATGTTTTCTCCTTTACATACGAAGCTTTTTTTAAAAGATATTATTTTTTCATCTAATTCCTTTTCTGGAATTGTCTTCAAAATTGTATTCAGGTTCTTTTTTTTTTAATATTTATTTATTTGGTTGCACTGGGTCTTAGTTGTGGCAGGCGAACTCTTTAGTGTGGCATGCATGTGGGATCTAGTTCCCTGACCAGGGAACGAACCCGGGCCCCCTGCAATGGGAGCATGGTGTCTTAACCACTACGCCACCAGGGAAGTCCCTTTTCAGGTTCTTAAAAATATCTTCAGTTGTGGTGGATCTTCTTTTGAAGAAAGATGTGAACGTAATCAGAAATAGTGATTAGCTTCCTTTGATAACTGATGGGGGAACCCAAACTGGGTAATACTATCTGGGGGCTCAAAAATCAAGGACTGGCTATAAATTAGTGATAGAGGTATTCCAATGTGGCCCATATGCTAACTCTGAAGGGGTAAAGAATCAACAAATTAATAGAAAATCAGTGAATATCAGTTCATAAGGTAAACATCTGTTGTAACCATTTAAGGAGCAAATCCAGGAAGTAAATGGATTCTGAGAAACTTTATAGTGAGGTCTCCTATGATACTTACCATATTGCACTATGGACGCGTCTCTGGCTATATGTTTTATCCTCAGTGTTGAGAAGCCTTGTAATATTTGTCTAAATATTGCCGGCGCTTCCCCCTGTTCTGGCACTCTGAGAACACGCAGTGAGTGCCCTGTGAAAACCAGAATGTCAGGGCACCCTACTCAGTGGTGTCCATACGTTGCACAAGTAAAACCTGTGTGGATTACCCACATTGATAGAAAACTTTTTTCAACTAGTTCCTTAATTAACCACGGGGAATTCAGCGGTGCTGAGTTCTCGGTTGGGGCACCCAGATTGCTAACTTAACCCCAGAGCAAAACACAAGTGATTAAATGAATAAGGCATTATTTTATATTAACAACGTGTCTCTTCTTGCAAAGATAAACCAACCATAGCTGACCGCGAAACATGTTACACACACAGGATATATAGAAGATGCATTTTTTAAATGTTCATACTAAATATTATAGATTTCCTTGTCCGGCCATTCAGGCAGTGTCAAAAACATACTAATGGGTTATTAAAGCAAACAGAATTCAGACCCAAATGAAGAACTCTAAGACCTAGATATTTTTACTTTATACTTTTTATACCCTCTGAAGAAAATTGGCACTTCTGCCTCAGGCTGCATTAAAATAGCAAACATATGCTGTTTGTATTAGAAATGGTTTAAATTAATCATCTCCGTGTGACGTATTTGGTTATTTAATTGCACAGGTTTTCTTGTAGCTGGATATTTCAAGATAATGTTGTTGGGAAAAAAAAGATAATGCCATTGACAATATAAGAACAGAAGGCTCCACTAGCTTTCATTAATATTAGAAAACTAATTGTGTGGATTCAGATAATATCTTGCTATTGCAGCTTATTCATGTGCCCACCCTTGCAGCTACTTGCCTTGAAGCTACTGATTGTCTTCATATCATAAATGGGGAAACTGAGGCTGAAAGAGGTTAAGTAAAATTGCCCCAGGTCACAAAGGTAATGCTTTGCAGAACCCAAATCATAGTCTATGATTGAAGCCCAATCTCCATCTCCCTATACTTCCAACTCACCATACAATTGACCAACAGGGACTGAGCACCTACTGCGTGCTCTAGACAGTCCAAGTGAATCTGACTACACTTTATGATTTGGAACAAATCCACTCTGGGAAGCCAGTGAGGAGCTGCTGCTGCTTCCACTTAAACAGATTCATATACGTGGTTCTGTGAGTGGAAAGGAGTCCCCTCCCTCCTCTAGTCAGGGGAGAAGCATAGAGGTTAGAGAGAACTGAGCCATGCCATGTGTTGTCAGTTAGTGTAGGAAAGGCTTAATGTTAGCATAATAAGGCCAGGATTGTTAGTAAGAAATGGGTAACGTTAAATCAAGTGGAGGCAAATAATTTCCTTATTTAGATAAAAATGGGGATTCCAGATAGAAATTAATCACAGTGGAAGGTATATTTGGTTTTAGGTACTCCAGGAGAAAACCCACCAGGGCACTCCCGGACCTTTTGGCACCTCTCCCCTCCCTCATCCACGGGACCAGAGCTCTTCTGCCTCCCACCCCCAACCCCCCTGCAGGACTCAACAGACCAACAGACCTTGAAATCAGAGACAACCCCTCCCTCTATAGAGCAACAGTCAGCAGACAGAGAAGAGAAGCCGTGGACGTCCACCAGAGGCTGCAGAATGCTCGAGTCATGAGAGGGACTAAGGGACAGGGAGGCTTGATTATTTCTGTAAGGAGGAGAGAGGGACGGTAGATTAGGGAACAGCAAGAACCAGTGACTAGCAAGCAGAGAGGTTAAAGGGAAGGGACGCAGGAAGAAAGGCAAAAGGACTGGGGGAGGGAGGGAGAGGGAGAGCCTCTGAAGACCAGGAGAGGACCTGAATTTCCACTCAAAGACACATCCCAATTGAGAGCTTGGACAGGAGGCCTCACTGCTTGAGCCAGCCAGGGGAGGAATCTAGACAGCAGCAGAACAACGATCTAAGCTCTAGTAAACACCTGTTTAAGCCCCCACTGTGGTCCATTGGGTATTTGATTTGGGGAAAGACAGATGAGAAGGTATACAATGAGAAGGGAATGGTTTCCTGCTCCGTGGTCACTGCTGTAGTTTCCAGGGCAGCATGAGTATCTTGTCGGAGACATCCATCCTGCTGGAGAAACAGCCAGGTGGGCCCCCATGGGTGCTCCCCTCCTTAGAGACCAGCTGGTGATCCACCTGTGAGCAGAAAAGAAAGGAACCTGCCACAGAGTTTTGCATATCAACCCTTGACCTGATTTGCCTTCTAATTAAAAGCAGTTAACTAGATCTACCCTCACAAGGCTACCCGACTAAATCTTCAGTAGAGTTAAAGACTGAGTTTGATATCAAAGCTAGAGTAATATGAAAACGTAGTGACATTAATTTCCCAGCTCTCCTCCTTTTTGGAGTTCCAAGACATTCGGAAACCTGTCTTTATTTCAATTGGTAGTGCAGATTTACAAAGATACATTAAGGCATGGTTATTAGCATTACTAAATAATTTGAATTCCAAAATCCCAAAACATGTTTAGGAAGGACAAGGTTAAGGGATGTTTGCTGGTTGTCTTTCTGACATCCATTTCCTGACTTCCTTTTCCTAATAGATGTGGAATTTCCCAGCCAAGGAGTTTGGATGGAATTGGTTCCACCTCCCAGATGCTGGAGAAGGCTCTGATTGGCTAAATTCAATTATAATGCCATTCCCCCTCCCCGCACACACATACACACACTGATTGGTTCAAGAATGAGAACCTGACCACAGTCAGGCCAATCAAAGCCAATGTGGTTCAATTAGGGGATTTTTGTTGTAGTTAAGCATTCAAGAAGCAATGCCTTCTTACTGGATGTGAAGAGGCAAGCAGGCAGCTATGGGAGCTTCCAGCTGTTTGGGGACAAGGAGAGGAGGGTCTGTCTGAGAATAGAGCCACCAAGCACCAAAATGGTAGAGCTGAGAGGTGGACAGGGGGAGACACTGGGTCCTAGTCATAGTGTTTCAGCCCTGGACAGCCTCATTTTGGAAAACTCCATTCATGAATCAATACATTTGCTATTCTGAGCCAATTTGGGTCAGGTTTTTCTGTTACTTGCAACCAAGACATCTTATTAAAAAAAATCTACCGTGTTGGGCTTCCCTGGTGGCGCAGTGGTTGAGAGTCCACTTGCCGATGCAGGGGACACGGGTTCGTGCCCCGGTCTGGGAAGATCCCACATGCCGCGGAGCGGCTAGGCCCGTGAGCCATGGCCGCTGAGCCTGCGCGTCCGGAGCCTGTGCTCCGCAACGGGGGAGGCCACAAAAGTGAGAGGCCCGCGTACCGCAAAAAAAAAAAAAAAAAAATCTACCGTGTAAAGGATAATACACATGTCTACAACTTTTCAGTGATCATTTGAACTTGGAGTTTCATTTTCATAATGAAATCTCATTAGGAGACACAAAGTACTGACAATGCCCACAAGAGGTCTATGGAAGGAAAATAGGTTCTTTCCTCCCCTTGAGAGGAAAACGCACTGAAGACTGCGTTAGTTCTGCAGAGGGTGCTGAAAATCTCACAATTTCAAGTGCATCATGCCCTAACGTGTTCGTAATCTAGATTTCTTTTCCTTTTGTAGATAATATACACCATGACCCCGTAAATATCCATCATTAGCTGCCATTATTATCCAGTGAAGAAAGCACAATCAGCCTTAATTCCCCACCTGCTAGGTGAACCTTGGGTGGGTGTCATTGCCAACTACAGCTGCAAGCATAATTACTGGTCCGTGTGTTGTCTCCCTTCAGGATCATGGGGCCCGTTTTGAATCCTCTTTGTGTCCCTCATTACAGAGCAAATATTTGAAAACGTCCATTCATGCTGCTGCTGCTAATCTAATTGTTTTGGTATGTGGTTAAATCCAGCGTGACACATATCTGGTGTATATTACCTGGCAGAGTCATCCTCTATCCATATTGCCCCTCCCTTGCCTATTATGGGGTGCTGGGAAGTTGCACTGGACCTTGCCTCAGTCTTTCAACAGTTTAATTTCACTAAGTCTGCGTCACTGATTGTGCTAGGTTCTTGAGATGGAACTAGCCCCACAAACATGGCTTTGATTTTGCTCACCCCTCCCCCCATCCTCAGCTGCAGGGTCCCAGGAACAACTTGTTAACAACACCCATGGTGCCGTCAACGCCTTGACTGTTCCCCCCCGCCTCAAGTAACAGGAACATAGAGAACTGTGTGAGGCGCCCTTCTCCAGTTGGGGGAGTACAGGCTATCTGCTAAGTTTGGTATTGCTCTCCTGGTTTCCCTCCCTTGTTGACTAGATTGTTTCAGGGATTTGGGGGTGGATGGTTCCACAGATCCAAAGTTCAGGCAGCTTGTAAGCACTGGGCATGTTGTCAGCTCCTGTAACCACTGGCAGTATGTTCCAGTGGGGTTCCTTTCTGTGCTAGAGGCCCATGTGAGCCCCATGGACGGTATAGTACCTAAGACCCATGTTAGAGGGCCCTGCTCATCACAACATAAACACACACACACACACACACACACACACATTTATTAAGGAACACATAGGCACCTCTATCACTGGGGATCTGGCACTCAGTGCTGGCTCAATGGAACCTATAACCTGTGGCAGTGCTGATGTTTGAAACTAACACTATTTTAAATCCAGTAGTGCTTGGATTAAAAAAAAAAAATTGGTCAACTTGTCATATCCTTCTCAGAGCACATGAAGGCAATGATTCCTCCCTTACAAAGTATTATTTCCCAGGGCTGAGACTCATGCATCGTCTTGCTTCTTTTGGTGTTCTAATTTGTGGCTCCAGATGCAACAGTTATACACAACAGCTAAGGAGCGACAAGAATTCACATCACTCTTAAATTTGTATAGATGAATGTTGGGAATATAGTATGGATTGAGATATTCATGTAAGGAATGGCACAAATCACAAAACAAGTGATAGCTACTTACAGGATGAAATTATATTATTTTGTAATATTTTCTGGGATCATTTATCTTATTGATCCCACTAGAATGCTGGACATGATATTTACAATTCATGGGTTATCTCGAAACCTGAACATCGTTTTAATTTTTAAAGACAATTTCGATTGTAATTTACAATTGTAAATGTTTTGGCAGAGCAAAGTTTCTCCAAATTGAATTTAATAAGCTACACTTTAAGAACTACGACGATTTAAGAAAGGTGGTTTAATTTGACATGAATAACATAATCTTCATTGTAACAACATACATAGTGATTTTGCGAAGACAAAGGTGAGAAAAATTAATTTATGGAAAAATGACAAAAATCAATTTATGGGTTGTTTGCCTCCCTAATATTACGCACACACACACACATCACCAGCCCATCATCAGAATTTAGTCAATAATGGCTAAATTCAGTTATCTTTGGCGTTTTACTGACATTCGGTCCTACGGAAACCACAGCTTTACACTTATTTTTCTCTTCCATTGGTAAGAAAGCATAATTGTCAGGGTGAGAGTAGAACGCACAACAGCGTAATTTATAACTCCTGAATATTTAGGTATGTGCCATCTGGGCCACCATTTGCCTTCTTGCCCCATCGCGCAAATGCTGGTGGCGGGCCGGAGAGGGTGGGTGCCGCACACCCAGGACCTCGCCGCTCCAGTTCTTCAACGCTGGGCTCGGGGCAGCTGTCGGGCAGGTGCCCGGAGGCCCCGTCCCCGCCGCCCACCTCCTCGAGGATTGGCTGCCGCGAGCTAGTAGGCGGTCCAAGGGTGCGGATAAAGTTGCGGGTCGCGCGCGCCGCCTGCGTGGGGTTTCAGTCACTCGGGGCAAAAGCGAGGCGCGCTCTCGCTGCGGCCCGGGCGGAGTTCGCTGTCCGCTTTCCGAACCCGTCTGCCCTTTCCAGCTTCCCTGCAACTCCCGGGTCCGGCCCATTTGGAGGAGGGGGTCAAGGGCCGGGCCTAGGGGCCTCGCGCGTGTCCGGGCAGGCTCGGCGCGCTGGCCCCGGGCTGCCGCGCGAGGGGCGCGGTGTGAGGGCCCGGGGCGGCGCGCGAGGGCTGCAGGAAGCGGGGGCGGCAGCGGCTCGGCCCCGGCTCCGTTGGGGTAGAGACACCCGGAAACGGATTCCGTTTTGGTGGCGGCGCGAGCCGCGCGCCTCGGAGGGGACGGGCGGGCGGCTGCTGAGTAATCCCCGCGGCGGCTGGAGGCGGCGGCCTGGGCGCCCACATCCCCCGCCGCGCTGCAGCTGGACCCGGGCTCCTCCCTCCGCGCCCCGCCCGCCGCGCCCCTCCCCCGCGCCCGCTCCGGCGCGCTGCGGGCAGGTAGAGCCGGGCTCCGGGCGCGCGCGGGGGCCGCAGCAGCTGCCACCCCACCTCGCCTCGGCCCTGCGCAGAGCCTCGCGCGCCCATGGCTGGCTCGGAGCAGCAGCGGCCGCGGCGGCGGGACGACGGAGACTCGGCGGCGGCGCCCCTGCAGGACGCGGAGCTGGCCCTCGCCGGCATCAACATGCTGCTCAACAACGGCTTTAGGGAGTCGGACCAGCTTTTCAAACAATACAGGTGACTGACGCGCCTCGCTCCCCCGCCCGGCACGCGCCCCTCGGGGCCGGCTCGCGCGCTTCCCTTTGCGGCCCGTCCCAGAAGCCCCCTCCCCCTCCCGTCGGTCAGTGATCCTTGGCCCTGTCGCCTTTCCCCGTGTCTTGTCCCTCTGCCTGAGCTGCAGCCGGCGCCTCTGCCACATCTCCCCTTCCGCCTCCACCCCTGCTCCGTGGTCCTTTCCCTCCGCGGGACTCGCCGCGTGTCTTCCCGGCTCCTGCTCTCTTCCCTCACTTTCTCTCGGCCTCGCCCTCCAAGAGGGGCGTCCGGTGTTTGTCCGATTCTCTCTCATGGGTCGCCTCCCCCGCTGCCGGGTCTGGAGCCCGTTGGCTTTGAGACTTGGGACCGGATGCGGTTTGAGGCAGCCGCGAGCCCGGGACTTGCAGGGTTGTGACTCCGGCTAGCGTGCTGCCTTTGTGACACGGACCACACCAGCCATGGTGCCTGTTTCTTGTGCCTCGCGTTACTTTGCATCGTTGTGCATTGCAAACGCTTTCCTTGTTTGAAAACAGATATGTATAACTGCCTGGCCGTGCAGGAATTAAAAAGAATCAGCCGAACTCTGCTTACTCACCTCTCTCTGCCTTTCTTCTAAAACTCAGTCCCCAAAATGAGTTGCTAATGCCTTTCAAGCGAGCGAATTTATGATGGATTTCTCTAACTTAAAGGTAGAAGAAAATGGAGGGATTCTAAATATACGGGAGAGTGGGAGGAAGCACACGTGTGTTCAGTTAATTTTTTATTCCTCTTTTTAAAAATGAAGAAAAACTAAAACCTGGTTGCTTTCTCGTGGGTGTGGGAGGAGCCTTCAATTTCTTTGGGGAGCAGAAGCATCCGCTTTCTGGTTTAGGAAGCAAGTTTGTAATTTGACCTTCTAGTGTTGACAAGACTCAAGGATGTTGATGAGCAGCTTCCCTGTAAATGTTTAAGGGCCAATTGCTGCATTTCTTTAGAGCCGGTGGTTTGGTAGGAATTAGAGGACCAAACCAAATGTGCAGCTGTGATTGAGAGCCACAGTCTGTAAGCAAATGAGGGACGGTGGGATACAGACGCCTGAAGTTTTCAGACTTAAAAGAATGGTGGTTTCTTCCGGTGGGAGCTTCCACATGCTTAATGGCAAAGCAAGTATCTCACAACTATAAACTTTTCACTGAGACATTTTACTTTTAAATCAGTTTTTTAAAAAAATCTGCAAATGGAAACTTCTTAGCTTTATTCAGAACATTTTATTTTTAAAGCATTCAGTCTGATTTCAAGCCAGAGTTTCATCAAGGATTTCCAGAGGATAGATTTAAAAGACTCGTCTCACAGTGTCTCCTGTGGCTTATTTTAGCCATCTGAGAATGTATTTCATGAAAAAAAGTTTCACTTACTGTGCTTTGACTCTTTAAAGACACGGGAATTTATGTTGTATCAGAGAGGAGTGGAGAAAGTCTGAGTCAAGTTTATTTTCTTCAGTTGCTGATCAAGACACTGTGCTTGCATATTTCAACATTTCTTGCCTTGAAATGTTCTGTTACTTATTTTAATGATCTTCTTTTCCCTCTAAACTGCTTTAACATACTTAAATTACTACGTCATGGTTCCCATATATTGAAAGGCATGAACTAAGTCATTTTGCCTCATCTAGACACCTCTGTATGCACTGTTGCTAGAGGGCAAATTTGAGCGTTAGGAAAGTTCTTCTCACAGCAAGGGCGGAAAGATCTTCTCACAGCAAGGGCGGAAAGATACACCTTGAAAGTGTTTCTCTGTGGGTGTTGGGGCTGAGGGGAGGGGGAGGGGTCTCGGGTGGGGGGCTTACGCTGGATAGCTAGGAGTTGTAGCTGTCTGCTTATATTTTGAAATGGGAACCGAGGATAAAAGAACAAGATACTGTAGTATGTCTTCTCTGCTAAGCACAGTGCCAGGCACATTCCCTTATATTCTCACTATTCCACTGACAACAAAAGAGAGAGGTGTATTTTATCATGACAGTGTTGTAACGAGGCACTCAAGTCTCCGTGTTTAGCGTGGCCCAGGACACAAGCCCTGGTTCTAAATCCAGGGCTCTTTCCATTAAACCATTCCTGCCTGTCCTGCCTAACTGATTATATTTTGTAATTTGCCCTGTGACCTCGTTTTCCAGCAACTTAAACTTTTTTTTAGGAGTGGATAGTGGTAGCATTAATCCTATCAGCTGTCCGGCAACCAGGGTGGCCATCCTGGTTGTCCACTTTTCGTAGCTGCTGACTTTGGTTTCTCAGTTTGCTTACTTGCCTATAAAATGGGAATCGGGCACACCTGTAGGGTGGTGGTTATTAAAAGAATTCACGGTAGCTGGCGTAAGCGCTCAATAAACACTAACTGGCTTTTGTGCTGGGTGTCTTCCTCACTACTCTTGTTCTTTCTTCTTGACGGCATAGTTTGAACAGAAGACACAATGTCCCGAATGCAGGTAGCCTTTCTATTTAAAGTTAGCCTCACATAATGCGTTTGATAAGACTTGGGTCCTGTTATGCACTGGGATACTTCTCTTGCAGTTCCAGAGTCGAATGGCCAGCTGGAAAACCCAGCAGTGATTTCGTAAGTGTTTGAGGAACACCTCTAGCTCAGTTTCTCTACAGAAGATAGGACAATTAGATGATCTCTTTTCTCAGGATTCTTTTGTCACCAACCTTCCCATTGTAGTAAAAATTCCAGAATCCTATCGTTAGTTTAACAGTAGACACGTTTTGTGCCTAGTGTAACAATAACACGTTAAGAAACTTAGAGCAAGAAGGTCACTTTCTCTTGCCACCTTACTAGGATTATTAAAAGTTTCCCCAACAGCTACCTAATGAGAAATGGTTACTTGGCCATTCTGAATTCGTGGAAAGCCGGGATTGTATAATTCAGATATTGTACATATAGGAGTTAAAAATATATGCACAGTAGGGGCTTTCTTTTGAGATATGAGACTCTGTAGTTGGGATTTCAAAATGTAGCTGCCACTTCTCTTGTAACTATAGTAGTAGTGTAACTACTGCTACCTGTTGATGCTCAGCCCCCATCATGCACTTGGAGATGTGTTCCCAGAGGTTGGGGTACAGTGGTGCTCCTTTAAGCCCAAGGATATACCTTTGTAAGTTCGTGATCCTGACCATCTGAAATCACATGCCTCGTGTTGGTCGGGGGGCTCAGTGCTCTCATTCAGCAGTGTTCACTGCATCTCCCACACACATACACACTCTCACTGTTAACGACGTTCATGTGTGTGACACACACTCAGACCTGTAGGTACTCAGGCTCATGATAAAAGATAGGCTGTGGTTATGTGCACGAGACAGGCACTAGGTTTTTAGGTGTTGAGGTGCAGGTTAAGATTGGCCGGTGGGGAGGCTGGGAGACGTAGCCTGTAGGACTGGAGAGAAGGAATGTGTAGCCCAGCTTGAAGGAAAATTTTCCAGAGGAACCGTTGCTGAGCGCCATGATGGGGTGAAAGTGAGTAAGTTGAAGGAGAAAGAGTTGGGGTGGGGGAGGGGAGGAGGGAGGAGAACGTGAGCGGAGGTGGGTGGAAATGGAACTCTAGGAGAGGAGATGTGAAATGGCTTCTGGAGAAGGGGGGTGAGAGCTGCCAGCTTATTAGTGTTATTTGATTGTCACATTGGATGGTTTTTCTACGCTTGATTTTTCTCAGATCTGCTGGTTGGTCCATGTTTGCTGGGAGTCAGCTCTGCCTTTCAGGGTGTTTAGTTAACTCATGCTCTCCGATGACCGTCATCCTTCACAGTGTGGCCGTCACATCTGTAATTAACACCTGGCTCCTTGGGCCTCAGGATCCTAATGTGTCACCATCTTTTTCTCTTTTTGGCTTGAGATACTACTTTTTTAATCGAAGGACTAGTAGAGGTGAAACACACTGAACTCTGAGGAGAACAGAAGACATTTGGAGTTCCTGGCCCAAAGAGCTTTGTGGTTCTTATTTCATAGGTGTGGCATTTCCTGTCTCTCCTCCCCTTCAGGTCACCATCTCCATCTGCTTTAACTGACCCTAAAACATCTGCCTTGTTTACCCCTGCCAACATGACTACGACTTTCTGGCTGTAGATATTCTTAAAAAGCCCTGTTTGGTCATTGTCAACTCAGAAAGCATGTAATGGTTAAAGTGAATGATCACTGATGATAAATATGCATGAATGAGGCCTTGATATAGAATTAGTGCATAGTCGGTACTAGGAATTGTGATACTTTTCTTTTCCACTTTATTTTAAAGTATAAAAATGGCAAAAATGTATTAAAAACAAAAAGCAAGAAAAATTCACGGTAACGTGTATGTTTAAAATGAATGTATGGATCCTAAATTGTTTAACACAGTTTATGGTACATATGACCAAGCAGTATGACACGTGGCCTTATTTGTGAGCGTGTCGATCATGGAGCCAGTCTTACCATAGAGATGGCTCAGTATAATCCAGGGATTGCAGGCTAGGCCCCATGGGCCAAATCTGGCTGGCTGCTTTTGTAAATAAAGTTTTATTGGGACACAGCCAGACTTGCTTATTTACGTGTCTTCTCTTTGAATAGCTATGCAGAGCCTACAGCCTGCAAAGCCTAAAATATCTACTCTCCAGCCCCTTACAGAAAGAGTTTCATGACCCCTGGTACAAACCGTAGTTCTCCCTGGAAAAACTCAAAAGGCTTGTGTAACTGAGCCAGTAGGCGTCGGAGCCTCTTGTGTGCCCAGCACTGTGTCAGATGCTCTGGACGCCAGGGAGAGCTTGCTGGCTGCCCTTGTTTCCTGCATGATCTGGCTGCTCCCAGAGCCCGGGTGCCTGGGCCTTGCTGCCAGAGTCCCTGGAGAGTCCATAGGTGCAGAAATGCAGGAAGAGGAGAAGCGCGGGAAAGCGGGAAATGGTGTAGGGAACTGGCGGCAGGGAGGAAACTCAGCTGCTGCCCTTTTCCATCCTCCTCAACTCAGCAGTGTGTTTGGAAAAAGGCTGATTTTTCCCCCCCAACGATTGCACCGTCTGAGAAGATCCCAATTAAAGATTCATTTGGCTTAATTGGAATTTTTTTTAAAAAATGCAGCCGCCTGTAGGATAACGGGAGAGTTTATATAGGAAATTGTCAGAAAAAAGTGACCACCTGTACCGTGGGGGTGGGATGGCTTGAGGTGCTCTTTCCTCTCGTTACACGGAACACCCTGTGGACCCCCAAACGCACCATTGTGTTTCAGGGCTTAGACAGTTTGCACAGACTTTTTTAGCTCCTGAAATCCCATTTTTCACACCCCAGTCTCCTTTGCCAGGGTCACCCTCCTACTTACCCAGCAACAGCAGGGGGGGAATTTGAAGAGGCCCATGCTGAGGACTCCAGGAGAGGAGAGAGGATAAGAGAAGCACAGAAAGTAGACGGCTGTTATTTCAAAACTTGGTTTACCACCGCCTCTGCCCCGTGCAAGGGGCTGGGGTTACTTGGGGAGGAATTCATCTCCGTCTTAGACTTTTTCCTCCACCTACTCCGTCCCTTACATTTGTAGTACGCTGTTCAGCTGGTAACAGAGGTCCGGTTTGGTATTGAATAGGTCTTTGTGGGCTAACCTGGGGATCTAGTCACCACTTGAAGCCTTGTTATTCGGAGAAATGCATCCCAGTTTCTGAACAAGTGACTTTGCATGCATGTTTTTTGAGGTATAGTTGTCATGCAACACCCTAGTTTCAGGTGTGCAACATGGTGATGTGATGTTTGTATATATTGTGCAGTGATCAGCACAATAAGTCTAGTTAGCATTTGTCACCACACATAGTTACAGACACATGTTCTAGAAAGCTGTTTGTAAATTTGCTGTCTAGATGTGCGTGAATGACTTCTGACGTCTGATTTGAAGACGGGGACTGGGTTCTTCTTTGTGTGTAAAGGTGGTTGCTGGTTGACCATCTCCGCCCTTTTCCCCCTAAGCTAAGGTTGCTTTCTCCATCTCTTCCTTCTTGCTCAAGAATTTCAGAACATAAGAAATAGATATACAACAGGGAGTTACTCTTGTCTTACAGGAAAACGGGCCGTTATGATGGAGAAAGCCCTTAGAGAAGGTCCACCGTGTGCAGGACACAAAGGTGAGAAGTGTGTCCCTGCTTCGGGCAGGCATTGCTCGCTTAATACCTTTAAATCTGCTGCAGAAAGAGTCACTTTAACACTCAGTCTTATCCGAGCCGTAATATCTGTGAAATCACTGGTTTAGGTAACTTATTTTTCCTAATGGTGCATCAAAAATAAACACGTAATGGTAAATATTAGGTGGTACTTTCTCTGTGCCAGGCCACACATCAGCACTCCCCGTGTGTTCATCCTCACTCTATCCTCCCCACAGCTCTGTGAGGGGTGCTCTTGTCACCTCCCTCTTACGGGGGGCTGGGGGGGAAGCACAGTGACATTGGATGACCTGCCCAAGGTTTCACAGTAAGTGGGAGAGCTGGCTTTGAACCCAGGGTGTCTGGCTGCAGAGCCTGAGTGTTTAACCACAGCACTACACTACCTCGCTTCTGTAGCTCGTACACTATGAGAAGTTTACCTGTGTGCTGCTAATGTCATTTGGGGTTAGTTTCCCCAGAAATCTGCAAACCACACTCTGATACCCACAGGCGATCTGATAAACCACCGGAGAGGCCTGTCCGCGGGGAGCGTGTCACCCGAGCTTTAGATGCTCTGTGGCTCCCAGCTGGCCTCAGGATGAAGTCCGAGGTCTTGGCTTGGTGTAGGATGTGCTCTCATCTGTCCTGTCTGATTCCCTGCCTCCCTCCTGCCTCTTTCTAGGTTCCTTCCAGGTTAGTCATGCTGGAGACTTTTGTGTTATCTAACTAGTTCTGACTGGTCACTCAAGACACAGCTCAGATTTCCACGAGAAGGTGGCGCTCCTGCAGCATCCTTCCGCCTCTTTATCCAGCACCGTGATGTACGGGCATCGTTCACACGGCTGCCTGTCTGGGCGAGAGGGCCGAGATGGGTAGACTTCTCATCGGGTGGTCCTGACCTTCCCGAGGTCGCTGCGGTCATGTGGGGTCCAAGAGGTTTTATAGGCATGTCAGCTCCCCGTTATCTGCACGTGCAGCCCAGGGGTAGTGCCCTTCAGGAGCCTCGATTCCCCAAAGCCCTCCTGCATTCTCGTGTGCAGTGGCCATGTCTGGACCCAGTGGAGGGGCTCCAAGCACCCCGAACTGATGCTCAGCTTCTCATACGCAGGTGGCAGGACTCCTCTCTGGCTCCTCAGCCTCTTCCCTTTGGTGCATCCAGGCTGCCCAGTGCATAGTGTGGGGTGATGGGGAGCAGAGCTGCCGCCAAGCACATGCCAGTCTTGACAGGCACCATCAAAGGGAAATCGGAGGCTCTGATGAGGTCTCCTGCTTCTGAAGTGGCCCTGGGTCTCAGCTGCACCTGGCCTTCCTCCACCCCATGTTGTTTCTGGTCAGGCAGAGGCCTACCCTCACTGGCCAGCCCTTCCACTGCTCCCATCAGCCTCCCCCAGCGCTCTGCGTTACCCCGGGTGGTGGCGGCATGACATGCTGGTGTTACTTGCCTCTCTGGCAGGAGAAGGCAGGAGTCTAGCTTCTCGACTCCACGATCCCTGTCCTGAATTTCAGGAAGAACTGGTCTCTGGAAGAACTTGGAGGTTGGGAGGGGAAGCTTTCCAGATGGATGGCTCTCGACTCTCTCAAATCTAATGCCCTTTCTTTATAACAGATAGAATATTGTGTAATTCCCTTTCTGTGATCCTAAAATGAAACTGACAGATGAAATGACCTGCCCACACGTATAATGTCTAAAAGTCAGTAGAATGCCCAAATAGTATCATAAAGGAGAAGTAAAAAGAAATTCATAACACAAAATTACATGTATTTCACAATGTAAATGCTCAGCACACCTTCATCAGAAGATGAACTAGTTAGGTGCTTGCACCTGTGTACAATGAATAAATTTGGATTTAAGAGACGATCAGAAGCCATTCCATAGGAGAAAAACGAGAGAGTAGATACACTTGACATAAAAGAGGTAACAGACGACACTTCTTTGTTAAGAGAAAGCCGGGAAACAGCCTTAAGCGAAGTAGCATGATATGCCAAGGGAAACCACGGACTGTTGACGTGGAGCAAATGAGGAAGCATTTTTTGCAATGAACCTGGCTGCCTGTGTCAGGTTATTGTCAGCAAAATTAATTCACAGCGTTAGGACCTGGGATGTGTGCTGACAAAGTGTCTCAGAAAACAGATCTCCCATCTTTAAATCCCTCCCCAAACCCAGTACTTTGGAGACCAAAGCCCTTAATAGATTTCTAGGATTAAAGGATGAATTGGAAAAAGTTTATAGGGAAGTTAGGGTGGGGTGGGAGGTGTGTCACCCTGAGGACAGTATCAGAGTAAGGTAGAAAAATAAGAAACCCCCAAAAAATAAATTCTCTGTGCAGTTCTCCTGATATAAATTTCAGTGTGCTACCGATTCTTAATAGATGGCAAAAATGAAATTTATTAATGAAAATCCTTGGTATCCAGTATTTCATGGATCTTTAATAACTTGGCTTTAAATATACGTAAAGGAGTTTTCAACATCCCTTTGAAATTCTGGCATGTGATAGCGGCAGGCGCGGGCTGGTGTAGCTATGGTGTGTTGGCAGCTCAGATGCCGCAAGCAGTGTGGCTGTTACATGGATTTCTACAGTTGTGAACAGATCTTGAGAAAGGGTATATTTAAACAAGGACAGAATGATTTTGTGCTTGTAAGTCAATGGCGGTGGATTTTAGAACTAAATAATGGAAAGACCTTCAGAGGTTGTGTGGGACATGGGGTGATACTTGGGACTCTCTTGCACATTGAGGATGTCTCGGGTCCTTGGCCCATTCTGCTGCCGTCATCGTGTTACCCCAAAATGGCCGCCACAGATTTCCAGAACACCTCCATTGAGAGGTACTAGGCTTGGGGTGTAGGGCTCAAGACCAGGTTCAGTCTCTGCAGCTGAAATCCTGGGCCCGCTGGGAGCAGCAGGAAGGGGAGGCAAGCCCCGGCTGGCAGGGCTGCTGCAGAGGGTACGTGCTGGAGGAGGCAGTGCCCCCAGCATGTCTGTGACCCTGGGTGCGGGGGCAGAGCGCACCGCGGGGTTCCTCCAGTGTTGGCCTCACGGGTTGCTGCCTCTGAACGCCAGCATTTCCAGGTCACACACGGCTGCTTCTAGGGCTCTTAGAGCTCCAGGAAGGGATGTCAGTGCAGGTTCTTCTGCTCCTCCAGGGGAATGGAGAACCACTGGGGTCCCTTCCCTTCTTTATTCTCATTGCGGAGCCAGCATGCAGGACCTGTGTCTTTCCAGCAGCAACCACGCCATCCACTGCATCCCACAGTACGTGTTAGCTCAATCTGTTTTTTACATGCTTGATTCCACCATTGTATTCCTTCTGGGTGGAGCTCTTCTAGGACGTGAATCTGAGCATGATGCGTCTCTTTCTGGGTTCCCATGGTTAATAAGCATCATTTGCTGTTCTTCCCACTTTGGCCTCCTTATCTAGATAGACGCCTTTTGCTTTGGAATTCACTTCCTCGCCTAATGGCTACAGCAGCCCTCCTTCGGGTTTTACGTCCATGATGTAAGTCATTCACCAGATAAACAGATTTTTAAATGTTTGTATCACTTTATCTCTGTCAAGTAAAATTTTTGGTACTATTCTAAGTGGACAGAAAATGAGGGAAAATGATATTTTGTATTCAAATCCAAGTTGAATTTACTAAATGACAGAAATTTGGGTTTTGAGGGGCAATTGGATTAAATGGAAATCCATGCTGCATGGCCGCTTTGGGACCGCTTCCAGGATAATGAGTCACTGTCAAGGCTTCAAGTGCCTTTACCCCCTTCATTTTGAATAGTGAATTGCAAAATCTCTAGTTACGTATTGTCAGCTCATCTCTGGAGCAAAAAGGAACTTGATATCTTTGTGTCTTGTAAATCGTGCTCACCCTCAACTTTATTGGGGTCTAAAATAAAGAATCACGTTGCATCCATCAGTTGCATACTTGTCTGATGTTGTGACTCTCGAACTACCCAAGGCGAAATGGGGCTGGCTTTTGTAGGACTGCAGTTGTTGGAGAAATTGGACAATAGCAAGGTTTGCAACAACTTAATTGCTCAGAAAAAAACAAGAGTTTGGGCTTCCCTGGTGGCGCGGTGGTTGCGAGTCCGCCTGCCGATGCAGGGGACATGGGTTCGTGCCGCGGTCTGGGAAGATCCCACATGCCGCGGAGTGGCTGGGCCCGTGAGCCATGGCCGCTGAGCCTGCGCGTCCGGAACCTGTGCTCCGCAACGGGAGAGGCCCGCGAACCGCAAAAAAAAAAAAAAAAAAAGAAAAAAACAAGAGTTTATATCTGGAATGCCATTTGCTTCAGCTCTCAACCACGGGCATCCACAAGTTTTTCGGTCTTTGTGTATTGATGATGGGTGAGACACTCATTACCTTGAATTACTAAAATTACACATTGAGCTGGAAATTACTCCTCTTGAAATATCACAGGGAAAAAAGGAGGGAAGGGCCATGGGAGAGTGGAAACAGCTGTCTGAAGTAGTTTAGCCAAGTGTCAGGACCTGCTGTGGTGAAATTCCAGTGTATTCTTGTTCTGGAGCAATTACCAATGTAAAAATAGCAACAAATGACAGAATGGTTTGAGTGGTTTTTGTATCCCTTCTGTGGCATCTTGGATCAGAGCTGGGCTCATGAGAGAGGGTAGTTGAGGCTAACTTGAAACTGTGAGCTTTTCTCTTGATAGAAGAATGTTGTTTTATCTCAAAGTAAAACAAAACCTCATCAAGGAGCTATTCAGTTCAAGTCTAAGTCTATCGTTAAGGAAGCTTATGAATAATGAACTAAACCCAAATGAAATTTTCCTGCCCTATGCTCCGCTGAAAACTAAAGGAAAAAGTAGGTGCTTTGGTGAGAGACACTTTCTTATGAAGTTCAGGTTGTTTACTGAGCACTAGTTTACTAAAATTTTATTATGAAGAATAAGTTTCTAGTTTCACTTTGAAAATGCCTTTTTAACAGAAAAATAGAGAAATCTCCTAAAATTTCTAAGTGATTATCTAAGATAACTTAGTGTTTGAATTGCTTGTCTAGACAGCCGAGTGTGTTTAATCCTCAAAGTGTTCATGTGGTTTGTGGATTATTGCCACACATAATAAAAGGACCCTGTGATAACTTAAAGATGAGAAAATTAATGAAAACACAATTTTGTTACTTAAAAAATAAGCCTTTTTGAACAGGTGAATGGAAAGGCTTTTTAGCTAGTTGATAATATTTAGTTTGGATGATCTCTTTTTAAGTTGTTTATCGATGCTGGTTCCATCTGCTGTTAATGTAGAAGGGAGATGATTGAGTTGATTATCTATTTGTATGATTTAAGATAGAGAAGGAACTAAATACTGATGAGTTACGAAGATATTTGATACACATTAATGACACAATTAGAAAAACTGTAGGAAAAAATTGACTTTATTTAGCCTGATGAGTTATTTTCAGAATACATCAGTAACTCTAAACGAGCATCAGGCTTTAGCAATAAACGAATACGAATTAGCAAAGCTAGAGAGGAATCAGAATAAAGAAGTGTTACAGTCATATAATCGCACAGCAGACTTGGTCTTTGCTTGCATTACTGATCAGGCAGAGAAAGGCAGTGAATGGTAATCAAGTGGGTGATAAGTGCTTACCGTCAATACACGCTGGGATTCGTGAATTTTACCCTTAATCCCAGTTCTCTCAGCAGCCCTGAGGATAAGTATTACCACTGTCACTTTGCTTGGGACAAAATGAAGTCTTACTGCACCCAAGTTAAAAAGATTTTGAGTGGGAGATCTGGCCCCAACCCCAGAGCGTATGCTGTTTCTCCTGCTTCCTCTGCAAAGAACCCTATCGTTGTGCTGCTTGGCATCCCCCAGCAGTCTTGCAGGTCACTTGTTTAGCCTCATGGTCTCCTGCACATCTGCTCTTCTGATGTTCCCAAGCTCCGTGGGTGGCACCACGTGCAACAAGGTTATAGACTCCAGAAGTCTTGAAGGTCCTCTAGGCACCTCTCGTCCTCACCTTCTGTGTCTGCCAGTTTTCCTTCCTGAGTATCTCGAGTCCATTCACTTCTCTTCACCACCACCTCGTCCAAGCCACCGCTCCTTGGACAATTGCAGAGCCCAACTGGCTTCCTCTTTTCCTCTCTGTCCCTCCTCCACCCCCACCAGAGTGATCTTTTTGTGTCTAATTATATTGCCTCTGCTAAGAACCCTCTCATGGCCTCAGTGGTAGGCTGAAAAATGGTCCTCCAAAAGATATCCATATCTTAATCCCTGGAACCCCCTGAGTGTTAACTTAGATGGCCACAAAAAGTGGCTTTGCAGGCGTGATTAAGTGAAAGATTCTGAGATGGGAAGATTATCCTTGATTATTTGGGTGGAGAGCCAATCCTCCTGGATTGGATAGATGCAATCACACATATCCTTGTAAGAGGGAGGCAGAGGGAGATTGCACACGCATAGAGAAGACTGCTCTGAAAACACGAAAACAGAGCAGAGAGAAGAAATTTGAAGACATTCGCCATGAAGATTGGAGTAATGGCAGCCACAAGCCCAGGAATGCAGGCAGTCCCCGGAAGCTGGAGTAGTCAAGGCATGGATTCTCCCTAAAGCCTCGAGAGGGAGCCCAGCCCTACCCACACCTTGATTTCAGCCCAGGGAAACTGTTTTTGGACTTCTGGCCTCCAGAACGGGGAGAGAAAAGATTTCTATTGTTTTAAGGCACTAAGTTTGTGACAATTTATTACAGCAGTCCCAGGAAATTAAAATAACCTCCACCTACTCTCAGGATCAGGACAGCATCTCTGTGGTGTGGCTTCGCCCTGCCTCGTTTGGCCCTTGACCATTTACTGCTTAATCCTTTTTTTCTTATATTTTAAAATAATTTCACTGTGTTGCTTCTAGGCTCGGGCTGTACAAAGCCAAAGAAGCTCATGCTACAAAATAGCTTATAGCTCCTCTTTTCATATGGTGGTTTATGTAAAAATGGAAAAGTAAAATAGCTTTAAATTGACAATGATTTTCATTTTAACAAGCTTTAGAATCGATATTAACCTTCATTTAAAACATCAACACTTTGATCAGTCATGTCACTCTGTAGCCTTATGTTGCATGGCTGTGCCCTTCCCTTACTCTGACTTCTAGTCACTCTGACTTCTTTCAGATTCGTGAAGATTCGCTAAGAATCACGTTCCTTTCCTCTGGGCTTCTTACCTCAGTTTGTAATTATACACATACAGCACTTGCTTTGCTTGGTTCTAACATGCATGGATTTCAGTTACCAGAGGTTAGTTAAATAACCAGTACCCCCCAAAACACGGTCCACATTTCAGTTTCACCTGTGTGTGTACTGTGAGTAACTATGCACAAGCTGCTAGCTCTTCAGCCCACAGATCACCACGGATGTAACAGATGCGCGTCATGATCAGTGGCCAGTCACATCACTTGTTTCAGAGTCTGCCTGTCATTGAGCACTGCACATCCCTTATTCAGTTCCCACACAGACAGCAGAGTATATTGGTGTTGCCTCTTTGTCTCATAGTGATAAACCCACGTGACATTTTACAAAAACGGCTGTTTGAAAGAGGGATTTGACCAACGAAGACGAAAGTGCCGCAGAGAAAAAGGTGATCATGCTGGAAATGAAGTTTGAATCAAATATGAATAGAGTTATAGAAGGAATAGCTAACCTGGGATTGTTGTCTCTGCCATTGAGACTCCCACGGGTGCCCAGTGGAGGCGAGCTTATCAACACAAAGGAGGAGAGTGGTTGTAAGGGGAAAGATGAGGATGTCCCAGAGGAGGTGATGAATGTAAAACTTCACATTAAAGGAATCTCAGAAATACTTCACAGCGTTGAAGGCACAGAGGCTACAATGTTGGAAGCTGATCCAGACTTGGTAAGAAAGAGGACAGTTCGCCGAGGCGTAGTAGCAAAAATGCTCCCTCTGCATCATGAGTTATATGACAAAAAGAAAGCAAGTGCTGTTCAAACACTCTGGATACATATTTTACAGAGAAGTAAAACACTTTAATGCTCAGTGTTTCTGAGCATTAAATGTTTTCAGTTACAGGCTACTAAGTGAATGTAAATTTTACTATTTTTAATTTTCCTATACATTTATAACTGATAGTAAGTTTTTAAGCTTTAAAAAATTTTAAATTGTGAAATATACATAAGATAAAATTACCATTTTAACCATTTTTAAGAGTATAGTTCAGTGGCATTAAGTACAATTACATTGTTGTGCAGCTGTCACCATCATCCATCCCCAGAACTTTATCTTTCCAACCTGAAATTTGTACCCATTAAACTCTTCACTTCCTCCTCTCCTCAGTCCCTGGCAATCACCCTTCCATTTTATTTCCCTGGATTTGATGGTTCTAGGAACCTCATATACGTGGAATCATAAGTATTTGTCCTTGCGTGGCTGGGGTATTCACTTAGCATGTCTTTAAAGTTTCATCCATGATATAAAATGTGTTAGAATTTCCTTCCTCTTTAAGGCAGAATAGTGTGTGTGTGTGTGTGTGTGTGTCTGTATCACATTTTGTTTATCCATCCATTGTCAAAGGACATTTGGGTTGCTTCCGTGTTTTAGCTGTTGTGAATAATGCTACTATGAACATGGGTATACGTGTCTCTTTGAGACCTTGTGTTCAACTTTGGGAGGTATATACCCAGAGTGGAATTGCTGGATCATAGGATAATTCTACTTTTAATTTTTTGAGCAACTATCATACTGTTTTCCATAGTGGCGACACCATTTTGCATTCTCATCAACAGTGCACAAGGGTTCCAATTTCTCCACATCCTTGCCAACACTTACTATTTTTTTCTAACTTTTTTTTCATTAGCCATCCTAATGGGTGTAAGGTGATATCTCATTGTGGTTTTGATTTTTATCTCCCTAATGATTAGTGATGTTGAGCATCTTTTCATGTGATTATTGGCCATTTGTATATCTTTTTTGGAGCAGTCTCTATTCATGTTTTCTGCCATTTAAAAAAAATCTTCAAAATTTTTATTTTATATCGGAGCATAGTTGATTAACAATGTTGTGTTAGTTTCAGGTGTACAGCAAAGTGATTCAGTTATACATATACATGTACCTATTCTTTTTCAAATTCTTTTCCCATTTAGGTTATTATGGAATATTGAGCAGAGTTCCGCATGCTATACAGTAGGTGCTTGTTGGTTATCTTTTTTTTTTTTTTGCCGTGTGTGGGCCTCCCACCGCTGTGGCCTCTCCTGCTGCGGAGCACAGGCTCCGGAAGCACAGGCTCAGCGGCCATGGCTCACGGGCCCAGCCGCCCTCTGCAGCATGTGGGATCCTCCCGGACCGGGGCATGAACCCGCATCCCCTGCGTTGGCAGGCGAACTCCCAACCACTGCGCCACCAGGGAAGCCCCTGGTTATCTTTTTTAAATATAGTAATGTGTATGTGTCAATCCCAAACTCCCAGTCTATCCCTCCTGCCACTCATCCCTCCTAGTAACCATAAGTTCGTTCTCTAAGTCTGTGAGTCTGTTTTGTAAATAAGTTCATTTGTATATATTTTTTTTTAGATTCCACATATAAGCGATACCATATGATATTCGTCTTCCTCTGTCTGACTTCACTTAGTATGATAATCTCCAGGTCCATCTGTGTTGCTGCAAATGGCATTATTTCATTCTTTTTTATGGCTGATTAATATTCCATTGTATATATGTACCACATCTTCTTTATCCATTCCTCTGTTGATGGGTATTTAGGTTGCTTCCATGTCTTGGCTATTGTAAACAGTGCTTCAATGAACATTGGAGTGCATGTATCCTTTTGAACCATGTTTTTCTCTGGCTATATGCCCAGGAGTGAGATTACTTGATCATATGGTAGCTCTGTTTTTATTTTCTTAAGGAACCTCCGTACTGTTCTCCATATGGCTGTTAGCAGTTTACATTCCCACAACAGTCGAGGAGGGTTCCCTTTTCTCCACACCCTCACCAGCGTTTATTGTTTGTAGACTTTTGTGTGTGTGTGTGGTATGCGGGCCTCTCACTGTTGTGGCCTCTCCCGTTGCGGAGCACAGGCTCCAGACATGCAGGCTCAGCGGCCATGGCTCATGGGCCCCGCCGCTCCGCGGCATGTGGGATCTTCCCAGATCGGGGCACGAACCTGGGTCCCCTGCATTGGCAGGCAGACTCTCAACCACTGCGCCACCAGGGAAGCCCTGTTTGTAGACTTTTTGATGATGGCCCTTCTGACTGGTGTGAGATGATATCTCATTGTAGTTTTGATTTGCATTTCTCTAATAATTAGCAATGTTGAGCATCTTTTCATCTGCCTCTTGGCCATCTGTATGTCTTCTTTGGAGAAAGGTCTATTTAGATCTTCCCCCCATTTTTTGTTTGGGTTTTTTTTTCGATACTGAGCTACATGAGCTGTTTGTAAATTTTGTAGACTAATCTCAGTCTCATCATTTGCAAATATTTTCTCCCATTCTGTGGGTTGTCTTTTTGTTTGGTTTCCTTTGTTGTGCAAAAGCTTTTGAGTTTAATTAGGTCCCATTTGTTTATTTTTGTTTTTATTTCCATTACTCTAGGAGACAGCTTGAAAAAGATATTACTGTGATGTCGTTTATGTCATAGAGTGTTCTGCCTATGTTTTCCTCTAAGAGTTTTATATTATCTGTTCTTACATTTAGGCCTTTAATCCATTTTGAGTTTATTTTTGTGTATGGTGTTAGGGAGTGTTCTAATTTCATGTTTTTTACATGTGGCTGTCCAGTTTTCTCAGCACCACTTATTGAAGAGACTGTCTTTCCTCCATTGTATAGTTTTGGCCTCTGTCGTCGTAGACTTATTGACCATAGGTGCATGGGTTTATTTCTGGGCTTTGTGTCCTGTTCCACGGATTTATATTTCTGTTTTTGTGCCAGGACCATACTATCTTGATTACTGTAGCTTTGTAGTATAGTCTGAAGTCAGGGAGCCTGATTCCTCCAGCTCTGTTTTTCTTTCTCAAGATTGCTTTGGCTATTCACGGTCTTTTGTGTCTCCATACAAGTTTTAAGAGTTTTTGTTCTAGTTCTGTGAAAAATGCCATTGGTAGTTTGATAGGGATTGCATTGAATCTGTAGATTGCCTTGGGTAGTACAGTTATTTTGACAATATTGATTCTTCCAATCCAAGAGCATGGTATATCTTTTCATCTGTTTCTGTCATCTGTGATTTCTTTCGTCAGTGTCTTATAATAAATTTTCTGAACATAGGTCTTTTGTTCCTTCGGTAGGTTTATTCCGAGGTATTTTATTCTTTTTGATGTGATGGTAAAGGAGATTGTTTCTTTAATTTCTCTTTCTGATCTTTCATTGTTAGTGTATAGAAGTGAAACAGATTTCTGTGTATTAATTATGTATCTAGCAACTTTACCAAATTCATTGATGAGCTCTAGTAGTTTTCTGTTAGCATCTTTAGGATTTTCTGTGTATAGTATCATGTCATCTGCAAACAGTGGCAGTTTTACTTCTTTTCCTATTTGGATTCCTTTTATTTCTTTTTTGTCTCTGATTGCCATGGCTAGGACTTCCAAAACTATGTTGAATAAAAGTGGTAAGAGTGGACATCCTTGTCTTGTTCCTGATCTTAGAGGAAATGCTTTCAACTTTTCACTATTGTTTGTTCTTTCTCTGGTTGATGTTAGCTGTAGGCTTGTCATACATGGGCTTTATTATGTTGAAGCATGTTCCCTCTATGCCCATTTTCTGGTGAGTTTTTATCATAAATGGGTGTTGAGTTTTGTCAAAAGCTTTTTCTGCATCTATTGAGATGATCATATGGTTTTTATTCAGTTTGTTGATGTGGTGTATCGCTCTGATTGATTTGTGGATATTGAAAAATCCTAGCATCCCTGGGATAAATACCACTTGATCATGGTGTATGATCCTTTTAATATATTGTTGGATTCATATTTCTAGTATTTTGTTGAGGATTTTTGCATCTGTGTTCATCAGTGATATTGGTTTGTAGTTTTCTTTCTTTGTGACATCCTTGTCTGGTTTTGGTATCAGGGTGATGGTGGCCGCATAGAATGAGTTTGGGAGTATTCCTTCCCCTGCAGTTTTTTGCAATAATTTCAGAAGGATAGGTGTTAACTCTTCTCTAAATGTTTGGTAGAATTTGCCTGTGAAGCCATCTTGTCCTGGACTTCTGTTTGTTGGAAGCTTTAATCACATTTTCAATTTCAGTACTTGTGATTGGTCGTTCATATTTTCTGTTTCTTCCTGGTTCATTCTTGGGAAATTGTACCTTTCTAAGAATTTGTCCATTTCCTCCAGGTTGTCCATTTTATTAGCATAGAGTTGCTTGAGATAGTCATAGTTAGATGTTGCTCATCACAGTCTCTTGTGATGCTTTGTATTTCTGTGGTGTGTGTTGAAACTTCTCCTTTTTCATTTCTAGTTTTATTGATATGAGCCCTCTCCCTTGTTTTCTTGATGAGTCTCGCTAAAGGTTTATCAATTTTGTTTATCTTTTCAAAGAAACACCTTTTAGTTTCATTGGTCTTTTCTATTTTCTTCATTTCGGTTTCATGTATTTCTGCTCTGATCTTTATGATTTATTTCTTTCTACTAACTTTGGGTTTTGTTTGTTCTTTCTCTGGTTGCTTTAGGTGTAAGGTTAAGTTGTTTATTTGAGATTTTTATTTCCTCAGGTAAGATTGTATTGCTATATACTTCCCTCTTAGAACTGCTTTTGCCGCATCCCATAGGTTTTGGATAGTCGTGCTTTTGTTTTCATTTGTCTCTATGTATTTTTTGATTTCCTCTTTGATTTCTTCAGTGATCTGTTGGTTGTTTAGTAGCATATTGTTTAGCCTCCACGTGTTTGTGTTTTTTACAGTTTTTTTTCTTGTAGTTGATTTCTGGTCTCATAGTATTGTGGTTGGAAAAGATGACTGATAGGATTTCAGTTTTCTTAAATTTACCAGGGCTCACTTTGTGGCCCAGCATGTGTTCAGCCCTGGAGAATGTTCCACGTGCACCTGAGAAGAATGTATTCTGCTGCTTTTGGATGGAATGCTCTATGAATATCACTTAAGTCCATCTAGTCTAATGTGTCATTTAAGGCCTGTGTTTCCTTATTGATCTTCTGTCTGGATGATCTGTCCATTGGTGAAAGTGGGGTGTTAAAGTCCCCCACTATTATTGTGTTACTGTCAGTTTCTCCTTTTATGGTTGTTAGTATTTGCTTTATATATTGGGGTACTCCTATGTTGGGTGCATATATATTTACAATTGTTATTATCTTCTTCTTGGATTGATCCCTTGATCATCATGTAGTGTCCTTCTTTGTCTCTTGTAATAGTCTATTTTAAAGTCTATTTTATCTGAGTATTGCTACTCCAGCTTTTTTTTTTCGTGCGTTACGCGAGCGTCTCACTGTTGTGGCCTCTCCCATTGCGGAGCACAGGCTCCGGACGCGCACACTCAGTGGCCATGGCTCACAGGCCTAGCCGCTCGTATGTGGGATCTTCCTGGACTGGGGCACGAACCCATGTCCCCTGCATCGGCAGGCGGACTCTCAACCACTGAGCCACCAGGGAAGCCCCAGCTTTCTTTTGATTTCTATTTGCATGGAATACCTTTTTCCATACCCTCACTTTCAGTCTGTATGTGTCCTTAGATATGAAGTGGGTTTCTTCTAGACAGCATATATACGGGTCTTGTTTTTGTATCCATCCAGTCTGTGTCTTTTGGTTGGAGCTTTTAATACATTTACCTTTAAAGTAATTATTGATATGTATGTTCCTATTGCCATTTTCTTAATGTTTTGGATTTGTTTTTGTAGGTCTTTTTTCTTCCCTTCCTCTTTTTGTTCTCTTGTGATTTGATGACTAACTTTAGTGTTGTGTTTGGATTCCTTTTTGTTTTTTGTATGTATCTGTTGTAGATTTTCAGTTTGTCGTTACCATGAGGGTTTGATATAGCAGTCTGTATATAAACAAGGTTGTTTTAAGTTGCTGGTCTTTTAATTTCAAATGCATTTTTAATATTCTGCATCTGTGCTCTCCTCTTCTCACAATTGCTAGTTTCAATATCATATTTGTGTGCAGATGATTTCCTACCTTTATTTATGTTTGTCTTTACTGGTGAGCTTTTCCATTTGTAATTTTCTTCTTTTAGTAGTGGGCTTTTCTTTTCTGCTTAGAGAAGTTCCTTTAGCATTTGTTGCAAAGGTTGTCTGGTGGTGCTGAATTCTCTTAGCTTTTGCTTGTCTGTAAAGCTTTTGATTTCTCTGTCAGATCTGAACGAGAGCCTTGCTGGGTAGAGCATTCTTGGTTGTAGGTTCTTCCCTTTCATCACTTTAAATATATCGTGCCACTCCCTCTGGCCTGCAGAGTTTCTGCTGAGAAATCAGCTGATAACCTTATGGGAATTCCCTCGTATTGGGAATTCCCTCGTATGCTATTTGTTGCTTTTCCCTGGTTGGCTTTTAATATTTTTTCTTTGTTTTTAGTTTTTGTCACTTTGATTGCTATGTGTCTTGGTATGTTTCTCCTTGGGTTTATCCTGCCTGGGACTCTGTATTTCCTGGACTTGGGTGACTGTTTCCTTTCCCATGTTAGGGAAGTTTGCAGCTATTGTCTCTTCCAATATTTTCTCAGGTCCTTTCACGCTCTCTTCTCCTTCTGGTTCCCTGTATAATGTGAATGTTGGTGCATTTAATGTTGTCTCAGAGGTATCTTAGACTGTCTTCATTTCTTTTCATTCTTTTTTGTTCGGTTCCACAGCAGTGATTTCCACCATTCTGTCTTCCAGCTCGTTTATCTCTTCTTCTGCTTCAGTTACTCTGCTACTGATTCCTTCTAGTGTAGTTTTCATTTCAGTTATTATTTATCTCTATTCGTTCTTTAGTTCTTCTGGGTCTTTGTTAAACATTTCTTGTGTCTTCTCAATCTGTGCCTCCATTCTTTTTCCGAGATCTTGGATCATCTTCACTATCATTACTCTGAATTCTTATTCTGGTAGTTTGCCTATCTCTGTTTCACTTAGTTGTTCTTCTGGGGTTTTATCTTGGTCCTTCATCTGGGACATACTCCTCTGCCATCTCATCTTGTCTAACTTTCTGTAACTGCTGTTTCCGCTCTGCAGGCTGCAGCGTTGTAGTTCTTCTTGTTTCTGCTGTCTGCCCTCTTGTGGATGAGGCTGTCTAAGAGGGTTGTGCAGGCTTCCTGGCGGGAGGGCCTGGTTCCTGCCCACTGGTGGGTGGAGCTGGGTCTTGTCCCTCTGGTGGTAGGGCCATGCACAGAAAGACTTTAGGCAGCCGGTTTGCTGATGGGTGGGGCTGTGTTCCTGCTCTGTTTGTTGTTTGGCCTGAGGCATCCCAACACTTGAGCCTACAAGCTATTGGATGGGGCTAGGTCTTGGGGGGAAATGGTGGACTCCAGGAGGGCTCATGCCAATGAGTACTCGCCAGAGCTGCCACTGCCAGTGTCTTTGTCCCTGCAGTGAGCCACAGCCACTCCTGCCTCTGCAGGAGACCCTCCAGGACTAGCAGGTAGGTCTGGCCCAGTCTCTGATGAGGTCACTGCTTTTTTCCCTGGGTCCTGGTGCACACTAGACCTTGTGTGCTCTCTCCGAGAGTGGAGTTTCTGTTTCCCCCAGTCCTGTGGAATTCCTGCCATCAAACCCCACTGGCCTTCAAAGCCAGATGCTCTGGGGGTCCTCCTCCCTTTGCTAGACCCCCAGGCTGGAAAGCCTGATGTGGAGCTCAGGACTTTCACTCCTGTGACAGAACTTCTGTGGTATAATTATTTTCTAGATTATGGGTTGACCATGTGCTGGGTATGGGATTTAATTTTATAGCAGTTGCGCCCCTCCTACCATCTTGTTGTGGCTCCTTCTTTGTCTTTGAGTGTAGGGTATCTTTTTTGGTAGGTTCCAGTGTGTTGTTTTTTTGTTTTTGTTTGTTTGTTTGTCTGTGGTTTTTTTTTTCTATGGTTGTTCAGCAGCTAGTTGTGATTTTGGTGTTTCGTAAGAAGGGGTGAGCTCATCTCCTTCTACTCTGCCATCTTGCTGGCATCATCTCTTTTGCCATTTTAATTGTGTTGTTTCTTGTTGTTGCGTTGTAGGCATTCTTGATACAGTCTGGATGTTAACCTCTTATAAAATATATGATTCACACACATTTTCTCTCATGTCATGGATTGCCTTTTCACTCTGTTGATAATGTCCTTTAATGCAGAAAAGTTTTAATTTTGATATAATCCAATTTATCTATTATTGGTTTTGTTGCCTGAGCTTTTGGTGTCACAACCAGGAAATCATTGTCAAATCTACTGTCCTGAAGCTTTCCTCCTATGCTTTATTCTAAGAGTTTTGTAGCTTCCACTCTTATATTTGGTTGGCCAAAAAGTTTGTTCAGTTTTAAGTAAAAATTAAAGACATTTTTCATTTTCATGAAGAACTTTATTGAGCAACATATTCACTAACTGAACGAATTTTTTTGCCAACCCAATATTTAAGATTTTTGGTCCATTTTGAGTCAATTTTGTATATGGCGTAAGGTAAAAATCCAACTTCAGTCTTTTGCATGTGGATATCCAGTTTTTCCCAGTACCATTTATTGAAAAAATCTGTGCTTTTCCATATATGTGAGGTTTTATTTCTGAATATTCTATTCTATTCCATTGGTCTTTGTCTGTCTTTATGCCAGTACCACACTGTTTTGATTACTGAAGCTTTGTAGTAAGTTTTGAAATCAGGAAGTGTGGAACCTCCAACTTTGTATTCAAAATTATTTTGACTTTTTGGGGTCCATTGAGATTTCATATGATTTTTAAGATGGATTTTTTTATTTTTTCAAAAAATGTCATTGGGATTTTGATAAGGATTGCATTCAATCTGTAGATAGCTTCAGGTAGTATTGACATTTTAACACTAATAAGTCGTCTGATTTCATGAATACAGGATGTCTTTCCATTTATCAGTGTCTTTAATTTCTTGCAGCAACATTTTGTGCTTTTCAGCGCATGTCTTTTGCCTCCTTGGTTAAATTTATTCCTAAGTATTTTATTCTTCCTGATGCTATTGGAAATGGAATTGTTTTCTTAATTTCCTTTTTGCATCATTGATTGTTGGTGTGTAGAAGTGCAGCTGATTTTTATATGTTGATTTTGTATCCTGCGACTTCGCTGAAATTTATTAGTTTGTTTTTTTTTGCGGTAAGCGGACCTCTCACTGTTGTGGCCTCTCCCGTTGCGGAGCACAGGCTCCGGACGCAGAGGCTTAGCAGCCATGGCTCACGGGCCTAGCTGCTCCGCGGCATGTGGGATCTTCCCGGACCAGGGCACGAACCCATGTCCCCTGCATCGGCAGGCAGACTCTCAACCACTGCGCCACCAGGGAAGCCTTGAATTTTATTAGTTTTAACAGTTTTTAAATGGTGTTTTAAAGAATTTATATATGTAAGGTCATGTCATTTGCAAATAGAGAATTTTACTTTTTTCTTTCTATTTTGAATGCCTTCAAGTACTATGTTGAATAGAAGTGATAAGAGTGAGCTCCCTTGTCTTGTGCCTGATCTTAGAGGAAAAGCTTTTAGTCTTTCACCATTGAGTATGATGTTCACTGTGGGTTTAATGTTTTGATAAAAAAATTTTAAAGGTCACAGGACAATTGTAATTTTTCCCATTTATTATTAAGATGATTTTGCATGTTTCAACGTGCATGGTCCTTTTTGGGGTCTTGCACTGCTGTTAAAGTGAGCACTGCCTGCATTCTCTAATGTAATACTTCCCTCCACTAGACTAGGCTCCTTGAGATTAAGAACATTGATTGGGTCACTGTTGTATCCCCAGCACCTAGCCTAATGTCTGGCACGTGGTAGGTGCTCAGCCAGTAAATGATGCATGAATGGTCCTTCCTTTCAAGCATGAGTTTTACTGGGGGTCCTGCTCTATGTGTCATGCATCCCTCACTCTTCAAGTGTGTGGATCCCTTGTGATAGGAGATTTGTCTGGGGTATTGCAAAGTAGTGTTGCCTGGTCTCGGATAAACTGTCTCCCTGGGAAGATTAGGTAAGACTACGAGTTGGTATTTCTGACGTGTTTTAAGGGTTGCATATGTTGGACATTCTGTGCGGTGTTCACTGGTTACTGTAACATTTAGCACTTAGACACTGGATACAATCCTTTTTCAAATACAAAATTAAGTACAAATGTATGATGGTAGTAGAGTGTAGCTGGTGGCACGGTTGCTTTTGTGAACTCAGCGCTTCAAGGAGCTCACAAAGGGCTGTGGCATTTTGCATTGATGTGCACCTGTGGGAGGCAGGTGCCTGAGATCAGGTCAAGAGAAAAGACATTTGATCTCTTTTCCTTCTACTGGCTACATATTGAGATTTCCCTGTGGGTGGGGCCTCAGCTTGGGGTCAGTAAAAATAGAACAAAAAAGTGACCATTGCTATACTACACATCCATGTTCTCTGAGTAGTCAAATGCAAGTCTAGTGATGACATTTAGCTCTTACAGTTCAGCACCAGAAGGGTGCAGTTCAACACTAGAAGGGTAATGTTTGCTTAAAATCGAACTCCTGTTATTTTCATTTATAAATTAAACATTTATGGACTACCTACTGTGTTCAAATCACTGTGGCAGGTCCTAAGAGGAAGAGACCCTTTCCCTGCCCTCAAAGAAGTACCAGCCTGGCGAGGAAGATCACACAGTATCTAATTTAAATGGAGTCACATCCTGAGAAGGGAAATAAGAACAGGTGTATTAGTCTGCTAGGGCTGCATAACAAAATACCATGGATTAGGGGGCTTAAACAACAGAAATTTATTTTCTTACAGTTCTGGAGGCTGAAGTCCAAGATCAGGGTGCCAGCATGATCAGGTTCTGGTGAGAGCTCTTCCTGGCTTGCAGATGGTCCCCTTCTCACTATGTCCTTGTGTGGCCTATCCTCTGAATACAAGGAGAGAGGAGAGAGGAATCTCTTTGAGGTCATCAGTCCTTTCAGATTGGACACCCATCCTCATGACCTCATTTCACCTTAATTACTTCCTGAAAGCTCTGTCTCCAAATCCATCACACTGGATGTTAGGACTTCAACATGTGAATTGGTGGCAGGTGGAGGAAGATACCATTGAGTCCATAACGACAAGGATCCCAAACCTTGATGAGGACTTACAGTGTGCCAGGCGCTTGCCTCATGTTATTACTCAGTCCTCCCTCTGACCCTGTGAGGTAGGAACTATCATTTCCTTCTATTTTACAGATGAGGAAGCTGATGCTTGGCAGAATTAAATTGTTTTTCAAGATCACTCACTTCACAGAGCTGGGACTTGAACCGAGGGCTCTGGGAATTGGGGGAGTGTCAGAGGAGGTGCCCTGAGGATGAGTAGGGAGGTGGCTTAGGGGCACTCGGGCGGGTGGAGCAGCCTCTGGCTCTGCTTGTGCTGCATTCAGCTCCTCCCTGGCTGCACATAGAGGGTGTATTAGAAGCAATGATGGAGGCTGATGTCATTGAAGTAGGTGGGTCCGTGTTCTATACAGAACCCCAGATTATTAGTCTTGCCCATTGGGCAGTAGGAAGCCATTGGCGGTTTTTGAGCAGAGGAGTGACGAAAGATTTTTGTTTCAGAAAGCTAACGCTGAGCGCGGTATACACAGTTAATCTGGAGCTAGAGAAGTTACACAGCAGTTGTCATAACCCACATGGGGGCTGTGAGGGCAGAGGCAATCCGTGAGAAAGGGGAGGTAGAATCAACAGGACTGTTTGGTTTTCATTTGAATTTTGGTTGTTGGGGGAGGAATTATAAATGTTCCAGGTTGCTAACTAGGTGTTGCTGCCATTGAGAGAGAGACAAGAAATACAGAAAAAGGAACACATTTGAAGGATTAAGTAATGCAACAATTTCTTCACCAGTTTGTCATCAACTGGGAAATGTTATACCAAGTGTTTTAACCCTCTTGGGAAAGAAATGGATGTAGTACTGAGTATCAGAAAAGGACTTGAAGTAGCTAAATCGGTGTATTGGAGAGGGCTCTTACGGACCTGGATGCAACACTAGTGATTATTTAATTTAGAAAGTCAGTTAAAGCAAGGGGTTATAAACTGAAAGAACATCTAGTAAACATTATGTTCTGACCTTTGATGTAAGGCCAACGCCTTGCCTTTCGTGAGTTTGCTGATGGATTCTCAATGGGCTTTCTTGCATAAGCCTCACCTATAAAGCACTCCTGTGATTTTGAGCATCAGGGTCTTTAAAGGGGAGCCAGAGAGTGAAGTCATTGGCAGAGCACTCTGAGGGGAAGCTCTTGGTCGTACAATTATCTCATGCTCGCTAATCCTAAAGGAGCTTTTAAAGTTCATATGCCTGTACCAATTTTTCAAAGCATTTAATTGTTTTTCATATATATGACACTTTTTGTACTCTTATTTCATCTATTTACACAGTAAGCAATGAATTTGATAATTGCAATAATAAAATGAACAGGCACAAACATGTTTGGTTACAATTACTGCCCTTCTCTCAATAAACACCGGAGAAGAGCCCACTAGCTGGAGTGTTTGGTAGTTGAGGAGCATCTGTTTCTCTTCCTCTAATATTGGGTAATCTGGAGATGTAGGTGAGTAGAGATCGGTTGAGTTGCTACTGTGTGTGTATTTTGTGTGTGTGCACATGTATAAACAAGACAATTGTAGGCATCGGTTTCAGAGGGTAGTACCATATTTTCCTGGGCTACAGTCTAAATTTCTGATTCTGTTTATAGCAGTCACAAAAAAATGTAGCTTGTAGGACACATTCTACAATGAGAGTTTAAAATGAAACTGGTGTTAGTGGAATTTCTCATTAGATAACAGTAGTGAAATGAAATGCATCGAATTCAAGAAAAGAAGTGGGGGGATCCAAGGGACTGTTGGATTCTTAGAGACGAGTAGAAGTGTTTCCTTTTGAAATTCAGATTTATATATGTCATTTCATAATTTATAACTTCTTAGATTACTAATGCTGTCAGTAAAAATGATCACTGCTTCAAAATGAGCCCACCTACTTTCTGGCAATGCTAAAAGCACAGCTAATTGTAGCTTCTAAAACAACCTGCACATGTAGTCCATTATAGCAGAAGCTCAGTTATTTTCCCTTGGTGACAGGATTAGCATTGATTAGCTAGCACAGGAAGAGAACGTGCTTGGCTTTGGAGAACACTTGGCTCCCCTTGCAGAGAGCCTGCATTTGATGGAGCTCTGGTGGATGGCTGGGCAGTGGCAGAGCACCCAGCCAGTGGCTCAGTGGTAGGTTAACAGTGCAGGGGGCGGCCCAGGAGTACTGTTTGCCCACTCAAAAGAGACCTAGCAAACATAAGATGTAACAAGGTCTCTGATGCATGTATGGTCCAGCAGCAATATTGACCTTCGTCATTAAGATAGGAATAGCTAGTAATCGGGAAATATCCTAGTGACCTCTTCCCTCTCATCTGTTTTCCTGGTTTGCTTTAGTTGTTTTAACGATGGAGAGAGATCAAAGCTTTTAAATTTGAATGGGGACACGCTATCATTTTTTCTTCTTAAATTATTAAATATTTTAAACACACAGAAAGTACAGTATTATTATAAACATTAGAGCTGTCCTTCATACTCAGAATTAACAAATGCTAACATTTGTCATATTCACTCACCACTCCAGATTTTTGTTTTAGAGAAATGAGACATTACAGTTATAGTTAAGATCCCCTTTGTGTTCCAACGCACTGCCAGTTTCCCTGGTTCCCTCCCCACTGTCCTCAGCTTGGCATGTCTTTTCCATTCATATTTACACATTTTGTTGCACTTTTCTCTCGATAAACAACATATATGTCTGTGTTTTTAAATGTACATAATGAGGATCCTTTGCAGGTTGTATTTTTTCACCCAGTTTTTTATTTTTGAAGTCTACCCATGTTGATATATATGTCAAATGTAATCTTTTTAACTGTTCAGCATAATGTTTATATCATATAAGTAGATGATGTACTTGTTCATTACCAGTAACATATTTAGGTGAGTTCCATTTCTTTAGGGTCCCTAACAGTGCTTAATGAACATCTTTATACATGTCTGACGTGAAAAACATTATCTGGGTATTTTATGTGTCTAGATGTGGAATTATTTGTTGGAAGAATCAGTGTTAATATATATTGCCAAATCTCTCTCGCAGGGCCACATATATATATATATATATGTGATGTAATTTTAGTTTTAAGACATAAAAAGACTAAAACAAAAATACACTCTCTATACTGAAACAGCATAAGTAAGGGGTGTGCCTAATGGCATTTAAGGTCGCAGGGATTTTCCAGTTAGCCAGTTGTGTACTGACCATACCTGTGTACTAAGGCATTGTGGGAGAGTCTGTGAGCAGTTGAGAGCAGGGACCGTGCCTCTCATAAAACTTCCTGTGTGCAGTTCCTGCAGAGCAGCACATGTTGATGATAAAATAAATGAAATTATATGGGGGAAATAAGACATGGTTTCTGTCCTCAGGAAATTTCGCGTCTCGCTGGGGTTATACAGCATTACATGTATGAAAGATAAGACACTTATGAAGCGAACTAAGAGTAGTAGAAAGTAAAATTTATAGAAATAGCTTAAATTCAACGGAAGCAGCATATGTTGAAAGAAGGAGTGGAATCAGAAACTACTCAGTGATACCCTTTTTTTCCTTCCTCCCCATCTTAGACCTGAAGATTTAGAGAAGCAAGTTATAGAGCACTTAGTCCACACACTGAAAAATGAAAGAGAATGGAGGAGAAACCCGAGCCTTCTGAGCATGTACTGGGCGGGAGACACCGAGGCCCCGTGCTGGGGTGGGAGGCCAGGTGCTCTGGAGTGTCCCGGACACCTGCCAGGCTCTGCTGGGGCTGTGCCACTTTACACAAAGCCCCAGACATGAGGAGCCTTCCGTGCTGTCCCATATTCGGCATTTCCATGCGCGTTTCATGCCATCTCATTCTCGGAGCTTACTGATGATTTCTGGTCCTGCGCCATAACCCCTAGGCTCATAGATGTCCCTGAGCAAGGGTACACAGAGGGATGCAGGTGTGCACCTGCGGGGAGCTCTTGCGATGGGAGGAAGATCTGAGGTGTGTGGCATTAAGTTTATCACAGCAGGCTCAGGATTGAAGAAGTGGTTTTGCACCTGCAAAGTGTTTCAAGGAATTCCTCACAGGCTTATTTACCTCTGACGTCCAGGATCTCAAGTCAGGACAGCATGTTAACTTCTTGCCAAAAGTCTCTTTACCTCCACCTGTTGGATTTTTCACCTGTGGGAATGAAACGGCTGTAATGGAGGTTGACGGAAAAAAAAGTTTTGCATGTGTGCGTGTTTTATAACCAAGTTTGCTGCAGCCATGCCGTAAACTAGGAATTCTGATTTCTTTTTGTGGACATGGTGTGGGCACAGGTCACAGAGAGGCACCATGAAAAAATCTGGATTGTCTTCAGGATTGGAATCGAGCGTGAAGAAGAGGTGGGAGGACGTGCACAGGCTGAGAGGAGACGATCAGATTGAGGGGGGGTTCAGGGCTTGCAGATGTGTGGAGCCAGAGCTGAGAAATGAGACGTAAAGCTGGTGAGGGCCCGACTGTTGGGGGACCGTGAGGGTCCAGTGTGGCAGGAGTTTGTTCTGATGCACGATGGACAGAGGCCGCTGGTCAGGGCAGATGGCACGTTACAGCATCCCCAGGGAAGGGGGCTTCTGCGGCAGTTTGGTGTGGAATGGAGTCTGGGGGAGGCCAGCATGAGATGTGAGGCCCGAAGTGGAGGCTGGTGTGAAGGGAACAGGGAAGGGGAGGAACAGAAAGACAGGACCCTCAGCTCTCAGAGGCCAGGAGAGGATGAGGAGCTGGCCACCGTAGTGGAAGGACTGAAATACTTTTGGGAATGGGAGCTTAAATTTGGCTCAGCAAAGCAAACCTTGGTTAATACAAGAATTCCTTATTTCTGGGAGGAGGTACTAGCGATGTCTTCGATTTTTCCTTTTTAAAAGGTTGACATTAGAATATAGATTATTTTAGTTAGCAGGACCCTGTCTGCCAGCATTGTCGACTTAAACCACTTTGTTGGAGCAAAACTCCTAACGATGCCTCTAAGACTTTGCTACTCAGAATGTGATTCGGGACCCATGAGCATCATTTAGGGGCTTGTTAAAATGTGCGATCTCAGGCCTCACCCCAGACCACCCGAATGAGAATCTGCATTTTACTTAACAAGGCAGGATTTGAATGCAGAGTAAAGCTGGAGAAGCCCTGTTCCAGCATGCTGTCTTCTTGTGACTTTTAAAACAAATTTTACAACTTAAAACATTTTTATGGGACTTCCCTGGCCGTCCAGTGGTTAAGGCTCCGAGCTTCCAATGCAGGGGGCCCAGGTTTGATCCCTGGTCAGGAAACTACGATCCCACGTGCTGCGCAGCACGGCCAAAAAACAAACAGACAGAATTTTTTTGATATATTAAGTTTTGTTTACTGAAAGGTTGTAATAAATGCCAAGAATACCATTTAAAAAGTGCTTATAGGCTCCTCTGTAGAATTGATGATTTGGCAATAAATATGCATTTGTTCGCTGTCAGTCTTCGCACTCCAGAACATCACCTTCATGCAAAGGGTCTTATTTCAGTGCCTGGAATAGTGTTTGGCGCATATAGGTGCTCAAAAGATATTTGTAATATTTTGAGTAAGTAAATGGATGAAAATGAATTAAATATTAGTATTTTATGTTACCTTTAGATGAACATTTTAAAACTATGCCTTATGGTGATTAAATTAAAAACTTTTCAGATTGTAAAGGAGATAAATGCTTATTTATTGACAATTGGAAAGGAAAAGTAGAAGGAAGAAAAATCACTCTTTACTCCCACTACCCATAGGTAAGATTTCAAAATATCTCCTTTTGTAAATGTTTTTGCATAGTTTGTCATACTGCACATACTACTTTGTATTCTGCTTTTTCATTTATGGCAGAGTAACTGATTTATTGCATGATTACTGCATGCCAGGCTTCAAACAAGGCATTTTAGGTACTTTTCTCGTTTACTTATTATACCCATATAGAGCAGTAGACAGTTGACTCTTGAATGATGTGGGTTTGACCCACGTGGGTCCATTTATATGAATTTTTTTCAATAAATACAGTACCTGAATTTTCATTTTACAGATCTTTAAATATGCGGAAATGTTTGTGTTCAATTAGAGATCACAGTATGTTGAATCAAAAGAACTAGGGTTGAGTCCTCATTCTAGTCAAACTCTTAGTTTCTTGCCCTTGAGTGAGTCATTTATCAATTTCTTTGTTTCTGAGGCAGAGAGAGCAGTACTCGGATTTTTGACTGCACAGAGGGTGAGCACCTCTAACCCCCCTGTTGTTCAAGGGTCAACTGTAATTACATCAGATTTTCAAATGAGGAAACACAGGCTGAGAGTTTGTAGCTTGATTATGGTCACAGTCAGTTCACAATCAAGCTGAGGTTTTCACTCAGGGCCATTTCCTAGAGCCCATGCTTTTTCAAACACATGGGAGCAAGCACTTCCTTATTTCTACTTTTCGGGGGTAAAATAATATTTTGCTAGGTAAATATATCAATTTGTCTAACAGTCTGTCTTCATTCTAGCATAATGAACATCTTTGAATAGAAATGATTTTCTGCATTTCATTTTTCTTCAGGTAGATTCTTAGAAATAATTTTAAGTCTCTTAAAAGATCAATAGAAAAATATAGAACTTTCCAAAAGGTTTGCACCAATTTTCATTCCCATCAGTCACTGTTAAGTGTTGTGTATTTGAGTGCACATGGGCAAAGTAATATGTCAGCTATGCTTCCTCAGAAAAAAAATCCATTTAAATGTGTTTTCTTTTTGTTTTAAAATAACCTATTTGACTTTCATGTCACATAATTTACTGAACTATTTAGCTGTCTCTAAATATCAGCTTCTTCTTATATAGAGTTTTAGCAGGACATTCATGCTGCTCTGCTGAAAACCTTATTAGTTTAATAAAGCCCACAGTTGAATCAGATGGATATTTACATTGATTTATATTTTCTTAAGTTGAGAATTCTTTTCATAAATCGTTTTTTATGGTTATAAAATGTATTCAACTTTATATTTAATATCACTTTTTTCTTAAAAATCGTCATCCATATCCGTCTTAGACTATGGTATAGTATTTCTTTTCTTTTCTCCTTCCCTCTCTTCCTCCCTCCTTCCCTCTCTTCCTTTTTTATTTCTTCCTGTAGCAGAGGGGCAGATGGTGTACAGAGAGGAAAGCCTGTGTGTGTTTTAACCACAACAGCAAAACCAACCAAACTCTCACTTATATGAGGCTTTATTTGATACTTTGATAAAACTACTGAAGAAGGAAATAAATATCACCCACTGTTAATATTTGGAATCATAAGAGATCATTATAAAATATAATAGCTCTGTATTGGAGACGGGACCTACAGAGGAAGAGAGAAAGTGTATGAAAATGGAACACCATTTTATTAATTTAGCCATGTTTATTTGATACATTGCCTTTTTTTTTTTTTTTGAGATGATCATATGGTTTTTATTCTTCAATTTGTTAATGTGATGTATCACACAGATTCGTTTGTGGATATTGACAAAATCCTTGTATCCCTGGGATAAATCCCACTTGATCATGGTGTGTAATCCTTTTAATGTATTGGTGGATTCAGATATTTAGTATTTTGTTGAGGATTTTTGCGTCTATGTTCATCAGTGATATTGGCCTGTAATTTTCTTTTTTCGCGGTATCTTTGTCTCGTTTTGGTATCAGGGTGATGGTGGCCTCATAGAATGAGTTTGGGAGTGTTCTTTCGTCTGCAATTTTTGAGAATAGTTTCAGAAGGACAGGTGTTAAGTCTTCTCTAAATCTTTGAGAGAACTTGCCCGTGAAACCATCTGGTCCTGGACTTACGCTTGTTGGAAGTTTTTAAATCACTGTTTCAATTTCAGTGCTTGTGATTGGTCTGTTCATGTTTTTCTGTTTCTTCCTGGTTCAGTCTTGGAAGATTGTACCTTTCTAAGAATTTGTCCATTTCTTCTAGGTTGTCCATTTTATTGGCATATAGTTGCTTGTAGTAATCTCTTATTCCTGTTTTTATCTGTTGTGTAGCTTTCCCAGATATCAGCACAGCATTTTTAATCTGGTGAAAAATGTTTTCATTCTGTTTTGAATAGAATCTCTTGTAGATAGGTTTTATCTCTTTTTGTATGATTTTGTACTCTGATAGTGCCTCTACTAGAGTAGAAATAAAAAATATAACATTATAGTTTAATAACTTGTGTGAGGCTAATAAACCAGTGAATTTAGAAAACAAATACATGTACTTTGCAAAATGTTATGAAGTTTTGCAATTTTGAAGTACTTGATAAACTGTAAGACATAATAGATAATTGCACAAGCAGTTAAGGGCTTGTGAGAGTGAATTGATTTTCTTAAAGTTAATTAAGTACCCTATTCTGACTTCCTTAAACAAATGAGGCGTTTTTACATACTGCCCTTTTTCATTTATGCAAGGCTGCACACAGCCTGAAGGCAGTCATGCCAGTGTGAGTAGGAAATTAAAGGGCTTTGCCATTCTGCTTTGAATTACTTGTTTTGAAAAGAATGATGTGATAAACATTTGAATTACATATAAAGTTTTGGTTAAAAGAGGCACCCTTTTTTCTACCTCTCTTCTTCTGGAATAGCAATTAGTTTTAGTGTAACTTCATTTGAGTAAACATTGCTTTCTTGCTTTCTTTTTGTGCACTATAATCCTGTTTGTTAAAAAAAAAAATCATCACAGGAATTATCTTTTAAGATACTACTTTCATGGGAAGTATCAGTGATTGCTGTTTTGAGTTTGGTTTTGTCTTAAGTGGGCTTTTCAGACGCAGGGAGTTCGTTTGGGGCTTTGGTTGACTATAAGTATGTGGGTAAAAAATAGATTTGTATTTCCTATTGTAGACTATCTTCTTAGTGAAAACCACTTGTAATTATTTAAATTTCAAATTGTTAAAAATTAAATACAATTATAATATGACCATATCAGTACATCATTATGTAGTTCTTAAGATTTTTGCCAACTCTAGAGAAAATTTATAATTAAGTAATAAAAGGAGTCTTAGTTTCAGAATCTGCCTTTATAATGTCACCATAAATAACTTTTAGAGTCCTAAAGGTGAACAGTTCAAGATATATACTTGTAGAGCAATGTTTTAAGGAGAGCTAACGATAAAGGCAGGAAATCATTTTAAGCATCTTGTATATTCCAGAGACTATGCAAGTATTAATCCCGTTGTCAGCAGTAGCTTCTTAGGTACGGTCTGCACTTTTCTTTCGTAGACCAATCCATTATTTGTTACCCTCATTCAGTAAATACTTATATTTTACCTCCTGTATGCCAGCCGTGGTTTAATAAATTTCTTCACTTAGTAAAACAGCTTGACAACATGGAAAGAAATACACAGTTTCACCCTTCACATAACTCAACATACAGATGCCACTTTCTCTGCCTTCTTTTAGTTATTCTTTTCCTTGTTTGCACTCACTCCTCCGCTCAGTCACTCCTTCACTCAGTCAGTCACTCCTTCACTCAGTCACTCAGTCTGTCACTTACTCTGCCACTCACTCATTTATTCAATAACAAATGAATGGCATTCTAGATGGAAGCCCCATGTTAGGCACCATTCGGTGGGAAAAGCAGTGCTACTGTGTGAGTAGCATTCTAAAGGGCAAAGGCTAAGGAGTAGCGCAGGCCCAGAGAAGGGCTCCAGCCTGACCTGAGGGACCAGGAAGGGTGGTCTGGAGCCAGCACCTTTTGGACCAAAGCCTGGAGGATTTACAGGATCCATTGAGGAAAGGGATGGTCAGGGAACCCTGTGTGCCAAAGCCCACGGCAAGAGAGCATGATATTCCCTTCTCATTGTTTTTATCATGATCTGGAAATTTTGTAGGTTAGAGTAAAAATGGAAAAAAACCCGGAAACTTTAAAAAATTGTCCCTGCTTTTGTCTCAAGACAGACTTTTTATGTAGATGTTTTACTTTCTAAACATCACCATGCTACATAGTCTGTCATATTCATTAGACCAGTGAATTCTAACTCAAGTAATCCTTTGGAAGTTAAAAGATGGGGGTCTCGGGGCCAGACTGTTTTCCTTGGCTTTCACTTTGCTTTCTGGGTCTTTCCTCATCTCCCTCCTCACAGGCCTGGCTGTAGGGGTGCTGGGCCCACCTGGGACTCTGGGAGGGTAGCCCTCCACTCCCCAGCCTCCCGGGCCAGGCCAAGCACTCCGTGGCTTCTGTCCTGTTCACCATTTCTCTTCTGTAGTTGTTTCCCAAATCTCCTTCCATCCCAATTCTAAGACATACCCCTGAATCTGCCAGCTCTTCCTTTGCAGGATACCAGAGATGAGCCTAAGAAGTGAAGTCCTGTTTTTGCCACGCGATTGTAGAACCAGTCTGTATTTTAAATTACCGCAGTGGTTTTGAGGGGTATCTTGCCATGTGCAGGGGATGCATTCTTAATGCAAGGACGTCCTAGAAATGCATCCATTGAAACGGTTGTGCATAGGAAGTTTCCATGCGACAGTTAGCCATAGGAAGTCAGGTTCAAGGGCCCAGTTATTTTTTCAGTGGTGCGGAGAGGGGCTCATTAGTTGTATTAACCTGTAGATAACTACTACCTCAGCTGTGGGGAGAGACAGACCACCCAGGCTCCTGCTGCTTCTGCCTCTATGTGGGGAGGAGTTCCAGAGTCTCAGCCTGCCCCCCGGAAGTCCCTACTGTAAGCTGATGGCTTCACTGCTTCCCGTGAGAGGTCTTCATGGCTTCTTGGCACTGGGCAGTGAATGACAAGGTTATTTTCTGATAAGATGCAAGGCCACATCACAAGCAGTCCACGTAACAAAAGCAAGCAGCCACTGCAGTGGCTATGAGTGCAAACATTGCTGAACATACCACTCCCTGGGGACCGGTGGCCTTCCTGGCCTGGGGATACCCCCAAGCTGAGTGGGGTGCCCCTGGGGCTGGCTGGTGAAACACTAGAGACTCTAAAATCCCTAAGAAGGATGGGTACATGCTAAACACAAGTCCGAACCCTGGACCTGTTCCAAACACTCTAAATCAAGTCATAAACTGAATGACTGCCATGATCCATGTTTTTAGACACATGCCGTCCTTGAGATAAAGCGTTGCCCAAGGATCACACTTTGAATTGTGTCTGAAAAGTAAGAATAGAGCCTTTCTATGAAATTCACCACTGCTATCTTCTGATCAAGGAAACAGACATGTTTATTTTTCTTAGTGAAAGCAGAGTTTTTAATGGGCTCAAGTTGATGATCTCATTTCTGGGAATTTTTTGGAACCTGTGGAGGATGGTCCATCAGATGAAGTGTCATGAAGTGTAGACTTCGTAGGAGATGGGTGGTTGGTTTATTAGACAGATGTGGATTGGGCCAGTTATCTGCTAGGTTCTGTCCTATGAGGTCAGGATAGTGGCACTTGGCAAAGGTGGGGTCCCAACCTTGGGGAGCTTTCATTTATTCAAACAAGTAAATGAATAATGAGATAAATATCAAACAGTAAGCATTCTGCAGAGACTTAAAATATAGAGATGCAATAGAGAGTGGTTAAAGGCTTATTAATATATTCTTTTAAGAAACACAAGAGAAGGTGGAAGTCAAAGTTGGCAAGTAGCCCTTGTTAGATTTCATCAGATCCGATATTCAAGGAAGCCTCGTTCATCCATGAAAAGTATGGTGACAGAGGATGACTTTGAATAAAATCGACCGTCTACCCACTTTCTGTCACCATTTATTACTGCAATGTTTCTAGCAGCCAAACTGGTCTGTGTAGGCTCCACGAAGAGCTATGAGTGTTTCTCTTTGTATCTCCAGTGCATAGCACAGTGCCTGCTGTATACTTTATCATCAGCATATATAATTTGTACAGATGAATGAAACAACTTATTAGAGTTTTTCCTATAATACCATGTATAAAAGAGGTCACTTTTCATTTACTTTCTTTTAAACTGCAGAACGTTATCTGGTTATGACTTGGGTATATGATTTTCAAATTAAAGATCTGTTTGTTTTTTAAAAAGAAAAGTATAGTTTTCTCCTGGATAACTTTGTTGATGGAAACAAAGAGCAGCCTGGAAAACCCCCCATTATTTCTCTGATAGTAAATTGTATTGCTTTTGTTGGGCCTGATTTCTTAATCACTGTCCTAACCATTTGACTTGGATAAACTCGACACTTCAGTCCTTCCCTGTGTAGGCTCAGAGGTGGCTGTGGGCTATGGGAAGCTGCTTTAAAATTGGAAATTTATCATGGAAAAGTAGAAGATGTGAGCAGTGGGATGCATGGACCTGGGCACCTAACTCTTAAATCTGTTTGGGAGGATGATACTTGGTGAATGCTAAGTGAATAGATCCACTGGGATTCCTATGGAAGTGATTGTTTCTAGAAAAAACATACTGAATTTTATGTTCCAATTTGTAACAAGCCCAAAGGGAACATTCCACTGATGCTCTCCAATCATATACGTGACCTAGGGATGCTGTATATAATACGTAAAAGAAGCATTTGTAGTACTTTTTAACTAAGATGCTTTCAGAATAATTAGACTTTCCTTTTGAAAAATATTCTTAACTATTATAAATTATGTCAAGAAAAATCACTTCACATTTTATTTTCCTCGGCTACCATCTGAGGGAGTAGGGAACTTTTCTTTCTACACTTATGGTCTGGAGTTTTCCTTCATCGCTTCTGAGGATGCTTATCCTTTTCTGCACACGGCAGATGCTCTCTTTAACCATGTTTGTTGAATGCATGGTGCAAGAACGAGGTGCTGAGAACGTTGCTGTTCTTCCTTGCTTTCACTGTGTGAGGAGAGAGACAACTTTCCGTCTCTTCAGTCAGTGAGTGAGAAGAATTTTATGCTCTTCGGCTCAGGGAGGCCAGACATCCTAGTCTGTATTATTGCTGCAACATCTTCAGATTAGGGTTGAAGCCTCCAAGTAGCTCACTGGGAGAGTTTCCCATTTCTGAGTAGTGTTTAAAAAAAGAAAAAAAAAGTTAGATCAATATATTTGGAAAACAGAAGTCATCGCAGAAGAATCACGTTCATCTTACCTGTTGATAGCACAGTGTACTCAAAGTTAGAGAACTTGAAACACGGGACAGTGAAAATGGAGCCGATCGTTCAGGACCCACAAGTACAAATCAAGTGAGGTCTGCATTCAGGTGGTTGGCATCCCCTGCAATTTAAACATTTCAAGGCTTAATCTAGGTAATAGTGACTTCACGTTTTAGATTTTAACTTCGGTTTTATTATAAACTCCTTACTATAGAGCTTTTTATTTATTATTTTTCTTAGCAGTGTAGGGAGGAGTTAGCTAGGTAGAGGGAAGATTTCACTACTAAAAATGAAAACACAATTTTTAATAAGATAATTTGTTCAAATAGCAAGAAAATGTGTTCTTTTTGATGTCCTACTGGCTTCCTCTCTTATTTTGAAAGGGATGCATTTAAAATCTTATTTACAAGGCTTCTATAGGTAATATAAAAAGCAACGCCCAAATCATTTGCATTTGTTTTTGGAAAATCAGACTGTTTGGGGAGTAACCTCATATATTAAGTGTCTTTCTTTCCTTCTTTGGGGGCATTTCTCTATCAGCCTTTTGTTAATGGTGCTCTGAGCCACAGCGGGGCACAGCTAGTCGCTAAGTGGATAACTCACTGCCACGTAAGCAGGCTTTGACTCTTTTGCTATGGAGTCGCCCCATTATTCTGTTTGATTGGCTGGATGATATATTCTGTTGAGAAATTGTGTCAAAGCAACAGCTGAATCACAGGGAGTATTTAGAACAAGTAAATTGACTTAAATGATGCACTTTTCTCTCTAAAAGATGTCTGAATGTAGAGAGAATGTCTATGGTGACATTATTGAGGCAGAGATGATTAGCAGTGTAGCTTCAGTCGTGACTGTTTATTCCGCCATGTACACACATTTATCATTGACAAAATCACCTTTAATCTTATTGCCCCCACAACAAATATTCATTTTTTTATTGTCTATACATATTGGAACAGAGTGTACACAGAGCTTTTGTTTTCATATTAAATTCTGTCAGGGATTTTTCTAGGTTATAATATTCCATCTGTTTTTTTTCTTTTTTTGCGGTATGCGGGCGTCTCACTGTTGTGGCCTCTCCCGTTGCGGAGCACAGGCTCAGCGGCCATGGCTCACGGGCCCAGCCGCTGCGGCATGTGGGATCCTCCCGGACCAGGGCATGAACCCGTGACCCCTGCATTGGCAGGCGGACTCTCAACCACTGCGCCACCAGGGAAGCCCTCCATCTGGTTTTGTTAATGAGTCATTTTTTCTATTGTAGACTGCTTTCCATTTTCAAAAAATTTTCAATTGTAAAATATACATAACAAAGTTTACTATCTTAACCATTGTTAGGAGTACAGTTGAGTGTGTAGTACCTTCACAGTTGGTGTGCATTCCATAACTCTTTTCAGCTTGCAGAACTGAAACTTTATATCCCTTAAACAACAACAGCTCATTCTCTCCTCCCCTGCAGGCCCTGGCAGCCATGCTACTTCCTATCTCTAAATTCGATTGCTCTAGGTACCTCATGTGGAATCATACAATACTTTTCTTTTTGTAACTGGCTTATTTCACTTAGCATAATGTCCTTCCTCAAGGTTCACTCATGTTGCAGCATGTGTCAGAATTCCCTTCCTTTTTAAGGCCGGATAATATTTCATTGTATATATACACCACGTTTTGTTTATCCGTTTATCCATCGATGGACACTCGGGTTGCTTCCACCTTTTGGTTATTATGAATAATGCTGCTAGAATATGGGTGTACAAAAATCTGTTTGAGTTCCTGGTTTCAGTTCTTTTGGGTGTATACCCATAAGTGGAATTACTGGGTCATATGGTAATTCTATTTCTCATTTTTTTGTGGAGCCATTATACTGGTTTCCATAGTGGCTACATCATTTTACATTCCCACCAACAGTGCACAGTGATTCTGATTTCTCCATATCCTTGCCAACACTTGTGCATTTTCTGCTATTTTGATAGTATCCATTCTAATGGGTGTGATGTGGCATCTCGTGGCTTTGATTGGCATTTCCCTAATGATTAGTGATGTTAAGCATCTTTTCATGTGCTTACTGGCTCTTGTGTGTCATCTTTGGAGAAATATCTGTTCATGTCCTTTACCCACTTTTTAATCAGGTTGTTCGCTTTTTTTGTTGACTTGCAGGAGTTCTTTATATAATCTGGACATTAACTCTTTTTTCAGGTGTGATTTGCAAATATTTTCTGCCATTCCATAAGTTACCTTTTCACTTTGTTGATTATATCTCTTGCACAGAAATGTTTTATTTTAAACATTTAGGTAGTCCAACTTACCTATTTTTACTTTTGTTGCCTGTGCTTTGGTGTCATAGCAAAGAAATCATTGCCAAATCCAATGTCATGAAGCTTTTCCTCTATGTAGACAGTTGTTTTTTTAAACCCAGGTTTTCCTTATTCTGGATAATGGTGCAGTGAATGGCTTCATGGACTTAGCTTTTTTCTTCTGTTGACATTATTTTACTTTACTTTTAGAAAGAAAAGTGAAATACTGGATCATTTTAGTCTCCTTAAAGCCCATTTTTGGAAATATTAGGCAGAGCAGAGGATATCACTTGTCCTGTTAGCAAAAGTTGTTTCTGAAGGAATGGTGTGAGGCTTCTGGAGAAGCATTTAATGATGCCTTGATCGGTGATTGTACGAAGTTGACCCCCGTGATCCTCTGGGACCGTGATTTTTAAAACAGCATGGGTCACAGAAAGGGCACAGGCCTTTTAAGAGCAGTCAGGGTAGGGGGTGTGAATTTAGGTGACTGTTTCTTCAGTCCTCAGCTTCGAGATCTCAGGGCTGCAATGAGATGAGGTGACTACCATGGACTGATTAGGGTCTCATGGCCCTGGATTTCCTTGGTAATATACAAAGTCCAGCCTCCCCACACATTTGAAGGGGAGAAAAGTCAACATTATATGAATATAGAACATTTTCAGAAAAATGGAAAATGCCACTATGTTTGGGGGATAAAATTACATTTGAAGAAACATGTTTGGTTAGGGACTGTCTTCTTGTAATTATGCCCATTTATTTAATGGAAAAATATTCCTTTGAGAATCCAATGTGTACATTTCCTCCCACAGTATTTTAAGAAACAAAATCTTCATCAGTCCAATTTTTAATCTGCTGGAGAAGCTTTGTTTTTTAAAATTTCCATGGCGATGTTCATAAATTTAGAAAAAGACCATCCGTTGCTTCTTTGTATTTTCAAATTTTCCTACCTTTGGGACAGTTTTCATACAGAGAGAAAATTTTAAGCCATTTCATTACTGGTGTTTCATTTTCAAAAAGCAGACCATGGCAGTGACCATTAGAGTCCTTCTCATCAAAGGATTTCAAAAGACATCATCTTTGGGGAGCATTTTTTTTTTTTTTTTTTTTTTTTTTGCGGCACGCGGGCCTCTCACTGTTGTGGCCTCTCCCGTGGCGGAGCACAGGCTCCGGACGCGCAGGCTCAGCGGCCATGGCTCACGGGCCCAGCCACTCCGTGGCATGTGGGATCTTCCCGGACCGGGGCATGAACCTGTGTCCCCTGCATCAGCAGGTGGACTCTCAACCACTGCGCCACCAGGGAAGCCCTCAAATTATTTTTGAAACAAATCTCAGTCATCATTTTATTTGTAAATGCTATCATATACACCTCTAAAAAAAATAGTCCTTAAAATGTAGTATAATACCGCTTCTGTACCTAAAAAATTAATATTAATTCACTAATACAATCAAATACCCATCAGTGATCATGTATCTGATTTAATTTTTCTTTTTAATATTTTCTTTTTCATAAGGAAAAACTTTCTGTATAAGACTGTATACATATGTAAATATCACAGTGTAACTACTTACAACCAGATAAAGGATATTTCCAACATTCCAGCATCCTTCCTTGGGCTCCCAGTATCCCCCCAATGGTACCAGTGTTCTGAACTCTGTCATCATTAGTGATCAGAATAGTGGTTTTGAGCTTCATATAAATGGAATCATTCAGTATAACTCTTTTGTGTCTGGCTTCCTTCACTCAACATTACGTCTATGAGATTAATTCATGTTTTTGCATTTAGCAGTAGTTCTTTTTCATAGCTATGAACTATTTCACTGAGTGAATATGCTGCAATTATTTGATCTGTTCTACTGTTGATGGACATTGGAATTGTTTCCAGTTTGAGGCTACTAAGGATAAGACTATTAAAAACCATGCATGTCTTTTAGGGGCATAATAATTCAATTCTGTTGTACATATGTACTTAGGAGTGAAGTTACTAAATCGTCGATTGGCATGTGCTCAGTAGATCGGGCACGTGGATGAGTTTTAGTAGAGCAGGTGCACAGCTTTAGTAGATTCTGCTAAGCAGCGTTTGAGACTCAGTTACTCCACAGCCTCGTTACCACTTGGTATTATCAATCCTTGTAACTGTGGCCAGTCTGAGAAGCATATAGTGGTGTCTCATTTTGGGTTTAGTTTGTATTTCCCTGATAATGAGTGCTTTTCAGCACTTGTTAATATGCTTATTAAATTTTGGATGTCCTCTCTTGTGAAGTGCCTATTAAGACTTTTGCCCTTTTTTTTTTTTTTTTTTTACTGGGTTGCCAGTCATTTTGTACCGATTCATGGGTGTTCTTTATGTATTCTCAAGATGAGCTCTTTAATATGTGTATTTGCCTTTTTCAGTCTCTTATGAGTGACCAGGAATGCTTAATTTTAATTAAGTTTTGATATTGGGTAATGTAGGCCTCCAGCTTTGTTGGTCTTCTTTAAATTTGATTTGGCCATTCTAAGTATTTTGCTTTTCCATGTAGATTTTAGAATCAACCTGTCAGAACACACACACACACACACACACACACACACACACACACACACACACACACACACACACACACACAGGGATTTTGCTTGAGATTGCATTGGAGCTACAGTGCAGTTTAAAGAGAAGATAATATCTCAGCAGTAATGAGTCTTCCAATCCATAAGAATTGTATATCTCGTTATTTAGGTTACTGGTTCACAACCAGGGTTGATTTTGCCCCAGTAGGACATTTGGCAGTGTCTAGAGACATTTTGGTTGTCACACCTTGCCGGGGGTGGGGTGGGCAGAGGCAGTGGCTTGTGCTCCTGTCATCATGCAGGTAGAGGACAGAGATGCTACTCAACATCCTACAGTGCACAGTGCAGCCCACCCCCACACCCAGCAAAATTATCTGGCCCCAAATATTAAGAATGCCACTGTTGCAAAATGCTGATTTAGAGTTTTCATTTTCCTTAGTAATGTCTTGAGTTTTCAGTGAAGCCGTGTTGCACATTTTTGTGAGTTATCCTTAGCTATTAATATTTTCATGCTATTGTGAATGATAATTTTTAAAGTTTCACTTTCTTATTGTTGTATATATGTGTTTATGTATATGTGTGTAGTTACATGTAGGATATGTGTTTATGTATATGTGTGTAGTTACATGTAGGATGTTTGTTGTTTTATGTCTCTTATGTCCCGGTTGTTTTATATATATTTTACAAGCTCCCTTTCAGTCTCTTTTGACCCTTACATTTTTTTATTGTTGTTGAAGAAACTAGCATCTTTGTCCTGTAGAATCTCCCACAGCTTGGATTTTGCTGATGGTGTGAGTTTAATATTGTCCCCTGTCTTTATGATCACTGTCCGTATCCATTAATTGATTAGGAGCAGCTACAAAACAAGATACTCTGATTCTGTCATTTGCTTTTCATTTATTAGCCCAGGACATTTCTGTAAAGAGACCCACCCCACATCTGATTGGTTACTCTGAGTTTATAGAGAAAAGGTGTGGTAAATGCTATTCTTTCCCCCTTTTTTAACAGTTTTCAAAATAATGAATTGGTTCTCTAGGATCCTCCATAGGCAACCAGTGAGTTGTTGAGTTGTTTTTTAACTAAAAAGTATCATTATGAATTTAGTTTTAAATTATTTGATATTTCAAGCCATTGCTGTTTTTACCTCATTGGTGGTCAAATTGTTACATCTTTGGCTTGAACCTCTTCAGGAGCCTAATGTAGTTTTTAAACTTGCTTGCTTTCTGTTATAACACAATATTCAAGGCTGTTGAACATTTCTTGCCCCTGAGCTTGAATTAGCCATCTCTTTGTGGATCTTTGACTTAATGTATTTAGAGAGGGTGCTGGACCATGCTGAATACTACTGGGTGGTCATTGTTTCTAGGCTTTGAATTAACTTTATCCTTTCTCCTGTGCACAAAATCCTTGGTTTCAAAAAACACCAACGTGGGCTTCCCTGGTGGCGCAGTGGTTGAGAGTCTGCCTGCCGATGCAGGGGACATGGGTTCGTGCCCCGGTCTGGGAAGATCCCACATGCCGCCGAGCGGCTGGGCCCGTGAGCCATGGCCACTGAGCCTGTGTGTCCAGAGCCTGTGCTCCGCAATGGGAGGGGCCACAGCGGTGGGAGGCCCGCGTACCGCAAAAAAACAAAAACAAAACAAAAAAACCCCACCAACGTAATTAGGCATTGTTTTATCACAAACTACATACCCAACAGCTGTAGAATAATGGTACCAACTTGACTGGTAAAAATATGATTACTGAAAACAAAAATTTTTTTGGCAATCTTTTGGGGTCTTCTTAAGGGTATTTCATAATAGGGATGTGCTGTCAGATTACTGTATTTTAAAGTCGTTTGGAATACTTCTGCCCTGTGTGGTTATTTTACCAACTGGGTTGGCATTTAGGTACATGTAATTCACTTTACATTTGAATGTTTAGGGATCGCATTATTAAAATTTGATATTATGACATACAATATTTACATGGTTCCAAAGTCAGATCTACAAAACAAGAGGTATATACAAAGAAGGTTCGTTTCTGTCCTTGTTTCTTCTTCCCTATCGCTCCCTCACTTTGTAGGTATCCGTTAAAAAACATGTTTATGGGTTAACTTACCATTATTTTTTTTTCGATATCGCATGTATGTGGATTTAGATCCTCCCTTCTAAATAAGTGAGGTTTTCACGATGTGGTCTATTTCACTTGCCCCCCACCTGCTTTATGTAACTCTGGTATTTAGAAAGATTTGTCTTTTGGTTCTAATGCTTACCTTTATACTCAACCTTTACCTGATACCTCGCTCCCCGCCTCCACCCTTGTGCTGGTCATTGGTTCCCAGTGTGAGCCTCTTCCTTCTCCGCCCTCTGCATCGGTGTTGAAGTAATGATCTCCCCAGCATCAGTGTTGAAGTAATGATCCTTGTACTCTTTGGAAACATTCCCAAATCTCCAAATCGAATACGTTTTATGTGGAAACACATGTGTGGGCTGCAGTTGATTTAGAGGAGGTGAGTTAATGTAGGATCACCTGGGTCATGTTGAGTTAAAAAAAATAAAATCAGGTGAAGGAAACAAGTGAACCTTGTTAGAGGAAGCTCTTACAGCACCAGGTAACATGCAGCACGAGGGTTCCTGCTTCCCTGTCAGTTCATTTTCCAGTGGCTAATGCACCCAGGTGCCCTGGGGTTTATGGAGACAGTACCTCAAGGAGGGAAAAATGTTTCTCTTGGGCTGATTTGTCACTTAAATGAGAAGATAGTATGTGAAGTACTAAGGGCTAGGCGAGGGCACCATGCATCATTAATAGCCTGGGCTCTCAGAAACCTAAGTTTAGTCCAGAACAAGAAGCAAATGTAGCAACACTAGGCCCTCGATTCAGCATCTTTTCATTTCTCAGATGGCTAATGGCTAAGGTGTAAGCACGGAGCGGGCAAAGACGGGGAAGCTGGGCTGATCAGCTCTTGATTGAAACGTTCCTGAAAGGCGGAGCTCTTTCATTCCTTCACTGATTCATGTTTGTTGGATGCCTGCTGTGTGTAAGGAATAATGGTGAGGGAGAAGAGGCAGAAAAGAGCATTCTAGAGGGAACCTTCATACACAACCCAGGTTATAATGTAGCGAGTAGAAGCCTGTAATGGCACGTCCGGGGAGAGCCCTGGAGTGGAGAACTGACGTCTGATCAGGTGCAGAGTTGGGAGGATGGAGCCTGGGCTGCGTGCTTGCGGAGGTGCCGTTGGAGCTGGTTCACGGGTGTGAGTGCTGGTGTGGGATTCTTCACCTGTCACGACACCTTCCTAATTCTTGGAGGTTTAATATGCAGTGGGGGTAAACAAGCTCTTCTTCACTGTAGAATTTGAGTAGGTCCCAAGCAGATGGAAAAAATTGTAGCAGAGGGTTAACATTCCAAATCATTTGAGTTCCTGATCCCCACCCCTGCCCCCAACATAACCCCCACCATCCAAGAGGAAAACGGATGTGCATCCCACTTGACCCTGCAGTGCTACCTCTAGCAGCTTATCCCAAAAATACATTTGGACTCCTTGCAAATTACATGTACAAAGATGTTCATCTGAGCGTGCGGTATATGTGTGTACGTATGTATGCATATATCCATCTAAATTTTAGTACACTCTCTTCTTCCCATACACACCTCCACCAAATACACACATGGTCACCTTGGACTTAAACTAAATTTCCAGTAGGGGATTGACTAAATACATTGTTCTTGGCTTTTTTTTTAAATAATGACCATATATTACTTACATAATAACAAAAGCAGTACAATTATTTTTAAGAAGGCAGTTACAACTTGCTTTCCCTTTTAGTGCCATCTACAGAGACTTGGATTTTTGTACTGGTTGTGAATTTGAAGCAGAATGTTTATATTTTTATATTCTTTGAATTAGTATTACTTTGACTTGGCTTCATATTTTTGGTTTACATATAAAATTGGATAATGATTGTGTATTACAGCAGGGTGATGACTGACTCCAGGGAGGTATTCTTAAAGTTCTTTGGATGGGATAAGTGAGTTTGCCAGGTCTGGCTTAGTGGTAAAACCCTTTGATCTACTCTGAAAATAATACTTAATTTATGTGTGGAAAGTTTTGAACATGTTTTGCATTTAAAAAATGAATATTAATATGATGTCACTTGTATGTGGAATCTAAAAAACGATACATATGAACTTATTTGCAAAAGAGAAATAGACTCACAGACACAGAAAACAAATTTATGGCTACCAAATGGGGAAGGGGGGGATAAATCAGGAATTTGGGATTAACAGATACATACTACTACATATAAAATCGATAACAAGGACTTGTATAGCACAGGGAACTATATTCAATATCTTGTAATAACCTATACTGGAAAACAATCTGAAAAAGAATATACATAGAAGTGAATCACTTTGCTGTACACCTGAAACATTGTAAATCAACTATACTTCAATTTTTAAAATTTATAAAAATTAAACAAAAAATGAATATTGGACTTCCCTGGCGGTCCAGTGGTTAAGACTCTGCACTTCCACTGCCTGGGCTGTGGGTTCAACCCCTGGTCGGGGAACTAAGATCCCACATGTGGCGTGCACAAAAAAATAAATAAAAATTAAAAGAATATTAATCATCTTCCTTTAGCCACATGTTTTCAGATGTTGGATTGGTTTACTAAAGCAGTGTCAATTATAATGTGACTTTCTTGTTCTCCTTGCTTTGAAGAATCAGGTGTGGGGGGAGGTTCTATCCTGGTGGACAGACCTGTGAACTTCTTGCCTGTTTTACTTTTTTCTTAGGGTAATTTAATTGGCTTGAAGACCTTAACAACTTCTGTCGAATTATTGGGAATATATAGTGATCCTGATATGTCAAATGCTTTTAAAATAAAATTTCACAGTAAAAATTATTTTGTTTTCTTAACAGAAATCGTAGCCCATTAATGAGTTTTGGAGCCAGCTTTGTCAGTTTTTTGGTAAGTTTATGTGGGAAGAGGTTTTGGTGGGAGGGAAACAAATACATAATGTATGTCTTTTAGTGGTTACCTGCTGTAGAGATACACTATTGTAGAAGATCTTTTACAGTTTAAAACTGGAATAAAATTTTTGCCTATTAACCAACACTTACGAGATACCCTTCCCTAATTTTAAAGATTAAATGCTTATATCTTCTAGAGCATTATGTTTTTTCCAACCAAAATCCTTTATAAAATAAAAATATAATTGAAAGACCTTTCCAAAAATTAAAAATGCATTAGAGTTGAAAAGAAAAAAAAAGTCAGACTTTGGATAATAAAGGTTTGCTTTAAAATTATTGAATAAATGTGGATCAGAAGACAGGTTAAATTAGCAGATTTAAAGTTTATCGGTTACTTTTGCATTTTTGAATATTAATATTTAGGAATTGAGAGAATAGGTTGCAGTTAGGTTTTAAAATAAATTGGGCAATGTAGAAAATTGGATGCCTTTAATTAGGTCCTTCCAAGAACCTGGTGTCCTGTCTCTGCCCTTGTAGCCTGTTCATCTCAGAAACCTCAGTTCTTCTGGGAGAAAGTAGCAGGTTTTCAGCAGAGAAGGGATGATTTTTTTTTTAAACATCTTTATTGGAGTATAATTGCTTTATAATGGTGTGTTAGTTTCTGCTGTATAACGAAGTGAATCAGCTATACGTATACATATATCCCCATATCCCCTCCCTCTTGTGCCTCCCTCCCACCCTCCCTATCCCACCCCTCTTGGTGGTCACAAAGCAAGGGATCATTTCTACCAGTCAAATGTGACCTGAAAAAATCTACCAGGATCAGGTGCTTGGAAACAAGCTGTCAGTGGAATTTTTCACTGGGGACCATAAAAAATGAGTTCCTTAAAAGTGAGCCCATTGGAATTGCTGTCCCTGAAAAGATTGATAATTGATAATTTTCAAAGTAGTACCTACTAGCTGATGTTTCATTAGCATTTTGTGCTGTCCTTGATGAACCCAGGGATCCATGCGTGGGTAGAAAGTGCTTTCAGTGAGGCTCTGTTCTAAAAACTGAATTAAGTGGACCAGTCAGAAATCGTATAATTTTTTTTGTTACTGTGTTTAATAACAAAAAAAATGTAGAACAGTAATTGCAAGGACATTTGTTACCATACATTTTTTCATGCTGGTGTAATAGAGGTATGTTCTTATTTCATATTGAGATTATAGTTTGTTTTTTTTAATGAATAGGGTATGCTGTAACATTCTGATTCTTTGACTGTCAATAAATCATTTAGATGGTTTTTCCCCCTAGTTTGGAGTTGTGTTGTAATAAATTGGCCTAAATTTTCAGACACTTACTGATTCATTCTTTCCTTATTTCTTTCTTGGAAGAATGCCATGATGACATTTGAGGAAGAAAAAATGCAGTTGGCATGTGATGACTTAAAAACCACAGAAAAGCTGTGTGAAAGTGAAGAGGTTGGAGTAATTGAAACAATCAAGAATAAAATTAAGAAGAATGTAAGTACTATGTCTTTAAGTTATGAACTATGTGCTGCTTACTTAGAACATTGTTTATTTACTTGGTTTTTGGTGTTTAGAACATGGCTAAAGCATTAAATGTTTCTTACAGCTTTCGATTATGTAAAGCGTGTTTCTTAAAGCAATAGAACCCCCTTTAATCATTAGAGCTTTTCAGTGCATATTCTTTTGGTATCTTAAAATTATCTTCTTCCACAGTGGACCATGCTGCAAGGGCTTTTGTAGGTTTTCATGTATGTATTTCAGATACGTTGCATTGGCATAATGCAGGAATTTAGCTGTTACCTCCTTTTAAAGCCCAGGGCTCCGCAGCCTTTGGTTATAAATAAAGTCACAATGATATCATAATCCACTTTTCCTGATTTTTCTTTCACCTTTCAGTGCAAAAGTTCTAGACTTCGAGAGGCATCCTCCTACCTCTGATGTTTCTGGAGCACCCAGGGGAGTCACATGTGTCACTTGTTTAGTTGATAAACCAGTCTGTCGGCTACAGTCAAGAAAAGCCACCTGTCATTTCTGCTCCTTTATGTCACTCCAGGTGGTTTCACCTCTGCTCTTGCTTATGGTGTCAGCCATGAGGAAGCCACTGATGGGCCCAGAGTACTGTCTCCTGACACTCCAGAAGAGCCACAGTTCTCCTCGATTTCTCGTTTCTCCAAACTACATCAGTCAGTGACCAAGTCCCGTTGACTCTTTGTTAAATACGTCCTGAATTCATCTACTTTCCCTGCCAATGCACTGGGCCAGCCACTGTCTCCACTTGCCTAAGACAAACCCTCACTGGCGTTTCTGCCTCCAGTCTCACTGTTCTGTAATTCTCCAAAATACAGTCACTAAGATGCGAATTATACATCGCTGATTTCATTTTCAGTGTCCCCGCCCCCTAGCACTGCCATTGCACTAAAATCCAAACTCCTTAATGTAGCTGACTTGTCACTGACTTCTCCTCTACCTGGAACATTCGTCTGCCTCTTGACCTGGTTCATATCCATTCTTTAGTTCTTCCTAGATGTCATTTTCTCCAGAGACTCTTGTCTGAGCCCCCAAGCCTATTAGTGTGTCTCCTACAGGTTCCCATAGTTCCTTGTACTTCATCCTTCAGAGCATTTACTGCATTACACGGATGTCAGCGTTCCCTCATTAGACTGTAAGCTAATTTACATGTCTGTGCTCAGTATCTAGGACCAGGCCTAGCACATACATTAATAATCAACATTTGTAATGGGTCCTTGCAATTTAAAAAGCATTTTCACATACAGTATCTCATTAGCCCTTCCAACAGCCTTGCAGAGTAGATGTTCTTACAAGCAGAGAAAACAGAAGCATCAATAGATTGACATTTGCTTAAGCAAACAGGGTAATGGGTGCTGGAACTAGATCAGGAACAACAGTGACCATGGTGAATTCTGCTAATCTAGAAAAAAGAGAAGCCAGCCGTTTTGTCATGTACACTATGTATACTTTTGTCATATTTGGAAAAATCCTGTCATTTCTTATATCACTGTGAAAGCATATGAAAACTAACCTATTTTGTTCAAGTTTAAGAACGCACTGTTACATTTCAGAGCGAATTTTCTTCGTTTAGCATTCTTTACGATGAAAACCAAAATCTTATTGAAAAGTAGGGTTTTTGGGTTTTACTTTTTCATATTTTATAGAGGTAGTCAACTTTAGAGATTATGACTTAAATTTCAAGTTCAATTTGTGACTCATTCAAAGATAATTTTTAATTCCAGGGTGTTTTCTCCTTAACTAACATGTAATCAGTTTGCAACCCTCACATCTCGGTTGTGTGCACCAAAGGAATGAACCCTAATACTATAGGTCCTTTCTGAAGGCAGATGGCTGCAAAGTGGCTTTTTGGGTTGTTTACCTGGGGCAATGTTTTGTACCTTCAGTGATTTTTTATTTTGGATAAGTAAGAACTTATGTTGTTTTCAAAAAGGTAAAACTCCGAAGTTGTGTGTGGGCTTTCATGTTTCCCATGAACTCAGTGTCTGTAATTTAGAGTATGTGTCTTTGAGTTCCAAGCCTCTTCATCAATGTATTGTTAACAAAATAAAGCTGGACTTCATGGGGGAGGATAGAACTACCAGGCTCAGAGTGTAAATTTGGTCTTGGATTTCAGCAACTGCTGTTTCACACTCCCTGCGTGAAATTATTTTGCACAATAAAGTAATAGTTGTTTGGAAGGAATATTGTTCTTGGGTGTGATTTATTGGTGTGTACTTTCTTCCCACCCAACAGGTTGATGTCCGAAAATCCACCCCCTCTATGGTTGACCGGCTTCAGAGGCAGATAATCATAGCTGACTGTCAGGTTTACTTGGCTGTGCTCTCATTTGTAAAACAAGAATTGTCAGGTATGCTGAAGCATTGACTTTAATGGCTTTTGCTATCCAGTGGGCACAATTGGTAATCCCTTTTATTAATTAATTTATTTATTAAGAATGCCTCATATTTCAGTCTTTGAAAACATGTAGCATCTCTTTGGGGCGTGATCCTGATTTATTACTTGAGAAATTGAAACCACAAGTGCTTAATGTGTGTTTAGTAGAGAAGTTTTAGTCCCAAAATCTGTTTCGTCCTCTTGTATCCAGATAGTCTGTCATACTTAGAGATATTACCAGTGCCTTAGATTGATAGATTGATGGGTTTTTTTTTTCTTGTGGGAATCAAGTTGTGATAATAACCCTTTAAAGTGAAATATAACCAGTTTAAGTTACTCAGAAAATTGTTATTGAAGGCCTGAGTGCGTACTAAAGACTTGCTAAGGTACTTGAATGACTTACATTTTAACAACCCTTAATGGGAAATATAAACTGATTTCTTACTTAGTTTGCCCAAGACAGATGTTTTCCAGGACTTTGTAGCTTTAATATCTTGAGTGGCATAGACTGGAATTGAGGCTCTCAGAGCTCGCTGTAAGGTTCACTTTGACACTAATTCTTCCTTTTATGTGGTTTTATGTCTCTGATGCTGATGGCAGAAACCCGCCTCTTTGGTAGATAGGATTTACTTGAAAGAGTGAAAATTCAAAAAGGAAATTGACTAAAATTCACACTGAGAAAAGCATTTTCTTCCAAACCTGAGATGAAAAAGGGTATGTTGCTGCTAAGTCATAACATACACTTTGCTTTCTGGATTACCGGCAGCCAATTTTCCTGTTCCTTTTTTTCCTTTTTGTCTCTCTCTGTCTCCATCTCATACTTGAGGTTTCTTTGTTTCTTCTCTTTGGCTCAAGTCAGAAGTAGAATTAACTTTTATTGTGACCTCCAAAATGTGGACTTCCTAGTAATTATCTTCTTTTTTTTTTTTTTTGTAATTATCTTCTTTTAAAATGTGTTTTATGGTTGTACTATGGTCTTTTCCTTTTGATCCAATTTTTTTTTCTCTTTAAGTCTCATCTCAGGACTCTCCCAATAACTATCTTACTTATATGGTTGAGGGCTCAAAGCTCATGTGAATTTTCTATAACACAGTGATTTAAATCCCCCATTTGGAGTGCCACACTGACGTATATGTAAAAGAGTAGCGGGAAGAGCTGGACCTCTTTGGTCAAGGCAGGAGCTCTGGTGTTTTCTGTGATCTTGGACTACTTTTTCCTGAGGCTCAAGGACTTTTCTAAGGACCTATTAAGAAAATATCTGTGGAGAGAAAAGGATAAATCAAATGTAGTAAAATGTTTGGGGAATCAGGGTAAAGGATATCGGGGAAACTTTATATTAATCTGTCCTTCACACGTTCATTCGTGGGTCCATTCAATAAATAATGATAGAGCACATACAATGCTAAGCACTGTGTTCCATGAGCAAATCCAGGCCATGGTCCCTGCCCTCATGAAATTCAGAATCATCAGTTAGTACTATTTATTTTTAAAATTACTCTGATTGTAAAATTACTAAATATTGCTTTAGAAAATTCGGAAAATATAAAATAATGAAAAAGCAGGTCATTTCTAATCTCACTACTTGGAGAAAATCACTCTTTATTGCAAATGTTCTGTTTTTATCTTTCTCTTTCTTTAAAAAATTGAATCTGTGGTGTTTTGTATCCTACTTTTCCCTTTTAGGTTATAATTCACATATTTTTCCTATAGCTCAGAGTTTCAAAATATAATTTTAAAAGCATTAATTTATCATGTGAATGTGCCGTAATTTATTTAACCAATTTCCCTTGGACATTCATGTCCATGTGCTTTGCTTTGCTTTTTGTTGTTGTTTTAGTGAAGCTGAACTTAATTTTATATTTTACCCATAAACTGTATTTCCTTCACAAATTACCTTCGTGACCTTTTCCTGTTCTCCTAAAAAGTTGATATTAATCAGCTATTTAATCCTGTTTATCATAGATTTTTTTGTGTTTTGTTTACTTTAGTAATTTTTTTTTTTGCGGTACACGGGCCTCTCACTGCCGTGGCCTCTCCCGTCGCGGAGCACAGGCTCCTGACGCGCAGGCCCAGCGGCCATGGCTCACCGGCCCAGCCGCTCTGCGGCATGTGGGATCTTCCCGGCACGAACCCGTGTCCCCTGCGTCGGCAGGCGGACTCTCAACCACTGCGCCACCAGGGAAGCCCTACTTTAGTAATTTTTATTGGAGTATAGTTGCTTTACATATCATAGATTTTTAACAGCACTCTTGGTTCTTCCTGATGTCGTATAATTTATTGAATGTAATATTGATAGTGAAAGGAAATTGACAGACATGAAAACCTCAGGTTCTAATAAACACATGTAATGGTCATTTGCTTTATGAACAGCTCAGTATTTGTCTCAAACAAACAGACATAACTAAAAATGTGCTTCATTTGCCTTTCAGAAACCCTCTAGGTTATAAAACTATGAAAAATTTACTCTTTGTTGGGATCCGTTTCTTAAACTTTGTTGATGGATAATTGTTTTGGAACAACCCCTCCTTGGAGATGTTTGTTGTAGGTGGTCCTCCCCCACCCCTTGATCAGGTGGCCCAGAAGTGGGTGTGGGTACACACTCACCTGAGCTCCAGGTAAGAGTGAGTCTGTGTGAATTTGTTAGTCCTTCTGACTTTCGAAAGAGCTCCTGTATTTTGTCTCATATGAATTTCTTTATAGTGAATTACCCCATCCTCTCTATTTTCCTATACTATTTTTTTAAAGATTTATTTATTACTTATTTATTTTATTTATTTTTGGCTGCGTTGGGTCTTAGTTGCGGCACACGGGATCTTTTTGGTTGAGGCATGTGGGATCTTTCACTGTGACGCTTGGGCTCTTCGTTGTGATGCGTGGGCTTCTCTCTAGTTGTGGCGTGCGGGTTTTTTGTTCCTCTTCTCTTCTCTAGTTGTGGTGTGCAGGCTCCAGGCTGGGTGGGCTCAGTAGTTGTGGCGCACAGGCTCTTGTTGAGGTGCGCGAGGTCAGTAGTTGGGGCCTGAGGTCTTAGTTGCCCCGCGGCATGTGGGATCTTAGTTCCCGGACCAGGGATCGAACCCGTGTCCCCTGCATCGGAAGGCAGGTTCTTTACCACCAGGTAAAGACCAGGGAAGTCCCTCCTGTACTACTTTTTAATTTACTCTATTATCCAAAGGCCTTTGTTGTTGTTGTTTGCAGTGAGCACATGTGAATTACTTTAGTAACAAAAAGTATTTATTTTTAAACCGACTTGATGGCTTTTGGCACCTTGTTTGTGTTTCCTGTATTTCCTTTGGGCTTGAAGATCGGCCCCATGTCTTACTATTCTTGGCAATAACATACACTCAGTAAGTTTTCCTCAAATGAGATTGGGTTTTCCTTGTTTCACAGGTGAGGCCGTTGAGGCTGGATGATTTGTTTGAGGTTGAACAGGTTTACACAGTGATGACAGAACCAGGACCTGAGCTGTGGGCTTCTTATTTCATATCTGAATTCCTAGCACTCACAGTCTTCCCTTCACCTTCATTTGGTCACGTGAACCACCAGCCTCCCAATGGCCCAGAAACCCGAGGCTCTCGGGGCCTTGTCCCTCAGCCCCCGTGTGCACGTGCGCCTTCCGTCCTATGGAATGAGCCCCCGGGACAGTAGAACAGCCTCCTGTTGGCCCGGATGCTTCTCCAGGCCACATTCTCTACGATGCCCCTGGAGCGCTCTTTCTAAACCTTGTTACACCTGTGCTTCAGACACTTAGCTGTTCTGCAACATCGCCTACAAGGAATAGTGCAGATTCCTTCCTCGGGTGGCATGGAAGAACCTGCCCCCTACCTCGCCACCACCGCCTCTAGCTCGGCAGGGCTGACTGCGGGTCTCTGAGGCCCTGCCGCCTCGGGCCTTGGTGTGCGCTGCCCTCTCGGTTTGGAACCCCTTTTGTCTTTCTCTTGTGCCTCCCCAGGTGCAGCCTGGGTCTACTCCCTTCATGTTCTCCTTCCTCACTGACTTCATCATACAGCCTCTGTTACTCTGCTTGGACCCTGTCCATAGCCAGTTAGAGCAGTCGTCACACAACTGTACACATCTGTATTTACATGTCTGCCCACAGTAACAGATGGAAAACTTCTTGAGGGCAGGGACTGTGTCTACCTGCTATCTTTTTTTTTTCTCCACATTTATTGAGAATTTACTATGTGTCAGATTCTGGAAGGTGATAGATGCTAATGGTCTAGAGATGAATGAGATGTAGCTCTTGCCCTGAGGCTACTGAGAGTTTAGTGGGGGAGGGAGAAAGAGGACTAAATAAATTCTCATTCAGAGTGATACTTCCACCACTAGACATTAGACATGTAAGTTAGTCGGAGAGGTTGCACAAGGAATGAGCAATTCCTAAACTCTGCTGGGAAGGTCAAGGATCCCTAATCCTGAACCTGAGCAGGGTTATAGAGAATGGAAGTCCGTTGTCTTCTCTGTGTCCCTGTCACCTGATATGCTGCCTTTGCCTAACACATGGTGGGTATATAAATGTGAATTAAAGAGAGGGATGGAGGAAGGGTGATGTCGTTCAGGAATGAGATGCATGATACTGAGCCCTAGGAAGCCCCAAGAATAGTTGGGATTGGAGAAGTGAGTCTATCAGAAGCCTGTTGACTGGGGGTAAAAGTAATAATGAGGAGGTGGGCTGACTAGTGAAAACTAAATCATCTTTTTTTTTCCTTCCGAAGTCTGTTATGTGGGTCACAAGGAAGCCAAGGCTGAACTTCCCTTCCATTACAGGACTAACCAGCCTCATCCAGGACAAGCAAACAGACAGAATGCTATGGTGGGGCCTCTCACCAGACACAATCCCTGCTAAAAAAAAAAAAAAAAAAAAATTTACAAAATTTATTCCAGGATCCATTTAGTGTAACTTGATATTTTCATTTTCCAGACAACTGTTGCCCTTTCTAGGGGAGGACTCCCACCCCCGTTGTGGGGACAGGGTTTCCCATCTCTCCTGCATCTCTGGTTGGTTGAGGCTGCCCCTGACAGGGGAGGGCGGACGGTCTGTGGTTTTCTGCTCTCTGTGCAGCCCTCCGGGGACGCAGTCACGGTGGTTGAATGTTCTATGTCTGACGTTTCAGAGGAGCCTATGAGAGCCCGTGCAGATTGAGGGGCCCTGTGTTCAACTGTTTTCTCTGCTTGTTGGGCAGAGGCTGCTCCTGGCCGCGTTGCCGGGCATCAGCTGACTAAGCGTCCCTTCTGCTGGGGCCGCGGTGCTGTGGGCCCGGAGCGCAGCTTCTCCACCCGGTCCTCACGCAGCCTCTGCTCCTCCCGTCGGAGTCTGGCTGAGCTCAGATGTTTCGGTCACCGCATTTGGGACATGGAGTCGGGCGAGTCCTGGGACCTGTTTCAGTGCAGAGTTGAACTTAAAAAGTGGTAAAAACAAAATCTGTTTCTCTCTAGGTCCTAACTTTGTACACATCTCAGTTTCTAATCTTCGATGAGTCAAAACTTTGAGTTCTGTTTACCCGGCTCAAGTTCAGGGCTTTAAAGCTTGTTACTGGAGACTTGAACATGTGCTTTTAAAATAAATGTTAACATCTAAGCTCTCATCTTAGGCAAGAAATTAAAGATGTTGAATTAATTTCATTTTTATTCTGTAAAAATGGGTTTTTACCATGTTGGTTTTCTTTTCCTTTTGTTAATCGAGTTGCTTCCATTGCTGCCACTCTTTTCTGTAACTCTTCACCTGAGATCTGGATTACTACAGCTTGTTTCCCTAACACTAGTCCCTTTAACTCCAGTTTTAGGGAGCCCCTGCTTCTTCCGAGCAGGCGTCCTTCCCTTAGCTGGGTACCACTGGGCACATCATCCCTGCACCCATCCTTGGCCCAGCTTGTCCCCTGATTCACTCTGCCTCTGAACAGCTTTCCATCTGTCCCTTCATGCTTACGTTCCTCTTGCTCTCCCCTGGAATGCTGCATTTCCCTAAGTGCGTCCTCAATAAAGTGACAGTAGCCTGGAAAATACAGGATAAAATGGAGTTAATTTTTTCCCTCTAACTTTCCAGTTAGGCTTGGGGACAGGAGGGAGTAAAGTTTTCTACTGAAATCCTGCAGTACTTCTTTTGCACTTTTAAATTTATGTATGTGCTTATTACATAGAAAACAAGTGACTGTCAAAAAGGAAATAAAGAAAGGGCAATTCACTCATAATCTCAACATTGTTTTCGTTTTTCTATGTATGACCCAGTGGACCATATAAATAAACATATGCGTATATAGTCTTATGTTACACACATTTTTTTCACTTTTATTTTCTAATTTTATTGGGCATTTGGAGGGCTGAGATGTATGTCTTATAGTTCATTTGTGTCCCTCAGGCACCAAGCACAGTCCTAGGCACGTGATAGGAACTTAGTAGCTCGTTGACATTTTTAGGGTTTTGCAATTTTACTTTTCCTCTTTTTATTTCATTTTTTATCTGTAGCCAGTTATTATTTCTTTTCAATTAGATTCAATTGCTTTTGTGTTCTCAGGACTATATATTTTAGTTTCCTTTTTCTTGGTCTTTTTCTGTTTTTCTATTCAATCTTTGGCTTTTTGGATCATAAGTGAGAGTCACCTTTCTTGTCTGTGGGTGTATTGGATTCACCTAAACACTTTGCTAGCATACAAAGAAGTGTCAAGGTTAGGTTTTCTCAAACCTCTCTTTTTCCCACAATACTTCCATTTAGGAGGGAAAAAGTCACTGAGCCTCTTAAAGGCAGGATCTATGTCTTATTTCTCTTTGATTCTCCTAGAACAGTGCCTAAAAGTAAGATTAGCACAGTAAATATTTTTGTTAAATTGAACTGAATAAAAATAAATTGTTTCAGATATGTATTACTTTTATAACAATAAATTATACACATAGTACCGCCCCCCCCCCCAGCAAAGCTTTTGTAGACTGGTTCCTTTTACTTCTTCATCCTGTCATGTAGCAATCTTTGCAGTGCACTTAGACTACAGTACATTCATCATCCAGAACTTGTGGGATGGTTGTGTTTTGAATTGTGATCCCATAGGAGATACGGTCATCGTTTGCCAGAAAATTGATACTTTAATTAAGATAGTAGCTTGAGTTAATGGATCAGGGGTCCCCAAGACCAGTGATTAGGAGGACTCAGAAGATAGTCATACTCATGGCTATGATTTGTGGCAGTGAAAGGACACAAAGCAAAATTAGAAAAGGGAAGAGGCACAGGGACGAAGACCAGGAAAAGTCAGGCCCATGCTTCCCAGGGTCCTCTCCCAGAAGAGCCACATAGGATGCGCACGATCCTCCTGGCAGTGAATTATAACGACACCTGTGAAATGTAACCAACTGGGGAAGCCGGTTAGTGACTCAGCATCTGTAGTTTTTACTGGGGACTGACCACGTAGGCACCCCGCTGCCTGGTGCATACCCAGACTTCCAGAAGGAAAGCAGGTGTCCACATAAAACATTGTTCATGCAAACTGTAGGCACAGTGAGCCCATCTTACCGGTTCTGGGAATGATGGGACCCCTCCCAAATCCAAGTTCCCAGATACCAGCCAAGGGCCAACCTTGTAAACAGGCCTTTCAAAGGAGAGCAATAGGCCTGCTATGTTAATTCTTTTCTGCACATGCCGTATAATCTTAGATCACTTTCAATTCAGGGATTGGACTTTTATAAATCAGATTTTATGTTATATATTTTATGTCATTCAAAAATAAATTAAAACACTTCTTTCCCTGCTGTTCTAAAGGGCCTGGAAGCCTGGTACACGGTTCCTGTTGTCTTCCGTTGTGCTTTGAGGTCAGAGTATCAGTACCATTATTGGTAATGGTGCCAAGTTCTCCTCTATAGTTACTAGAGAACCATTTTACAGAAAACTCCCTGAGGAGGACCTTTTCCCCAGATATGTGGTGGTGGTGCACTCACTCAGACAAGCACAGGTCTATCGACGCCCCCACTTCCCTTCCTCATCAGAAGGGAAAGATGTTCGCAGGAGAGGGTGAGGCAGGACTCAGACCTGAGAGGGGCCGGTGGGGTGTGGAGCAGGGTAAATCCCAGGTTTATCTCTCCCTTTGCCTTTGTGGCACACATTCTCAAGGTGGCTATGTTAAGAAAATTGGCCTAACAGAAATAAAGGGAAGTGGCTTTAAAAACAACAGATTTTCACCCTGTGGTGTGAATAGCTTCTGCTTTGCCGCCCTCCTTCCCTGGAGCTCTCTAGGCTGGGCAGTGGGGGAGCTCCATTGTCATACACACCAGATAAAGCCCCCCAGCCTCGCTAGGTGCGGCTAAGCCACGAACAGGCATTGAATAGAGGTGCATTGGGGATTCTTTGCATTTTTGTATTTAACGCTAATGACATTTTTGTTAATAATCTGGCCGTTTGTTCACCCGATAACTATTAATCGTTTTGTTTTGCTTGTTTTATTTTTTGGCAAGTCGCCATGCTTGGTGCTTGGGTATAAATTTAGCAGCAAATTTAGATTTAGAAGTTGCTCTTGAGGAGGGACGAAACACAAGGTAGGCAAATTTAAGAGTTTTATCCGGAAAGCGCCATAGTTCAGGTAGTTCAGGGATGTGGTAGAGGGTTTCACAGAACACGTGGGAAAAAAGTCCGATTCAGATGATGCTTGCATTCATTCATGTAGCAGATATTAGATGCTATGCCCTCACCTCAGCGTGAGGGGCTCGATACAATGAACAAAATAATACATGGTTCTTGCCAAGTGGTCATCCCAGACTAGTAAAGGGAAACAGACAACAAATAAGGAATTTAAGCCATATGAAGAATAGAAGGTTTCATGATGGGTAATAATTTTTATTGTTTTTTAAGATTTTGTTTTTTCAGGTCATTCTTCAATATCTTTATTATTAATGCAGGAAAATTATTTTGAATACTTGTTTTTTCATGCTTTTCTCCCCTTCTCTTTATAGCATATATAAAAGGTGGGTGGATCCTTAGGAAAGCCTGGAAGATTTACAATAAATGCTATTTGGACATCAATGCCCTCCAGGAGCTGTATCAGAAGAAGCTAACGGAAGAACCCTTGACTTCTGACGCTGCAAATGATAATCACATTGTGGCTGAAGGGGTGTCTGAGGAGTCTCTAAACAGACTGAAAGGTGCTGTGAGCTTTGGATATGGCCTTTTTCACCTTTGCATATCCATGGTGCCCCCAAACCTGCTCAAAATCATCAACCTGCTGGGTTTTCCTGGAGACCGCCTACAGGGGCTTTCTTCACTGATGTATGCAAGCGAAAGTAAGGACATGAAGGCCCCTTTAGCTACGTGAGTAGCTATATTGCAATGCTTTGGTAGATAATATAGTATTGAAAGTAAGTGAACGACAATCAAAACCTTTATAGGAAACTTCAGGTAAAATGCTTGGTTGGTTGACATGCTGCCATGCCTTTCTGTCTTTTAGTGCAATGCCAAGGACCATGTTTTTGGTGGTGTTTATAAGTTGACTTTAGAGACCAGAGCACTGTTCTTAAGTCTCATGAGTCCTGTATTTTATTTTATTTTTATTTATTCACTTATTTATTTTTGTGGAAAGTCCATCTTGACCATTTTCTTTCTTTTCTTTTTAAATTTTTAATTTTTTTTTTTGTTGAGTCCTGTATTTTAAACATGCAGAATGATCATGATTTATAAAGTTTTTGTGACCCTGACTAGTCACTGAGATTGATAATCCTGATTTTTGGACTTAAGGGGATATACATTTCATAAGACTCTTCTGTGATTCTGAAATTTCTATTCTTATATCCTCATGTTGGGTAATTTTCCTTGATGATTCTGGTTGGTCCATTGGTCTCTTGTATGTGGCTTGGAGAGTTTGTGGTGTTCAACTAAATTGAGTTATTGTTGTTCAGACTAAACTTAAATGATAATTATTTAAACCAAAAAGTGTGAAGAAGCCATTATAACCATCCAGAGCAAGGATTCACCCATTTCCTCATCAGTTAAAAATGATGTGATTTTTTTTCAATCTGGTAAATATCTACTACCATTTGCAGTTAGAATAATTTTATCAAATACTGGATGTCCTTTGATATTACACCACTTACCAGAATTTTTCCAAAGATTTTGGTATCACAGAGAACCTTAGTGTGCTGTATTTCTGCTCATGTCAGTATTGAGGAATTTGGATGTTAACTCTTAATCAGCTGGTAGCTATTAAAAAGGTCATTAATTTTTTATTGCAAAAATATTCATGCCTCCACAAAGTCATTATATGACACAATGGTCCTTTATTAATTTGACTTAACAGATTTGTAACTTGTGATAATTTGTCTTTTTTAATAATATTTTCTGAGAAAGGAATGAATTCAATTAATAATAATGTAAATTAGTCTGATCTCCAGAAGAGGACCAAATTTATGCACATGCTGGAAGCATACATTTACATAAAAATATTGTGTCGGTTAAACATTTTTGTCAGTTGGTTAAAGTCGATCCCAGGAAATCTATTTTGTTACTTAGTTTAATGTGGCTTTTTTTTTTTTTTTTGAAAGGGACACGTTTGAAGTGGGAGAATTTTAAGTAACTTACTTATTTGTTTGGTTTTCAAATTGAACAGCCTCAGTGGCTAGAGAAAGGGCCCTTCATCCGGTCCTTTCACTTATTTTAACCCAATTTTGTACCATTTTGCCTGTGGTTCCTATATTTAAATTCAGTCTGAGGCTTACACTCTAACTTTTGTGAACACTAGTGAAAACATTTTCCTTTTGTAAAAAGAGTAATTTTAAGGGGATAGTAAATTCATGGTAACCAATTACTGTTTCTAATTTACACGTTGACGAGTAAGCTGTAGAATTCAGAGATTTACATAAATGATACCGTCAGCAATCCATCTAGAAGCTTCAGAAGAGCTACTTGCTTCTGTGACCTTATTCTCTTATCCGATGGGAGTATGCTGATTTATATGTTGTGCTCTAAAGTTGTGGCTTTCCAAACACTGATAAAACTAAGATGGGCGATACTGATTTTACTTCTTCAGAGACTGCCTAGTGAGCTTTTTGGAAGGGGTGTGTATTGGAAGAGCACACACTGATTTTTTTTAAAGAGTGGAAACACTGTAAGAAAAGTCATTGTCACTCACGGTTTCTCTCCCTCTTCCTTTAGATTAGCGCTGCTCTGGTATCATACTGTGGTCCGCCCGTTTTTTGCCCTGGATGGCAGTGATAACAAAGCAGGCCTGGATGAAGCGAAGGAAATTCTTCTCAAAAAAGAAGCTGCTTATCCAAATTCTTCCCTCTTTATGTTTTTCAAGGGACGCATACAACGATTAGAGGTACTGTGCATTCCCCATCTTTTTAAAAATAAAGCCTTCTGTTGATCGAATCTATAATTCTTACTTGTGGGGGGGTAGTATCACAAGGAGCCCGAATGTCATAGGGCCGAGTAACATCTTGTTTCTGTGCCTTGCGTTGCATCATTGCCGTGGGAGCCTCTTCCAGGAACCCGGGGTGTTAGTCAGTTACCTTCTGTTCTGCAGCTGTGGGCGAAGCAGGGCCGGGGTCCCTTGGCGCTGATGAGACGAGATGCTGCACCCTGAGCTGAAGGCACAGGAGCCCTTGGGAGCGTCTTAGTTAAAGAACATGAGATACGTTGTTTTTCCGTCTCTGGAATTACTAATAATCTGTTTCCAAATGTTCATCCTGGCTGACAGTTTATTTATACACAAGTTATTGCCCGAAATGTCAAGGACAGCAAAGGCTTTGAAATAGTAGCTGGTATTACTTTTTCATGCATGTGTCTAGGTCCTGTGCCAGAGGTTTCACACACACCATCCCATCTGATCCTCAGAACAAGCCTGTGACAGAGATAGAAAATCATCCCCTTGCATCTTACAGGAAAGATACACAGGGATCTTAGCAGGCTTCACGTGACCTCCGAGGTCACCCAGCAAGCGAGGCCAGGCTGTCTCATTTCAGAAAAACAGTACGCCCTGGCCTTTGAGGGGGTTCTGCTTCTCTTTGCATTGCTTTTTTTGTCTGCTTGCTTGAGGGCATGAGGATCTGAAGAAAAACGAAAATTTTGTAAGAAATTAATCATGCATGTGAAAGAAGGTGACTGTTCTGAGGTCTCCCACCCACAGGCTCACCAGTAGCTAGTAGTGCAGCAATGTGAGGTTTAATAACCTCTGCCCTCAGTTAACCAGGCATTCTCAGCACACTCATCGAAAAAACCCCCAAGTGCTTTGGAAGATTTTTGCCTAGGAACGCTTTCATGAGCACAGGAGGTGATGCGTTCACGAATTTTTTGTTGGCAGTGGAGCGTATATAACTTCCCCAATAATTTCTTTCCTTCATGGAGTGCCGCCTTAAATCCGAGGACGCCTTCCCTTTATTTATGGAAATTGTATTTTAAAGATTGTACTAATAATTTACAACTGAAACACAGCACAGAAAGCTCTCCAGGATCTGACTTACTTAAACCCATGTCCAAGTCATTTTTCTTCTCATTACTTTGAGACTGCTTTTCTTTGCATTCAGGCTCACGTACCTTCAGTGACATTGCTCTTTTTCTCTCTTGCTCTCTTAAAAAACAAGCTCAGGGTTATGGTCCTGCATCTAGGGAAGCATGTTCAAGCTATTCAGTTTTCTTTACTCCCTTGGGTTTGTGCAGGAGGAAATAACCCCGTAAAAGGAACATTTTAATTGGCTCAGCCTTCTCACTTGAGTGACCTTTTCTGAAATGAAAGTTGGGTGCAGGGTAAATGCTTTCTTAGATGTGTAATGCCTTTCCTTTAAGCAATTGACATTCTGAATAACTCTGAACTCGAAGATACTAGGTTTAGTGTTCAAAGGAGGTTTGCCTAGTGGGGGTGAGAGCCTGACGTTTACAACACAGCAATGAGGCCAGAGCATCAGGCATGTACTAGACGTCTCTCCCCTCACTCCCTTGATCAATGAATGCTCTAAATTGGGTTTTGAAACTGTTACATAGAAATGTAGAAGTCAGGATTTATATTTCATTATGCTTCCCATTTTCATTAATTTTTTATTTTAAAACAAAAATGCTGGGACTTCCCTAATGGTCCAGTGGCTAAGACGCCACGGTCCCAATGCAGGGGGCCCAGAGTCGATCCCTGGTCTAGGAACTAGGTCCCGCATGCATGCCACAACTAAGAAGTCCGCATGCTGCAACTAAAGATCCTGCAGGCCACAACTAAGACCCAGTGCAGCCAAATAAATAAACAAATAAATATTTTTTAAAAATGCTTAACTTTTAGCAAAATTAATAACTTATTTGTTCTCCAAAAACTCAATGTGGCATGATTTTAGTTTGTCCACAAGTCATCCCTATTAGGGACGGAGTGAATGCTAACAGTGAGTGGTCGTTCATTGTCGTTGGGATGATTCTAGAAATGAGGAAGCCACAGCACCATCAGAGGATTCTTATAAGCACGGTTTGGGGAGGTACACAGTGACCATGATCGCTCTCAGCAGACGGTCAGTCTCTTTCATGGTGGATCGTTGGAATCTGAGTGCCGGTGGTCGTTGGAATCTGAGTGCCGGTGGTCGTTGGAATCTGAGTGCCGGTGGTGGTCGTTAGAACTCCTTTGTCATGGGGCAGTTTGCTTACCCAACTGATACTTGGTTTTAAGAAAAAAAGACTGAAAGACCTGTTACTGCTCTTGACTGGTGAGCTGTGGCCTGAGGGTCAAGTGAAGTGTGACAGTTGTTTCTGTTTGGCTCTTCCCAAAGTCTTAGAGGATAACAGAATTTTAGGGCTAACTTGAGATATTACGGTGCCTGGACAGTGGCATTTCGTTCATCTTCCCAGGTGAGCATGTAGGAAGGTATCAGCTGGTGGCCTCCTTCATTTGCTGATGAAGAATTGCTCAGAGAGGCTGTGACATGGGTCTTCAGAGGCTTTTTGTAAGGCCTCTAAGCTCCCAACTCAGTTTATGAAAACACACAGGGCTTCGCTGATGAATTTGTTTACAGAAAACCTTTTTCCTTTTCAGCGAGCATTTGGGTTAGAGAGAGGGCGCCTTGAGATCTTTTTATGGACAGGCTCCAGGGAACATGGTCTGGGGCTCTAATTTTGACAGGTGCATCATATGACACGGACTTAACTTTTTAGATTCTGAGTCACTGAAGAAGTTATTTGCACAGCTGCTTTCATGTAAGCTTGCCCTCATACAGGGTGACTAGCTCAACACGGGCTGGTTAGTGTTCACTTTCCTTGTTATTTTCGAATCATGTGCAGGTGCCCACTTTCTCTTTCAGTGTCATCAACAGCTTTTTACATACTTTGCCCTTCATTGTTCGGGACAGTTTGGAATCCATAGGGGAGGGTGGTCTTTAACACGTCCACCCCTGTCCTGCCACTTGCATAACCCTTGTGGCCGTGTCTTCATTATTCCCTGGTGTTGTGGCCTGACTTGACATAGCAGTGAAGTTCTATGCCGTCGGTGGTACACGGGGTCCTTGTGCATCTCAGGACGCCAGGCTTCTCTGCTCTTCGGGAGTCTTGGCCAGACTGCAGGAAGAGTTTTCTTTCTTTACCACCTTTGCTTCTCCCCGCTGCGTGTCTGAAGTACCCCCACCTCTGGCCCTCTCCACCCTCTTGTCTTACCCTCCTTACCTGTCCTGTCTCTGTTGACTTTTCCCATGTGACTTAGCATGTTGCTGTGAGGAATAAATGGGTTCACACAGTACTTAGCATGTGATAAACGCTATCCAAGTAGTGGTGTGATGGTGGTTGTTATTCTTACTGAGTGCTTAAGCCTGGGAAGTAGTGTTACCAAATTTGCTCTTTTTAGGAGAAAGAACTTGTTTTGGTGTTGAGAGTTGTCAGCGGAGCTAGGCTTGTGATGGGTAAGATGCGTGTGTGTAGCTAGAGGGGCTATAGCTACTGTACCGTACCCATGTTTTTTACTTTTCCCTGAATTTCCATAATGCACACAGATGTTAGGAAGTTGACCCAAGGGTTATATAGCAACCTCCATTTTAAAATATGAATTGATAATTATAATTTTGAATTTTATATTTATTTCCATCCCATTAAACCTACAGTAGTGGTGGTAGTGGTAGTCTATTAACGTACAAGTGATTAATGAGTATTTTTCTTGATTATTTAAAGGTATTAGGGACAAGTCTACATTTTAATAAACTTTAGTTCTCTCCTCTTTTTTCTCGAAACATTACAGATTTGCACAACTCCCCTCTCCCGCTTTAACAGTCCATTTAGTATATAATATACAGATACACATGCTTGGTTTTGTGTGTATACATAGTTTCATATACATACTTTGTATGGTGTGACTGGTTATAAAACTAATTTTTAATATTAGTCTACTTATCTGTCTCTAAACGCTCAAATATTTGAATGAATGACAGTTGATGGACATATTCTAATGAAGTTACTTTATGCACTTTGGGAACTCTTATTTTGAGACTGTCTTCCTAGCTTGGACCCATACTTTCTGAATATCCTGCATGGTGACATCAAAAAACCACACATTGGCTTCTCAGGAGCAGAAGTGGGCCCAGCACAAGACCTGGCCCTCAGTGGGTGTTTGTCAAATGAACAGATGAGTCTGTTGGCAGGACGTCCATTGATCAGTGTGAGTGACGGCGTTTCTTTAAGAGAGGAAGCTGGTTATCAAGGACTGTCTACTTTTCTTGGTAGAACCTAAACCTGTTTCTGCTACCGATGCAGAAGAAGATGGTGCAAGAATGTCTTGACATTTGGTGTAAGAGGATGGCCTACTAAGGAGGGTACTGGATCAGATGTTGAAATTCTGATGGGCTGGCTAAAGAAGTGTGACTCTAAAGAAAGGAATTAAATAAATTTACAGGAAGTAAAAAGGACCCAGATATCGATGAGGTCTGTGCTCATTGCTGGAGTGGCAAGGTGAGAAGGCTGAGCCCCTGTGCTCCCTGAGTTCAGCCTGGTGGACCCTGTGCTATAACAGCCCCTCAGTTACAGCAGAGACAGCCCTACTTCACGAGGACCAAGTGGGAGTGTGCACAAGGCCTTGAGGCCACACTGAGGGAGTCCTAGTGAACTTTACCATGTCTGTGTGTGTGTGTGGCCTTTTCATACCATCTTTCTCGTATTCAAAGCTGACTTGTTGGTTCTCTCTGATAAATGCCACCTTCTCACTGCACAGTCTGCTCTGGTTTGTACTTCTCCCCCCGGTCCTTGCTTCTGAGCAGGGTGTGTGATAGGATGTGGTTTCTTTTCCCCATGAATAATGTCTGCAGGGATGGCTTTGATGGTTGACCTTTACTTTGTCACCTTGGTGTTCCATCTCCTTACTTTCTTTTTTTTTTTTGAGGTGATTTTTTAAAAAATAAATTTATTTTTATTTTTGGCTGCGTTGGGTCTTCATTGCTGGGCACGGGCTTTAGTTGCGGTGAGCGGGGGCTACTCTTTGTTTTGGTGCGCGGGCTTCTCATTGCGGTGGCTTCTCTTGTTGCGGTGCACGGGCTCTAGGCGTGCGGGCGTTCAGTAGTTGTGGCTCGCAGGCTCAGTAGTTGTGGTGCACGGGCTTAGTTGCTCCGCAGCATGGGGGATCTTCCCGGACCAGGGCTCGAACCCTGTCTCCTGCATTGGCCAGCGGATTCTTAACCGCTGCGCCACCAGGGAAGTCCCAGCCATCTCCTTACTTTCTGTTACCTGCACGGTTCTGTGTGAAAGGCCCTTACGCTTTGACCCCAGTGTGCGTGTGTTCTGGCTCTGGATCTTCCTCCCACTCAGCATTTCAGGCTGTGGTCCTTTCTCTCTGGACTTTTACTGATGAAATTACATTTTTCATTGGTGCTCCCCACAGTAAGCAGGAGGTCTGTGTTGCTTTTTAGCTCCTTAGTTCATGATTGTGGCAGGGACAGAAAGGTGAAGGTTGATCCCCTTGGTGATGAGTTTCTCAGACAGAGACAAGAGGCAGGAGGCCCGCGGGGGTCATGGAGAGTAGGGGCCAGCACAGAAATGCCAAACCCAGGGAGGCCTGTGCCCACGTACCCATCTCGGGGGCATATTGACTAATCAGAGCTGTTGGGTGGCAGCGTTTCTCTGCATCTGTTGACGAGCAAGCCTGCCTCTTGTATCTGAACAGCATGATTTGCCAGCATGAGGTAATGTTATTATTTATAGGATCAGGAAAAAGGCAATGCAGGAAGAGAAACAATTCCCTGAAGTTCTGTTAATTGTAGTTTTCTCTTCCGACCTATGTGGTTCTCTTTATTACTTCATGCACCAGGAAAAATAGGGTTACCATTTATTCTCAGAAGGACACAAAGTAAGAGATTGGCTTAATATGGTGTAGGAGAGGTGGAGGATATATTTGTCTTCACTTTCCATTGTGATAAATCCATACCGTGTGGTTTAATGACTCTGTTCACTGAAATGAGATGATGATAACCCAAATTGCTAATAGGTTAAATACATTTGCTCTTCTTTTAACTCTGTCTTTACAAGTTGTTGGGTTGAAAAGCAAGTAGAAGGTTAACATTGATTTATATCCCTAAGCTTACTAAATGTGCATAAGAGGATGAGTTTTCCCTTGCCTACGTTAACCCTGGTCCCAAGGGTAGGGGTTAAATGCATGATCTATTGTTAGGTGTCCTTGACAGTAATACTGCTAAACCGATTCCGCTACTCAGTGACATTAATGCTGAATCCCGTGTGAGTAACCGGGTTGTCACAGCATGTCCTTCTGCATGCTACAGGTGACAAGGCGGGGCCTCTCTTTTTAAAACACATACATAATACTTTATTGTAAGATGTTAAGCAACTTCATAAAAATAACCCAGCAATAATTAAATTCTAAGCTGTTTGGTTTCAAGTTGTTTTGTGATCTTTAATATACACACATTAGACTTCAGGCACTTTTGCTTACAAATCTAATGTTTGCATGTTTTAACATAGTTTTTGTAAATAACTGGTATGGAAACTATTTAGATTTCCATTGTGTTACTAATTTGATATTTCCCATTGTTGGGATATTGGGATATTGGGATATTTAGTTGTTTCCCTATGATTTCCCAGTATTTCCCTGTGATAGAAAGTACTGTAGATTTCATTTTTTCAGAAATAAAATTTATCTTCTCAAACTGGGACACATAGACTATTTTGTTCAGATTGTAAAATGATGTTTTAAGAAGTCTTATGTTCTCATACCTCTTTGCCTGTGGAGGTGGGTGTGGTTTAATTCTGATACCTGTTGGATTCAAGAATAGTAACATTAATTTAAGGGTATTTCTCTTCCTGTTACTGAACTAAATCCTTAAGATAGATGCAATCTGTTTTTGAAATATCTTTATTTTATACCTTTTATAGATGTTTTAAAATGAATATTACATGGTTTTGACAATTGTGATTTTATGTTTTAAATATAATAAATACATCACTGTTGCCTTTAAAAATATATATTATTTAGTATTTTTATCCACTTGTTTCTCACATATACTCAGCTTTTAGTTTGTCGGGTTCTGTATACTATAGGGAAATTTTAATTGATATTTATAATATTTCTTATTCATTTCTGAGAATATCTCTTCATTTAGTCATGTCACTCTTTCTCTCATTACTTTATAATTTTTTTTACCTGCATCTGTCCTGTCATATATATAGTAAACGTGGGTTCAGATAAAATAAGTATGTGCATGTGTACATAGTTATTTTGGATTAAGGAGGAACTAGAATTCAGGCCTTCTCTCTCAGCCCAGTTCTCTTTTTAGCTTTTATTTGCTGATAAGTTACATATATAAATATATATATATATATACATTCTAAATATTATATATGTGCAAAAAACCATATATGTAACTTACTAGCAAATAACACATTTAAATATTAGTACAAATATAAATATTCAGGAGAGCTTATTCTTGGGCTTTAGAAATAAACCTGCTATTTTTTAAAAAAATGAGTTGATTAATGGAATTTTTTCCTGCATTTTGGAGAAGCAAGTCACTTAAGGTAATTAAACATTTGAATGTATTTTTTGGTTAGTCATTGTTAAGTACCCTTTTGAAATTCTTTAATAATTTATCTTATTTCTTCAAGAATCTTAATTTAAGACATCTACTTACTGTTATATTCATCTTAGTTTTATATTTTACTTTTTCTCATTTCCACTTATTTTTAAACATATGATGACTATTTCCAGACATGTAAATGTGGTATTTTTATTATTTGTGGTATTTTTATAAATTTGTGTTTTCTTAATTTTATGATTGGGCTTTAGATTATCATATGGGCTTTTATAGAGAGAGATTTGATTTTTTTTATCAATGCATTTTCTACTTCCATTTTCTTTCTAGTTTTTCTTAATTTAGCTTGTTTTATAGTTCATTTTCTTAATACTTTATCGTATTTTTCTTATTAGAATAGTGAAGTATTAGTATTCTTGTTTAGGGATTCGATTGTATTCCTTGAAATTCAGCTTGCATTTCATTGGTTAACCAAGAGTGTTTGGGGGGCTGTGATATTGTGATATAATAAGGTACAGATCATGACTAAGGGCTCAGCTCTGGAGGCCAACTGCCCAGGCTGAGTCCTGGCTCCTCTACTTTGGCTGAGTGACCTTGGACGAGACGCTTAATCTCTTTAAGCCTCACTTCCCTCCTTGTTGAGGTGGGCCCCTGGTTTGTACCTTAGGCGTAGGTTCCCTGTTGAGATTTAGGGAGGTGCTAATCTGGGAGGCACGTGCTGTCCTGGGGCTCTGAGCGTGGGTCCTTGTCGGTGTAATGACATGACCACAGCCCTGCTGGGGCTGCTGCTGGGGCTGCTGCGTTAGCAGCCACAGGGACAGAGCTCATGCCCCGGGGGAGATCAGGACCACGTGGCAGGCAGGCATGTAAGCAGATGCAGATGTGGCCAGGCTTTGAGAAACATAAAAACAGGCCTATGGGAAGGGAAAGCATGGTGTGGCTCACCCATGGTGCAACCCTCACAGCTGGAAAAGATGACCCAGGAGTGGGGGTATTTGGGTTGGCTCTTGAAGAGTCTGTAGGAGTTTGCAGGTGAGAGGTGAGAGCATGGGGGATGAGCTTGCACTCAAGCCCAGATCCAAGAAAAGGCCAGATAATGGGGAGATACAAGCTCATTGGGGCTGGAGCATTTGGTGGAGAGATGTGGGTGGAGTAGGGGTGACCCTGGCAGCAACAGATGATTTGATTTTGTTTCTCAATCCCAACCTCCCTTCTCATAGAGGACTTTCCTGTTCATATTTAATTGTGTATATGAAGCACACGTGTTGTTTTCCTTTGCTCTCAGGGCTGTGTTTATTGTTCTTGTTTGTTTCCGTTTCTGCTTGCTTATTCAGGGGTAGATTTTTCCTTAATGCTTGATTGGAAAGGTGATCACTGTATTTTACTTGTCTGCCATTTTGAACATGGGTTCACATATCCACGCAGGCAGTGTTTCTTTCATGTCTTCGTTCCTCACTCTTCTGAGGACAGTAAGTGTACAGCAAACTCCCATTGCCGGGTGGCACAGAGCTAGTTTTAGGAAATAGTGTTCCCTACTTTTACCTACCCCTGTCCAGAGCTCATGTGTGAAATTCTCTATTTCCTCATAGTATCATATTGAACTTTTCTCTCTTTCTTTATGATTTTGGACTCTCAATGTGTGGGCACATTGGTTTCCTAAATCTGTGCGTTTCTTTGTTTCGTGTACGAGTCCTCATTTCTCTGTGGCTTCTTATAGAGGACTTGTTAGCTGTGGGAGTTTGTTGTCGTACAGCTTCAGACCTTCAGGTTTGGGCGCGTAGCATTGTAGAATGAGCACTGGACTAAAAGCCTGAAGATTTGGTGTTGGCTGTTTCGTGAAGAGTGAAAACCCTCTCTACTTCCACATGGTCACTCACACGTCAGTTTGGAAGAGCAGTGACTCCTCAGTGAAGCCAGTCTTCTCTGGCTCTGGTTCTTTATTTGGAAAATCAGGGGGGTTGGTATAAATCAGTGTTTTTCTGAAACATCTTACCGGGAGACTGATTGGATGGACTAGTTAGTACATGTTCCAGGAAAAGAGGTTCCATGTCATTGAAATCAGGATATCCTGGGGCTTCTCGGAGACTTTAGTTTTGCATCACGAGGGAGATAGAGTCTGCAAGTACGCTGTGTTTACCCAAGTTAATTGGCCAGGAAAATTCTTTTTCATACTGTAGCCTGTGAGACTTAGAAGCATCCTGTAGAGCACACTTGAGAAAAACTAGGCTACGTGATTTTTAAGATTTCTTCCAGCTTACAAATTGCATGGTTCTGTGAATATACTAAAAGCCACTGAATTGTACACTTTTTAAAAGGAAAGAATTTTCTCAAAGCTTTTCTAAAAAATTTGTCATGGATTTTGAACCTTCAGAACTGTAACTACCTGGCATTATTTCTGCTGTTTACAATTTGTCTTTAATTCCTCTTTGGAAAAACCCACATACCAGCTCGCCCACTTGACTTCCTTCACAGAGAACGTCATTCAGTTCTAGGAAAACTTTTCAAAGTCACTTTCCTGATTATGGCCTCTATTTGCTTCTCTCATAAAAGTCTGTATGGACGTGAATCCTCTCCATCTGTTTTCCAGGTTTATCTGTTTATCTTGAATGGCTGTCTTATTTTGTGTGACTCTTTGCAGACTCGTTTTTCTCTATTTCTGTAGTCTTTGTTTTTCCGAGTTAATTCTTTGCGTTATCGTTTTCCCTGTTTAAAATTCTTTGATAGTGCCTTTAACATAGACATATTTCTTTTAAGTGTACTGCTATCTTTCATAAATTCCTTCTCTGCAGTTTTAAAAGGCACCATAGTGTAGCTCAGCTCAAATGGGCTCTTCCAGTTCCTGGCCGGCAGAGCTTTCTGAGCCTGTGTCCTTGTCTGTAAAAAGAGGACAGTGCCTTCCCTGTCAGCCTTAAGTAATGTAACATGGATACAGCTAAGTGCTAACTAAGCACATGGTGCTTCGTCAGGGATTTTCCTATTTAGACAGAATCTTGTCTTGGTTGTAAATTCAGTATAAAGCACTTTCCATCACAAATTTTTGTCAGAATCATGTGCCTAACTGTTGAGAGACCAAGGAAATTCTGCAGCTGGTGCATTATTCTGTTTGGTTACATAACTCATTTTCCATGGGGGTTGCTGTCCATTTGTGTGGAGGTGCTGAAAACATTACTACTCTATTCCATTATTTGTGTGTAATCAGAGATTTGTAGCCTGTTATGGAAAAGGCCTTCTGGGGGGATGCCAAGAGAACTATAAAAGGCTTGTGTCCCAAAATGAACTTATCATCTAATTATGAAGTTAGCAGTGTAAATGCATGAAAAGGTAATTGTACAAGACAGTAACAAGGGCCAGATGAATGGCTGGTGGTTGTGGGTAGCTGACCACCACCAGCTCCCACCATGCCCACCCTGTCCCCTTTATTACCACCCACCTCGTGTCTGCCCAGAGACTCATCCTCATTGGACACACGGCATTAGATGTCTTCCTGATCTGCTCCTTGTCTCTCTCTCCACATTACAAGGAGAACAGAGGCTCCACAAGGCAGGGACTTTGTCTCTCTGGGTCACTGTTTATCTCAAATGCCTTGACCAGTGCCTGGCTCCTAGAGAGGACGTGTGTGTGTGTGTGTAGTGAATGAACACTTTGGTCTCTTGCTCTTCCCACTTAGTTGTGCTGTAATGATTGTTCTCTTTCTCTAGCTCCTGGGTTTTTGTCAGAATGGGAGCAGCCCATGTATTTATGGCATTTTGAATAGTTTTCCTTAATTATGCAGAATTCATAGAGTCAGTGTTTATAGTAGTAGGAAAAGCTCCATCATCCCCCACCAAGGACTGTGCGGTCATAACTCTAAAACCACAACATTAAGGGAAAGATTGATAGAATCAATCATACATTGATCAAAAGGTTTGTAGAATTGACCCCAAAATAACTTATATATTATATAAAAATGATAAAGTTAGAAAAATAAAGCTAGGAAACAAATGATTAAGTGTGGGCATCCTTAATTTAGAATGAGCTCTTGCAAAATTAGAACATATTAAAAGGGTAAATATAAACATACAAAAAGAAAAATAGTCAAAGCACCGAAACAGACAAGCTATAAAATAAGACATACAAATGGCCAATATCATATGAACCTCAGGATACAGTCCAGGAGATGCAAATTAAAACAACACTGAAAACTGATTGGCTAGTATTAAAAACATAGTTTAGGGAAATGGGCCTTTTATAAACTGTTGGCACATATGTAAATTGGTAAAACCTTTGGGGCAGGTAGTCTACTATTTATACACATTCCTATACAATATAACTTAGGAAATAACTGATGCACCACATATGAGAGTGCCTGCACACAGAGACTAAACCTGCCCACCTTCATCACTGGTAAGAAGAACTCCAGGGGTGGGTGTTGAGCTGGGTGGGTACTGTGATTTACCTGGCTTCGCTCGGGTACTCATACTCTCTGAGACCAGAAAATTTTTCCGAGAAGCAGGACCCTTTCCATTCCCAGCACATACATGAGGGTGGAGAGGGGGCGAATGGCTCCCTGAAGAGAGGATGCCTCTGATAATTAGGTGGTGTATTCGCTTCCTAGGGCTGCCATAACAAAGAACAGAAATTGATCTTCTCACAGTCCTGAGGTTGGAAGTCCAAGCTCAAGGTGGGCAGGGTTGATTTCTTCCGGGGCCTCTCTCCTTGGCTCGTGGGCGCTGCCTTTTCCCTCTGTCTTCGCGTGGTCTTTCCTCCGTATGCACACACGTCTGTCCTCATCTCCTTTCCTTGTATGAGGACACCAGTCATATTGGATTGGGGCCTGCCCTAAAGACTTCATTTTAATACAATTACCTCTTTAAAGACCATATCTCCAAATACAATTGCATTCTGAGATCCTGGGGGTTTGGATTTCAACATATGAATTTTGGGGAGGGATACAGTTCAACCCATAACAGTTAGCAGTGCCAATGAGAGTGTCTCCTCCCAGGCACTTGGGGTTTTCCTCTTTCTTTTCACATAGATGTCACTGGTACCCTGGTAGCCTCCAAATATATTACCCGGCAGGTTCTCCCAGAGGTCCCAGAACAGAAAGACTCACAGGCCAAATTAAAACGGGCTTGAATCACATAGCTTACTAAATCAATATAAAACACAGCCAGGAGCAAGGGGGAAAAGGTAGCATGGGTTCACACTCTTAGGACAGGGTGCAAGTGGGGTGGAAGGGCCCCGTTACCTGGGTCCTGGGTACACGATGTGCAGTGTCCTGCCTCACTCTGCACATCAGCCTTCCTCACTGGCAGGAGAGGGGGTACAAGGAGAGAAGGGCCCATAGGTGCGAGTTGCCCTGGGCCATTGACGCACTTGATCAGAAACCCACAGGGATGAGTACACTTGGCCACAGCTAATTAAATGGATGGACCGTCATGGGTTTTGTTGGTGTTTCTTGGGCAGAGGACACATGGTGCCAGGATGGGCATCAACAATGGGGGGTCAGATTTAAGACCTCATGGATATTCAGTTCTCACGTATAGTTAGTATTCTGACTATGTAGTGTGTTTTGTGTATTTGGTCTTTTGAGTATATCTCTTTGCCCTGTCATTCTTCTAACACACACACACGCGCCACTTGCTAAGTACTTATTGTATTAACACATCTCGGGAATTCTGCCTGCGTCTGACAACCTCTTTGCTGACCAGTGACTTAACACATCTTGAGAGAATGTGCCTATGTTTCACAAGCTTACTTGTCTAACAGAACTGAAAATTCTCTAAAGCAAATGCACGTTAGCGCCATCCACACAGGCAGCGCCTTCCCCAGCACCCGGGTCCACAGGAACGATGTTTGCAGTGGCGAACATCCTTCAGTTTGCCACTGCCCGGTGCTCTCAGCTCTGGAGTTTAACCCACAGAATTAGGCGACACCAGCCTCATTTGAATACCAGCAGACTGGCTTTGAGCTGAGACCTTTTTGTTTGTGAGTTAGTGATGTCATTCAATGTTAAATGCAACTTGGAGGTGGTACAGAAAGAAACTGTGTGCTTGGGAAGTGGAGTCTTGGCATTTTAGATTCAGGCAAGTCTGGAACTTGGTGTCCCTTTGGCACTAGAGTCTGGGCCAGGCCCCTGAAAGAACTTGGCTTTGTTTCCATGTTCATTTTTTTTTTTTTTTTTTTTTTTGCAGCCCTAGAAATGGAACCTTTTGCTAGGTAGCTGAACTGAGAGAATCCTCTTGGCCTGGTATTGCTAGTGAGAATCTTTGAGTAAAACAGAATGTAACATTAGTAACCCCAAGATTACGGTGCTAACTCTGAAAAATATTCATACTTACTGTGTCTTCATATTTGTACTTTGAGATCTTTACTTTCTAAAGACCTTAAAAATATATTAATGTGGAAATAGCTTCAGAATAACTTAATCTTTTTTAATTGGGTTGAAAATGTTGCCCATGGTCTGTCCATCCCTTTGTATTACATGTTTCATTTTCCTTTGTCCCCTGTCTCTCCAGGCAAGAGCACACACTTGTATATTTGTGGTAGAATCGTAACTCAAACAGCTCCTAATTATACCTGCTAGATAAAATATGGAATTTCTCTAGTTTTTTTTTTTTTTAACCTCTATGTGACCACAAGCAGAATTATAAAGACAACTTACATTTTCTAAAGGACTGCAGGGAATTCCCTGGTGGTCCACTGGTTAGGACACAGCGCTTTCACTGCCATGGGCCTGGGTTTGATCCCTGGTAGGGGAACTAAAATCCTATAACCTGTGTGGCCAAAAAAAAAAAAAAAAGGACTGAAGAGGATGAAGCAAACAAAACATAGTATAATAAGAAAAAAGTGTCAAGGGAACAAAAACAGAAGTTAAATTAATATGAAAAGTATTAGTTACCTAAATCCATTTATGTTTACCATATTGCTATATAAAAGATAACTCTCAGATCAGCATAAAAAAGACAAATCCAACAAAGTAAATAAATATACAAGCTAACTAAAAAAATTTAAATGGGGCTTCCCTGGTGGCGCAGTGGTTGGGAGGCCACCTGCCGCTGCAGGGGACGCTGGTTCGTGTCCCGGTCCGGGAAGATCCCACATGCCACGGAGCTGCTGGGCCCGTGCGCCATGGCCGCTGGGCCTGCGCGTCTGGAGCCTGTGCTCTGCAATGGGAGAGGCCACAACAGTGAGAGAGGCCCGCATACCGCAAAAAAAAAAA